>NC_058117.1:25626693-26226693 GCF_914725855.1 Thunnus albacares
TGCAGTTTACAATGTCACTTGATGCACGCTGGCCCAAAAAGACTTTTCCCCATATCATAGACTTACATTGTGAAAGAGATGTCTGTGAATCAGTGGATAAATTTTTTTGAGCGTCAGGACCCCTGCGGATGACTTGTCTCACTATCAGAATTTGAGCAACAAAATGACTCTGTAAGAAAGCGAAACTATGCTAAATAAAGCCAAATAAACGTGTTGTCCTCTGAGCTCAGTGTTTTATCTGACTATTATAAAGGCTATATCTGATATAATATGGCATCACATTCATCTGATTTCAGCCTGAGTTGTCTAATTAAGCTATCATCATAGGGCCATGTTGGTAGCATTAAATGTGGTGTCTAATTACAGCATAATTTGGTAGTAAGGGTAGAATAGCGCATATTTTGGATCTGATATGGCATTGTAGACTATGATCTCATAAAACGGTGTGTAATAGTGTATTAGGATCTCCAATATGGTTTCTAATTAGAGTGTAATTTGGTATAATAGCATCAAAGTATAGTATATTTTTGGTCTAATATGACATGATATGTGGTTTCTAATTACATCATAATTTAGGTTTATGGTGTGTACTTATAGTATGACTGTGTTTACTGTCTAATAAAGATCATATTATTTCTGGTTTGTGTCTTAATTTGATACAAAGTACGGCATATTACATCTTATTAGTGTACTGTAAAATAAAGTGCGATCCACATTCTGAAACACGAACAACAGTTTAAAACTAATTTCACTGCAATAGAACACAGTGTTTTATATTTAGCTTGTTGTGTTGGAACAGATGATTGGTTTCATTCCAAGACGCTGCAGGAGTTTTTTAATGTAGAAAATTGAATTTTAAGAATGTAAGGCACTCAGATTGCTGCTGTGTAGTACACAGGACATATCCAGATAGCAGTACATATTGAAGTCCATTTGTCTTCATAAATCAAAAGAAGACATTCAAAAGAATGCAAACCTCTGCCAATTCTGAACAATTTTCCAATTTACAAACCTGCAGCCTCTGCAGCTTTTTAAGCTTGTTTATCATTTGTCTTTGATTTGTCTGTTTTTTTTTTCTTTGCCACACAATGCTGTTTAACAGAATTTCTGGACTTTCTCACTTTCTAAGCACACATATGCACCACAATACATGACCCCTAAGCTGTAACGTTAACTACAAGATCTAATATCACAAAACTCCATTAATATATTCTCATAGAACATTAAGAGCAGCACACTACACACCTTAATGTATGTTACACAGTTACTATTCTATAGGACTGTATATATTACATAAAGCACACAAATGGCTTAGATTGGAACAACTATTTTTGTGTCAGAGCAATGATGAACACAAGCAGTGCTCCAACTTGTTGTTATTGTCCTGACTTTGAAATTCATTTTGCCCATCTTTGTGGTATTTTAGTGTCCGACGCAGAGTGCACAGCACACAAGTGGGATGGGAACATGAAGTGAGTTGTTGGTATTTTGGTGGAAGTTGGGTCACTGCACTGGATATTTGGGGATTTTGCAAACAAGAGCAAACTAAATACTTTAATAACTGAATAATGTCTGAAATTCTATATCCAGTAGATATAAACAAGCATTAAACATATCATTTGATGTGGTTAAAGCAGGAATGTCAATAATGCTGTCGGTATTTATCTGCATTTATCTGTCTCTGTTGCTTTAAGAGCCATGCTCACAACTCTGCCAGCCGTGCTTCATGGTAAATGCTAACATCAACATGCTAACATGCTGATTTTAGCAGGTATCAAGTTTAACTTTTTCACCATCTAAATCTTGTTGGCATTTCCTAATTTTCACCAAACGCAAAGTACAGCTAAGGTTGATGGGAATGTCAGTTTTGAAGATATCTGGTCATGAACCAAAGTATTGGACAAACTGAAAATTTTGACCTGATGATGGCGGTAGATAAAAAAGGTTAGGGCATCACAAGTTCTTTCAGTTCATCCTGAGGGTGGCATGAATGTTTGTACCAAAATTAGATGGTAATCCATCTAATAATTGTTGAGCCATTTCACTCAAAACCACAAATGTGTACCTCATGGTGGAGATAAAGTCAAACAATCACCAAAGTCAGTAGGATTTATGGTCTGGGAACTGTGAAAGTCTGCACTACATTTTGTGCCAATCCATCAAGTAGATTTTGAGATATTTTACTGGAGAAGTGAAAACTTTGACTTGCTAGTGGCACTATGAAAGGTACGGGGATCACCAAAGAACATTTCATGGCAATAAAATAATCAAATAGTAGTTTCAGTTTGGACAAAAGTGGTGGACTGATAGATCAACCAACTGACTTACATTGCCATCCAGCATGACTGAAAACCCACCTTTGCATATTGATCTAATAAGCTGTTATATTGTAAGTAATTTTGAAATAAAACAATGCAGTTTGGTATTTTGTGCACCACTTTTCAAAAGTCCAATGCTTCTCAGAATGCCGTTGGACAGCCACAAGACGAACAATGAACAAATGTTGTTTGCCCCTTCTTCTGAAAATTGTTTGATGTTTGACATTTTCTGCTTTCAAATGTCCTGACATCCTAATGGCGAGATCATAAACTTGCATCTTCTTTGACCTCATTTCTTCTTGATCTTTCACTGGATAATAAACAATAATACACCACACATTATTGTGTAGCCAGTTACTACATTTCCCAAACTAAATATCATCAATAAGAGGTTGCGGTGCCAGATATCGATTAGTTGCATATAGAATGTCAGACTGGATCAATTCCCAAGTATAGCACTGCTTAGAGGCTTTTGCATTATCTATTGATTAGTTGTTCAGTTTGCCGGTGAGTCTGTATCACAGGCAATCCTTTGCTATATAAAATATCATCAATAAGAGGTTGTGGTGCCAAGCATTGATTAGTTTTACAGTACCCCTGCAGGTTCCTTTCCCATATTACATATCACCAACAAAGAGCAGTGTTGTAACATATTGATCAGTTGTATTCTGGGTCAGTAGGTTGAGAAAATAAAAGAAGGTCTGATGAAATATGGTGATTAATTGTGCATTTTTTCAATAGGGTGGTAGCCTTTCCTATATATGGATTTAACCAGCTGCACATTTTGCTGACAGCATTGTGTCTTATCTCAAGACTGTCAATAAAGGCTGTGTTGTTGGTCATTAATTAGTCATATACAAGCTCATTGCCATTAGATTTGTCTGCGTTTTCAGATACAGAGACAACTGCTACAAGAGAGAAAAGAGACAGAATGTGCGTGTAGTTAAGTGCTTTGTCAGGACAAAGCGATGCCTCAGAGCTCAAACACCAGATGGACGGATTCTGAAGGAGGCTGCTGACCAATGTCCCACTGAGTGTGCCCGTTCACCACGTTCACACACACACAGATAGAGAGAGGGGGAGAGAGATAGAGAGAGAGAGAGCACAATCATGCACACCCATCTGTACAGAAAAAAAGATAGGAGGAAAGACTGTCCAGAGCCAAGCTCTTGGAAACCATTAAAAGAACAAACAGACAGAAAAACATTGTAAATATCACTTGTCCTCATGTTACCAAGCTGTTGTCTGCTCTTTGTTTCAGCAGCAGGAAGCCAACATTTTGTTACAAAGCTACAAACAGCCTTTATCCCAAACCTCCAGGGGACAGTGCTAGGCTGTTTGATTTTGGTGTAGGGGTCACAAACTAGTCCATTTGATGCCCTCGGGCCCAGAAAGCACAAATCCATCCACAACAGTACCAACTGTAAAACTACAAAAGAACTGTAGACATTGAGACAGTTTTTCATTCATGTGATCCAACAGTGAGCCAAACAGATAGTGTCATAAGGATCAAACAAACAGTAAGCAACCAGAGAGTATAGAAACTTTTGTAGAAATTCTTTCTTTTGTAGGAACCTTTTACAACAGAGAACTGGTATGCACATTACTGTCAGTACCTGCCTTGATATCACACCCATATATCATAGTTAATATCAGATCCCAAGTTACCTGAACACCCTCTCAGGGCAGCTAATTGCTGCCAAATGAAGTGGGCAGCCAACCATTTTCCTACAGTGAACCATGGCCTCACACTTGGAGGTGATGGCTCTCATCCCAGCTCCTTAGCACTTCTTGACTGCAAACTGCATGATGGTGGTCATAGTGCGAAACAACCAACAGAAATACATAGTCAGCAAACAGCAAACAAGTGCCTTCCTGGGGTAAACAAACCGAACACTCCTGAAGTGCACCCAGAGATTCTGTACATGAAAATAAACATCCGACACACACAAGAAAGCACTGCTTAAGTTGGCACCCAGTATTCTTACAGACATGGTTAAACCTTCTCCATGTCCTCCAAACTCCTGCAGGCTGGATGGACAAACTCGCAAAACCCCTCCAGAATAACCATAACGAGGCAAGATCTTCACCACTCCTCTTGAATCTGAGGTTTGACAATCAATGGAGGCCTCTTTTCAAGCACAATGATATAACATTTCCCAGGGTGGCTGAGTTGTGTAATCCCGCAATAACTGGACCTTCATAGATTTATACATCCACATTAAAAAAATTACTTAGAATTAAGAAAGAGGGGCATCCTAGTGACCCAGTGTACATAAACACTTGCTCAATACCAGGTTTGTTTCATGTCAACTCATCTCACTTCCCATGTTTCCTGTTGTTCTCTTCTGTGAAGTCTCTCATAAAGACAAAATGGCAATAAAGTAAATATATAAAATATTTAAGGCAAAATATCTGGAATCTGGTAGCAACAGGCCAGCTGTATTGCTAAAGTGGCTGCTGTAATTGTTCCTGAAACTGATATTTAGTTTAGCATTGATATTTAGCTCTTTATTTATATGTTTAGGTAATACTAGCTTCATCTGTCAATTTTTAAAAAATTGTTGTTACCACTCAAGAGGACACTGAACAATGTCTGGTGGTAGACAGAGGAGAAAATCTCAGCAGTGAAAATGAATCAGTGTCGGTCTAGCGGCTGGTGGAGCCTGATCTTTAAAGAGCTAAAGGCCAAAGCTAATAAGCACTTGACTAACAGACGTGTCCAGTGACAGCAGAGCAAAAAAGAGCAGACACTCTGACCTTTCCTCATGAATATTTGACTGGAGAGGAAGAGAGAAAGAGATCAGAGAGAAACGACTCAGAGAACAAGAGGCGTTACAAAGATTTACTTTGTCCAGCCTGTCAGATATAATTGAAACAGAAGTGAACTGATGGCTGATGGTCTGAGCACTTTCTGTCACAACCATCACTTTAAATCAAAGAGATCTCCTCTGTTTCTCTCCCTCAGTCAGTGTCTGTCAAGGAACCGGCTCTAACCACCCACAGAAAAACCTAGATACAGTTAATGGTGGTCAGGAGTGTGAAATCACAGCTCTGTCAGCCAATTACAAGACAAAACTCTCCTTCTGGCTTTACCGATCAGGGAACAGTGAGACAGTTGCTGGTGGCAACGTACTGTAAAACTCATTATCTAGCATTTCTTGGCTATAAAATAAACAAGCTGCTTTTCTGCTAAGTCATTTGTGAATTTAGTCATTCATTAGCAAATTTTGAACACTGAGATCAAATTTCTGCTGTCATGTAAAGTTGACACACATTGACAGTGGTATGTCTAGATCAGAGACTGTCCTCCCAAGAAAAACAACACAATAATGTTGTAATGACACCCAAAAATGACCTATAGTTATGTTTGAGTGATAGATGCCATCTAGCGGCCTAAAACATCATAAAACATCAACATTTTTTAACAGTAACAGTTGTGGAAAGTACAGACAAATGATGTCCTGCTGATTACTGCCAATAGGGGCGCCAGATTATAAAATGCTCCTATGTGTCGTTCTGGAGTGCATGGTCAAACGACATTTTTGGTTGTTTAATTTAGAGGATTTGTTGGTTAGCAATCAATTGTGAATCGTTAATTTGAAGTCACCTAATTGAGCAATATCTCTGTTTTCCCTAGAATTGGTTCTGAAATTATGAGCGTGAACAATAAAGCATTGTCCCTTTTCTGGACTGCTTTTCTTTTAAAAGTCCTATCCTCAGATAACTGATGTAAGTAGGGCAATATTTAGTATGATATAGAGTATACTTTCAGTTTATCCTGCAAGATTAAAGGCAATTTCAGCTCCACAAAATAAAAAAAAAAAATGAAATATAAGCTATCTTGATGGGTTTAGCTGCTCCCATCCCTGATACTTCAGTAATCCAACTCACCTGTGAGAGTGGAGAGGGCAGTGATACCTGAAACCAACTCAATTTGTCTCTTTTGTGTTATTAGAGCAGTACAGGTAGTGTATGTGACAGGTGAGGAGGAGAACCAGTCAGGCTGCACGGCTCTCCTTCTGCTTTACTGCTGAAGGGAAACCAAGCCTGACATGAGGCTACTGCGGACAGCAGCTTTACTATAAGGAGCAGATGGATGGATAAGTAAAGAAAGGACTGCTGAGTCATTAATAATGCACAGATATTCCACCTGACAGGTACAGAGGGCCGACAGGAACATACAAAGAGGAGACGCAAGTAAAATGAAGAGTCAAGCGGAAAGGAAAAAGGCCAGACAGGCAGAAGAAGAGGCAAGTCATCACAGTAAGACACGGTTAGACAAGTGAGCAGCTAGTGCTACAGACAGACAGGCAGCTGAAAGGAATAGAAGAGGAAGACAGGTAACGGACAGACTGTTACGAAGGCCTGGAGTGAGAGCTCATAATTTGCATGAGAATGGCAAAGGCTGGATGGTAATTTCAGCAAGCTGATAACATGTCAGACAGACAGAGAGCCTAATGGGCTCAATGCAGCAGGAAGAGCAGGCTGGAAAACATTGGATGTCTCCTGCAGGCAAAGTACAACACATTTCCACTCAAGTTTCAAGTGTGTGTGTGTGTGTGGAGCAGTTTAACAGTGGAACTTTGCAGAAACAATAAAGCACACACTGAACATACATGTAAATCAATACTTGATTAGTTAGCAATCTATACGCAACCAGAACAGGTTCCAATTAAAGTTTAATTTCACTTTTACATCTAATTCATTCAGAAGGTGATTACTGCGGCACAATAATTCTTTTTAAAGTCTACTCTAGCATAATTGCAGAGGCATCGCTGATAATTGTCACTGTTGCCTGAGAAAAGAAAACGTTTAAACATGAAGACTGCTATTAACATCTGGCAAGAAGACAGAGCCAACTAAATTACGTCTCACAGATGAAAATGTGACTGCAGACGCAGAGACACTAATGATTGCGACAGAACACAGTCAGTACAGAGGAACAGAAGACAATTTAAAATGTGGTCATTTCAAGAAAGGAAGGGTGGAGGTGGAGAGAGGAAGGAAGAGCAAGGCAGACAGATGGAAAATGGAAAGAAAGGAGAGGAATACTGAGAGAATGGAAAGAGGCTAGGGGAGAAACAAAAGATAAAAAGTGAAAATGGAAAATCAAAATGACGAATAAGACCAACTGCAGATCACAACAGAGTGGCAGGGAGCTCAAAATAGTGAGTCATTCATCCTGCAGGTTCTTGGTGAAAGAGACATTCATCTCTAATCAGCTGCCTGTCAGTGCTTTTCAGCCCAGACTTCAAAGCCCAGATGTAAAAATGATGTTCATGCACAAAATATTGTGTGTGCCACCTTTTAAAATAAACTGCTATGTACAAAAACGAATGTGTATCTCCATGAATGCTTTACACCAGACATATACACATTTATCACTGCTGAGCTGAGCAATAAAAAAAAAACAAAAAAACGTGTATGGCATTTGATTTGTCTCAAAGCCCTCACACATAAAAGTGTTAGACATTGCAAAAGCCTTAACGCTGTTTAAACCCACTTTCAGATTTGTGAAACCTTTATTTTGCCTATGAAAACAGAAAAAAGGGCGTTTTCACTGATATTTCTCCACTCAAACCACATTAGACCAGGTCTAGATCAAAAAGCACTACACTTAGACCTGTCAAATCTGAACTAGATTACCAAGAAGACTCCAGAGACTTATTAAAACACAGTTTCAGATTTGTGAAACCTTTATTCTATTTGTAAAAAAATGAAAGCCCCTGTTCAACAAGCATTAACATGGAGAAAAGTGATATTTTCAACTGCTTTTGACTGCACTGTCCCATCCACCACTGGTATGTTTTACACAACCACATATTAGTACAGCCACATATCTTAAAATCTGGCAAATACTTATAAACTTAGCTGCTGGCTGAGACCATCCAGCCCCTCCTCTCTACCAGCGGTACCTGCAGGCAGTGAATCACATCAGCAGCAGACGGAGGAGGACAGAGGACAGGAGGGAAGACTGCCTGCGCAGAGAGCAGCTGTGCACACGTCCTTGAATCAGGTTGTGGTGACAGATGGGTTGAAAATGTATGTCATGTGTGGATTGTGTTTCATAGACAATCTGGCAACTCGAGTAACATCAGACAAACATACAAAACTTACGGATCTGTGTGTATGACAGTTATTCATAATAAAAGTTGAGGGCCGAGCAAATTTTGGGAGTTCCTCGGGAGAAACAACAAAACAGGAGCACAGTGGGAGAGGGGGTGAAAATATGAGAGAAACCCGGGAGAAACGGGAGTTCTGGCAGATCTGTACATCACAATGACTCAAAGGCTCCTTTGGTGCTAGTAGAGGATGCTACTGGTGCCAGACCAAGGACAGAACCAACCGGCCAGTGGATTCTCATTGTTTAGCTGTCCGGCTTCGACTTTACTGTTTTGATTCACTCTCAACACTCTCATAGCATCTTTTTTGGCTGCAGCAGGCAGCTGTTTTCAGAGAAAAAGCTCTAAAAACTCACTGTACACTACCTACTCAGCACCAAACGGCAAACAGACACAGTTAGCAACTAACTGGTGAACATAGTGGAGCATTCAGCAGCAAAAGAGACAGATATTTCCCTCAGGAGTTGGTGGAGTGCAAAAACAAAGCTAAAAGAGAGAGAATATTGGACTTACATTCACCCATTGGTAAGAAAAACAACTCTCCAAATGAATGATAGTGTTGCCGCTGGATGTGTAAATAAGCAACAGTTTGCTAACATGTTCAACATTTGCAACTTTAGAGGTGATGATATGACAGTGCTGCGTTCGTAACTTGTTTCTGCTGTCTCCCCTGCTGTCTCTAAAAATAATAGCATTGGTCTCTTGTTCCTTTACACTTAAAATTACATTTGGTTACATTTCCCTGAAAGATGACCTCTTGTGACGGTAATGATGAAGCAAATGTGGAAGTAGCAAAATAAAGCACCACAAAACCTCTCAAGGAGGAGGTTGGTCATGCAAAGTGTCAGACATTGACCACAGACCATGATTAGCATCCCATCTATTAGGAACAGTAAATGTTGGTTTCTTTTAAGCATGACCAACATCTTTTTCTTCCCCAAACCAAGTAGTTTTATAGCGGTTGGCTAAACTTAAACAGACTTTAACAGTTGGCAGATCAGCTCATATGTACAACGCTCATATGAACAGATCTTATAATGGAAATAAATATGGATAATTTTTAGAAGGCACTGACAAACAACCTATTTTCTCATTTAGGTTTGAGGACTTGTTGAAAGAATAATATGTTTTCTGCTCACTAGCCTTAGACAGAAAGTATTTTTTGTGCTATTGGTGTAATATAAGATATGATAAAGAAAATAATAAGCACAGCCTTCTTCTTCAGTGTTGCTGCAGATAAACAAAGTTTACCATAACTCAAAGTAAAGGTCTTGAGACTGAAGCCACCTCAGTCATTTCAATGAGACCACAACGTTGGTCCATGTCTACTGCAGTGAAGTCAATAATGAAATTGATAGCAGTCAATTCTTATGACAGAAAATCTATGATGATGGAGCTCACGTTTAAAATACCTGCATTTATCTTGTGGGTGGTATTCCAGGGCTCAGATAATCTCTGTTCATTTAGCGAGTAAATGAACTGAAAGCGAATCCGCTCCTCTGAGAACAACTGCAGGAGGCAGAGTGTTAGCAGCAGCAGCAGCAGGAGATGGAAATGAGATGGAGACCTTCATTTATTCATCGATTTTCTCTGCAAACAGCTGCGATCATGTAGGCTTTGTAGCGTTAATACAGCCGGGGAGGAGATGTGACACAAACAGACCTCCTAATCTATCAACTACTAGAGCTAGATTTGAAGAATGCGGGAGTGAAATGACGAGTGAAACCATATTATGATGCTGTCAGCAGTAAGCTGGTCATTCATTACACTTCCACTCCTAATACCTGCGTTTTCTCATCTTGACATAATTATGATTACTGGAAGGAGGCCTGGTGATTCTGAGCACAAGCAGCCTAAGGCTTGTAGATCCAATTCCCTAACTATTGTGGGTCTGAAAAATATGGAAGCACAGATCTGGTTAGAAGAGTGAATCCACGTTACAGTACGGTGATAACGACATGACCTGAGGCACTCTATGAGTATTAACTGATCACTCAGAGACCAGTGACTTCAGTCATTTGTTCCATTGTTAATATGAACCAACTGTTTCCAATGCAGCTTGCAACATCAAAACTCAAAAGGAATATGTAAAAAACAACGTTTTAATGGCATATTAGAGATGCTTTATAGTTAATCTTCCAACCCCACTCCATTCAGCATGTCATGGCGAGGAGAGGGTTGTTGGTTTTTAATAAAGAGGATGCAAGGTTGTTTATGACTTTAACGAACCTAATCCCATAATATCCTGTTTCCAATGGCACTCCGTGTGCACATGTACCTACAAAGCAAAAAAAAAAAAAAAAGAAAAAAAGGTGCTTTTCTTTGGCATTGGATCTTTGAGGGGATTGATTCCCTGCACCACAGGAGAGACTAAGGAAGTGGTGTGTGTGTTGCCTTCTACACCATGCACCTCCAGCCACAAAAATACCAAAATTGTCCTCGATTGCGCTGCACACTTGACTCACAAATCAGTCAAAAGTCAGGGATGTCACTGCATCACCAACAGATACTACAGTGGAAACGGTGTTGGTTTTTGCTTCCTCAAATACACTCTCTCAAGCAACCGGTTTTATGTCTTTGACAGAGATGTCAAACAACACATTAAATATGGCCAGCAGCTTTTCAGATCATGGTTGTTCATGTGTGGAACGGCAAACAAAGAGAGCAGGTTGCAGCATTTAGCCGCAGAAAGACTGTTTGCTTAAAGTCTCGACCATCAAACAAAGAGAGGACTGAGTGATGTTCTGCAGGCTCAGCTTCCTTATTTTCCTAGGTGGTGAAAATCACTCAGATCCAGATTAAACTCATCTCACCCTCCCAGCTGATTCTGGGCTTTGATGTCGGGATAAAGCGGTGAAGCCCGTTCCCTGCAGAAAGCTCCACAACAAACCATGATCTTCATTTTGTTAAAGCCTCACATCAGCATCCAGCACAGGACTCCCTGCGGGCTTTTTATGTCGGACGAACAAACACAACTCCTCCTGGCATAAACTGTCAATACAAACAGCACCTATGGACAATAAAAAATGGGACAAAGCAACTATTGCTTTTTCTGTCTTGTCTCTCAGAAATGATTCTGATCCTCCATCTGCCTCTCAGTCACAAGTGAGTTATTTGTTGTGAATCCAGTAAAAAACTTCCCTGTTTGTGATGTTTTGCACTCTGTGTCCGGAGCTTAACAAAAAATCTCTCCTGCGCTGAGCTACACTGCTGCAGAGCAACTTCTCAGTAACAGAAAAATGCCCTTGTCCTTATAAAAAAACATCACATACAGACAAAAACTATCCAAAAGACAATTTGAATCATTCTTAATCCACATTTTGTTGCATGAATAATTTTCTGGAACAGTAGAGAGAATCCCTGCCAGATTGCAGCTCCCAGGCTTGAGACAGCAACGCACAAAAAAAGAGAACATATCTATCTTTTTAAATAACATCTTTAAAAGTGCATACATTTAAAAAAACCTAAAAAACTTGATAAATATTTTATACTCAAGACTGACATATTTCAGCAGCAACAGAAAGCTCATTCAGCTTGTCGTCTGACAGCAGCAATTTTCCAAGACCCAATTTAATTAACCTGCACTGTGTTAAAATGTAATAATATGCATTGACAAGGCCTTAATATCAAAAATCAATGCATTTTGGCTTTATAGTTTTTATAGTTACAGATACAGGCCTGCATTCAAACAATAACGAAATGCTGTATTTTAAGTGATATTCAAAGTGTGGGCCAATCAGATACAAGTATTCCTGAGGAAGTATTTTTCACCTGATATTGAAAGTGTCGTAGCCAGATACAATGGCATATTATTATAAATTACACCAGTCAAAATAAGAAACTATTTGAAAACTTAAACCAGCTACATTTAGTCATTTCTGCTACAAAATATTGCAGTAGTCATATGATGTAGCACTATGTCATTTCTTATCACACAGTATCATTCCAGTCAAATCCAGTGCTAACGTCCCGACGCATCAGACACAACACAGACGAAACTCTTCCTCACCTTCTCTCCTGTTGAGTTTGGCAAAACCCGGCGCATGGCTGCTGGACAGCAGGGAGGAGCTTCTGAAGGCTGATGGCGGCAGATTGGACACCAACGTGCTGTCACACACCTCTGTCAACCAATAAGAAAAGAAGAAAAAAAAGCATAAATGTTAAGGCAATTGTTAGGACATACAATTATTTTAATGTTTGAAAATATAAGCTCCTGGAAAAACAAGATGGACATGAAGACATCCTTTAGGGGTTCTTGATGATAATCAATGTATTTGCTGTGTTACATGCCTATTTTAGGTTTGAGGATCATTTCACATTATGCTGTCAGGGCACAGTGGCAGTGAACTTTGCCCCCCCGGCTCCTTATATTGTTGCTGTTACAGATACCGTCTTGTTAAAACAGTGCTGATGTGGATGTGTGTAAATCACAGACACATTTCCTTAACATGTGTATTATTATAGTATGAAAGAAATAGTGTAGTTACACTGTGAAGCATTTTGTTGTCATAATGTGAAACGTTTGTGACTCCTGTTTAGGTGGCCTCATTGGAGATTATGGATTACATGCAGCTCTGTGGCTTAGAAGTAAACGTACAACCTGTCAACGTTTCAAAACACTGTGGGACGGTTCGTACACGCATGTATAATGGTGTTCATTTTTCAAGTAACCTTCAAAGGTTCTCAGAAATAGTAAATATATTCCCTCTCTAGGTCTCTTATTCCACATGACAACATTCATTAAACATGTGAGCATTCGTTAAATGTAGAAGTAGCAAAATATAGCACCACAAAACCTTTCTCAAGGAGGAGGTTGGGCATGATAAGTGTCAGACACTGACACCAAAGTCTTGGTACTCAAAGTTGGACACATTTTATAGTACTTCTTGGCAAAACGTCCCATATCAGAAAACAAACCAAACTTCTATATCCAGCGAAAACCTCAGAACAACATTCATTCCAGAAACAAAATTAGAAGCTCAGAAAAGCAGAGCACCAAAAGTAAGTGGGCAGAAGTATCACCTGTTTAAGCATTGATAAAACACCAGAGAGGAGGAGAGGAGTTTTATCACAGAGCTGCAGGTGTAATGTCAGCTTTGTGAAAACAGGCCTTTGACACTATGCACCGGTATCTCAGTGAATAGTAAGTACTTCTCAACAATAAGTTGATACATGGATGTCTCCACTCTTAGCTGGAGTAGACACAATTTTTGTGGTTCAAAATAATAAAAAGTAGTTGCATAGAGGCGTGCAAATACAGTAGAGTGATTCAGAAAGCACAGCTCAACAGTAAAAAAAAAAAAAAAAAAAAACATGCTGTGGATTTTACAATATCAGACGCTGCTGGAAATTGATTATTCTCCATCTCTCAGCCTGAGTGAAAAACTGTTGAATCGTTAAAAACAGCAGGACAGGAGCTCACTGATGCTGTGAGGTGAAAGCCTGCTACCTCCAAATGATTCGCTTTTCAGGACTAAAGAAAAAGTTCTTTCAACTTGACCACCATACATTTGAGAATTCATTCTCTGGAATTTCTAAAAAGATTTCATAAGATAATATAAGACACAGAGAGGCAAAGTTTAATCGAAATCAAAACACGAAAATCTGAGTTATGAGGTTTTCACATGACAACAGCTTCATCATCATCATCATCTCTTTTGAGTCTCTGAATATTAGCAGGAATGGCAGAATGGAGTCCAGTCATTCAGAAACAGGTTTAATGTTCCTCAGGCGGAAGCAGGTCTTTCAGCTGTAATGGCACCTTATTATACAAATGAACAGAGTAATGAAGTCCACTTGGATGAATGAATGGTGTAATACTCCCGAGATGGATAAATGAACGTTGTAATCATGACGTGTTGTGTAGATGAATGGCGTCCTGACTGGCTCATTAAGACTGGATACTGATGGAGACAAATCAATGTTGTCAGAAGAAACGTTTAATGTTTCAAACACTTTAATGCTTTATGGATGATCGGCTGCAATAAAAACATCGTAAATTATACGTAATATGCAATAATTATCCTTTAAATTGGGGTTTTACCTTGCATACAAACCCATGAATAAACTGTACACAATGTAACCTGATGTGTAGATTCGATTATCGAACATTTCTTTGAGAAACTTCTCTTTATGTGGTTGCAAAAACCAAAATTAAAAACAAACAAGTTGATAAACTGACTGCAAAATGGGATGACTGTGGTCTAGGATCCAATGAAAATATTAGTGATGCTGGGAGAGCCTCGCTTTTTTAAAAAAGTTCAACATAATGTTCAGCCCTCCTCTCCACCCCAATAATTTTAACACAATCCCTTAATTTGCTTTAAAATAAAAACATATTCAGAGACAAAGCAAAGCCCACAAGAAACTTAGGCAAACATTAGTATAAAAGTATTGTATAATGAGGCACTGGAGCTGTATTTACTCTGCTATATAATTTATAATTTGTTTTATGCAGAAATAATACTTAACAGTGAATAGATACAGAGTAAAAATGTGGTCTGCAAACTATAATTGTTTCCCACACACATTAATGAACATCAACTCAATTAATATTCATAGTTTTTCCTCTCGAGCTCCAAACTGTAAGCTAAAGCCAAACTGATGCCGCCTCCATCTGAAGCTTCTCCGTTAATGGATGTTGTTCTCCACCGCTGAGACAAGAGCCAATTACTATGATTCACGCTGCAGTCCGATCCCGGCCCACAACTCTAACAAGGCTTTAGCTTCGATTACTCTGTCAGCATTAGCGTACTTCATCTCAACAGCACGAGGTCTTCATCTGCCTCTCGATATCCACCACAGATTGATGATTTCACTTTTTAAAGGAGAGTGCCACTCCATTTCAACGAGTGAATGACAAAAGTTTACAAAATTTCAGTGGATCATTTATCTTTTATATTTAAGTTCTTTGGCATTCACCTTTTCTCACACCAGTGGCATTGTTAGTGCAAGTATTTCTAAAATAAACTATGAATAAATATGTTTGAGTAACTTTTAAACCTGAATTAATTGATCTTTTTGAGCTGTCAACACATTGTCACCACATAAATTTGTTAAGGTGAATATGTTAGCAAAGAGTTGCCTATTTCCTCGTTCTTCTTTGTCCACCCAGCGACTGGAAGTTAAGTTTCCACTGTCATTTTTTTTGCTTTCCACAATCTCCTGAGTGAAATTTTGGCTCTTTTGTTGCTAAATGCTCCACTGTTTTCACCAGCTAATTGCTAACAGTATCTGTCTGTCATTTGGTGCTGTGCAGGAAGCATACAGTGGGTTTTTAGAGCTTTTCAACAGCTGGAAACAAGCTGCTAAAATGCTTCGTAGAGCTGAGGAGAACTGCAGAGTCGGGTGATGATTCTGTGCGAGTTCGTCATTACGACCCTGTCACACTACACACAGCGATTTTATCCATTGTTAATATGGAACTATTAATTAACGCAGCTTTAAATCAGCATTTTTGCCCTTTTTACAACCTACCAAAATGAGAAATTCTATAGATTTTTTTGCTTTTCTAGCTTAGTGCTAAAACGTTTCCTGTAAAACGTCACTTGCTAGCTAACCTTGTCCCCTAGAAATTACTTTCATGTACGACTAAATTGTAACAGCAAATGCATTCTGAACTCCTCTTTCTTGCTTGCTATGCTGTTTTTTTTTTTTTAAACTAATTGGTAGTTCTTACTCAATTACAATTTAAAGATCAATTACATCAAATGAAATTCCCTGTCATATTAATTATACGTCCCACTGATTTATTGATGTTAAAACGCTACACATAGTGCCTTTAAAGGTCTCAGTGCATATGAAGAGTTTTAAAGTGTATAGTATAAATATGAAGTTCAGCTGTTTGATAACATCAGAACGCCTCCAGCTTGGCCTCAGTGACACTGTAGCTCTGACTAGTTTCTCTTTGATGGTGAAACTATCTGGTATTAATGGTATCTGAACTCAGTTTAGAGCAGTTTGTTACATAAGTTGTCATTAAGCAGCACCATGTACAGTCACATTAGACAGCCGCTGGCAGTTTAGAGTCAATCTTTAATAATTCTATTGGTAGTAATTGAGTGGTTTTGAGCTTCATGCATATTTAATTCCTCTGTTTGACAGTCAAATGTTTTTAAATGCGGTCCAGCTACTCAATAATCATCAGAAGGACTCCAGCTCTTTGGTCCTCTGAAGCTCGTCCTGATAGTCTTTATCCCTGCAGGCCTCAGCCTGACACACACTTATTACTGTGGGTGGTGGAGGAGCCCTCAGTGTGAAAAGCAGGTGAATTACAGTAGTCTGAGGAGGTGAAATGAGAGGGAAGGCTCTCCAATACCGAGTGCTGTAATCCCTGAAGAGATAATGAGTGGTGAGAGCACAGCCTGGCTGAGGTAACGCTCGACAGAAAGAGAAACAGTTTGAGAAACTTCGGTGGAGCTTTGGCATTTAAGAGTCGACGTACCAACGGCATGACCAGTGGAGCACAAACACAGACAGCTCAGAGGAAAAATATGGCTAAATGTTGAATACCTGCTGGACTCTGCAGCCACTGAACCTCAACACTGACCCTGGCTGTGTTAGACAGAGAGCTTCCTGGAATATTAAACTACTGCACCTTCCTCTCTGACACAAACTAATACTGCTGGAAAACTAATGCACCTCCTTTCTCTTTCTGTCAGCCTCAATGTCTAATAGAGGGTGAACTCACAAAAAAAAAAAAAAAAAAGTTTTCTCCTAATGTTTTTATGAATCACTAACAGTACTTGCAACCAACATTAAGGAGTTCAAGGTGTCAGGAGACATTACAGCAGATAAGACAAAACATTTCTATGATATTTGAATCCCTATTATGGAGAATAATACCAGCTAAATGTGAGCTGTTAAGAGGTTTTTCCTTCAAGATAAGAGCACTTCAGAACAAACACAGGTGGAGGATATGGAAGAAGTGGTTATTAAGGACAAAGGGGCAGCTGAGGTATTTCTTGACAAGATGACTTGTCAGCCTATAATAGAATATAGCGAGTGACTCTACTGCCTTTAATCTACTGTAGTGCTGAGTAACGGCATTAACAGTATTTAATACTGACCTCAAAAATTAAGGAAGTCCCAGAGTAATTCAGAACTCCACTCAAAAGAGTATGCAACTATTACGTTGACATCTGAGTGATGGAATATCGCTTTTCATCTCAATAAAATATCCTAACATTGAATGAATTTTTAATCGCTTTTGGTACTTGAAGGGGATTTAGAGGGAGTAAAAGAGTCAAACCTCTCTTCCATCTCTTATCCATCCATCCTTCCATAGTGTCAGTTCTATCATTTAGGGTGAATAAACTATGAATCTGACAGCAGTAAAAAGACTCAAAAGATTAAAAAAAAAAATCTCTAGAGTGCCGAGGCCTTGGCACTGTCAAGCACAATTAATCACCACTGACATGATAGGCAGACTAATACTTGGCACAAGAGAGACCGAGAGGGAGGCCACAGCTCATTCACCTGCATTGTTCACTTCCTTACTGTTTTGCTGAATAACAAAGAGCCCACAGAGTCCGTGACAGAGCCGGAGACCCTGAATACCGATGAGCTCCATCCATCACCTCAACAAACAGCAGTGAACAGAAGGTCCTGCACTTCAGAGCGCTAGGCCTATAAGCCCCACAAACCCAGAGTTCAGTGCTTCTCAGTATGAGCCGGAGCCGACTCATTTAGCCATTCAGAGCATGTAGCAGTAAGCAGGATAATGAGGCTCCAGCGATGGTTGTTTTTGCTCCAGAGCACTAACAATCATCCTCAAGCAGAAAACGTCAATTCTCATTTTACTAATCCGCACAACTTGTACCTCCAGTTTGACCTGAAGAGATGCAGCTTGTAGTGGAGAAATAAAAAATAATGTTGTTGTAGATTTTCCACTTTTGAGCCAAAGGTGCATTAAGCAAGACTCAGACAAAAGAAAAAAATTGTATTAAATCACAACACGGGTCTGTGCCGAGAGCATCCATCACCATAACTAGGACAGCCTATTTCAAATTTACATCTGTTTACTGATTTTCGTGTCATCTGTCAGAAATGAATACTAACAAAATGTCAAAAAGGAATTACAAATTGAAAATATATATGAAAAATGTATAAATGCCCTCTAGAAAAGAACTGACTTATAAGCCTTAAAGACACGATAGCATAAAAAATACATTTTCCCAGTTCTAATGTGGTGTCCCTGTGTTAATTGTTCAGTTGTCTCTTGTTATATACAAAATATATGTTAAAAAAATAATATTTTTTGAGTATTTTACATGAAAATCTTTGTTTTTTTTCTCATCTTTTAAAGCATTTTCATATCATAAGGGCAGGTTAGTGTTTGGATGTCATTTCTCTCTCATTCTCCTCTTCCTGATCTAACAACATTGGTGACAGAGGTATGTGTGGAGGGCAGCTAAAGACACTCCAGCTTCCGTTTCGCTGTGAATAATGGTCTGATCACATCAAAAAGAGTTGCAGCAAAGTTCATCCGCATGTCCTCACAAAATACGTGGCTCTAGAGGCTTGATGACGTAGCCACAGCTAGTAGCTAACATACTAGCCAGCTGCGAACATGGCAGTCAGTCACAGGAGATCTCTGAGCTTTATTCTATTTTCTCTGTATTGGACACACGTTTTATTATAAACATTTATTTGTACTGTCTGCATCCCTCTTTTGTTGTGCAGTTTATACAATAAAAATGGATGGCAGATCACAATGAAAAGCGTGTCAAAGTTCACCAAGGTAGAGCTATAAATGCAAAAGCTTTGCACAGATTTATTTGGCCCCCAAAAGCGATTCCACTGAAATTAATAGATTTTTCTGTTAAATTTTGCTGTTTTTTGTTGGTGTGACAGAGCATTAAAAGGGTTTGTTTCACTCCCACTCTGAACAAGAGCAAACAAGTGTGCAGTGTGAGTTTCCCTAATCCGGCTTAAATTGTAGTATATTGGAGTGTACATTTTATTTTTCAAATATATTCCAGTGTAGGTAATCCAGACTAATCCAGTTTACTGTATTAAGCAAAGAGCCATAACTACTGTGGTCACTAAAATTTTAAAAAATGATAACAACAAATATCAAACAATGTCTGTCAATCAATGTCACATCAGCTTTAGAGATATGCAGCAAACCTAAAATAACAGCTGTACTGTTCTGGTTGCATTTACTTCACACACCATGTTGGATTTATATTCTTGCCATTATAGACAGAACAAGCTGATTAAAACTTCTGCGTTATTCAACAGGAGCCAGTATCTGTTCTAAAGCTGCCTGTGGCCTGACTTGTTAATTGATTAATTGAAATGCAGAGCAGTGTACTGTGCTAATACCCTGAAGGTAAGGACATGGCAGGAGCTCTCCTCTCCTGGTTTAATTAGCATTGCTTTGACACATAATTAATAGCACAGGATGAGAGAATCTGTTGGGGCGTCAGACCAGCATATGGCACCTACCATCTACAGCCACACAGCAACTGCTGTTACCTCAGCGAGTTTAATCTAGTTTGCGCTCATATATACAGTATAAATGGACATAACTGGAATGACTTTTTTAGATTCTACTGTATATTGTTAATATTAATCATGTCATTCCAACTGTAAATTATTTCTCTGAAACTGGGAATAGACATCAGGATTATTGAAACCTACAAAGACTAAAACATCCATGACAGTCTGAGCATATATATTGAATGACTGAGTAACTACAGAGGATAACACATTTGACAACAGACAGCGTATGATTATGATGAGATTAGAAAACAGTAGAAAAACCCGCTGTTTATTAAGTTCAAGACTACAAACTTGGTAGATCTTGAAATAGTACAAATCATGTTTAAGGTCAAACATCAATTACTACCTGAAAGTAAGCACAAGTTATTTAAATTGAGAGAAAGCCAGTGTGACAAGAGAGGAATATGAACGTTTAAGAAACAAAAAGTCAGGACTAATGTAAGAAATTACTGTAATTCTGGTTAAACTGTGAATTTATGAAAAAGTTGTAGAGAGGAACTGAAAATGTGCAGCACACTTTGTGAGTTTAGAGAATATTCCATAATTATTTAATGAATAAATATAAAAATGCATGTTCAGGCAGCATGTTGGCAGTATTATGGACGGGATAGTGTCAATTTTTTTCTAACTTTACTTTTGACGTCAAATAGGTTGTGAATCAGTAAGAGGGTAGGTCCAGTAAACTGAGGCTTCAGCCTACACCTTTTCAGTCTGTAGAAAATCTTATATTTTTCTTTATGTTATGTTGTATTGCTTTCTACTATGCTGTGTGTTAGCAGTTCCTGCCATTCTTTTGCTGTATGATTTGTTTTTGTTTTTTGGTCCCAAATTGTTTTTGTAATTATTTTAAAATGTCTATTTGTATTTGTATCAAGGTCAAACCCTCAAATCCCAGAAGAAAACTCTTGTATAGTATTGTACCAAAACAGGAGTGGACATCAATCAAATAAACAGTAATTTTCCCTGCTGATTATCTGCAATTATCTGCAATTTTCATGTGAGAGGAAACGAGATACATGAAAAATGCTCAATTTCAGGAAGATAGTGAATGAAAAAACTACAACAGCGGTGACTGAAGAGAATGAACTTCATAAGAGTGAGGTGAACTTAAACGTGCATTAACTGATTTTTTTGGCCACTTGGGGGCAGCAGAAACAAGATGTACACATAATACTGACATGTCGTCACCTTTTAAGTTGATATGTTGAAATTGTTAGCGAACAGTTGCTTATTTCCACATCCAGCAGTTACAGAGCAACATCTGTCCACCTGATGAATATTTGTTTTTGCACTACTAACTCCTGAGGGAAATATCTGGCCGCAATGTTCACCAGCTAGTTGCTAACTGTGTCTGTTTACCATTTGGTTTTGAGCAGGTAGCATACAGTGGGTTTTTAGAGCTTCTTCTCTGAAAACATCTGCCTGTTTTGACAGAAAACAACGCTATAAGAGCACTGAGAGTGAACCAAAACAGTGAAGTTGCAGCTGAATAGCTAAACAATGAGCTGAAACTTGTTATAATGCTCCATAAAGCTGAGGTGAGCTGCAGATTCACTGATAATTCTCTGTAGGTTCATCACTACAAGCGACACCTTTGACATTACACATTGTCATTTGATGAAATTTTATTATGAAAAATATAAATTATAGCCACTTTAAGATGAGCTATGGCTTTGGGCTGACACCAAAATGACTTTAATTATAGAGTAAGATTAACTTATGGCACATGGCCATTAGTTTGTCAGTTTTTAATTCCAGTCATGAATATCAAACATGTTTAAAAAAAAATCTTAATGCAAATCACACACACGATTTTGTCTCTTGACTGCCGAGATGACAGTAATGTTTCTGAAGTAGACACCCAGTCCTTTAAAGAGACAAAGACTAATAACAGCTTTTTTTCTTTTGGTGTCAAAAGACCTTTCAGCATCAGGTGGTCTCTAAATGCACATTAATGCATATACAGTGAACAGCCCACACAAACAGCGTCCTAATGCATACACCACTCTAAATAGCACCATTCTGCCTCTGCCTCTGAAAGGATAGAACAATCCTCCCTCTCATTGAGGTTCGTCACACTGAAAAGCAATGTGGGCGGCTGCGTGGGAGACAGACATCAACCAAATGAAGTGATCAAAACAGCATTTAAAATCTCTTCATCTTTAAACAGTCAGGTTTACCTCACATAAACACAGACAGAGAGCTGAAAGAAGCTGCTGAGAAACAAGACTTTCACCGCAAACACTGCTGAAACAAGAGAGTAAAACCCAAAACATTCACTGGGAATTATGAAATTATATATATTTAGAGGGAATGCTGCAGGCTACAACACTTATACTAATGGTTCAATGGGGAGATATGTATCCTAAAATATCTACAAATTCACCAGCTGCAGTAAGTTAATAATTTAAATATACTGTATTTTCCTCTTAATTGAAAACATCCATGAAACATCTCCATAGAAAAAAAATAATTTGTTTCTGTCATTCAGGGGAAAAGCACACATTCATCTCATCATGGCAGCTTGGCAAAATTAATTTATTTCAAAAGCAAGACATTAAATTGAATGGGACACTGGGGACTCATAAAATTGAAAAAAACAGCTCTTCTTCTGTTGAGTTTTAATGTAAAAAATACTGATGCCAGAACAGCATATTAAAGCATATCACTGGTTTACAGCACAGCCCAGTGATCTAAATATATATAATACAGTATATTTTCTATATTGAGACAGAGGGACAGTCGAATGTGCAATTGAATGTGCAACAAGTGAGGGCTTGTTATGACTTGCCTCCTTTATGCCTGACAAAAGTAACCAGTGTCTACTGTTGGTACATCAGATGCAAACCAAGATTTCCAGTGTCAACGTCAGTCTGTACACCCATTCTTCTACTTCAGATGTTGTGCTACTTCCTATTTCCACACCGAACAAAGAACAGGTAATTTAAAGGTATGTTAACAAACAACAAAGACAGCTCTCCAAAGCATCAGTGCGATGAGAAAGTCTTACCTACAGACAGATTTGACCCAATAGACCATTTTCAGTCATTTTGACTTGTCAAAGCAGGAAAAAGCACAGGTGTAACTGATAACATTAAAGATGATATTGATTGATTCTGGTATTGTGCATGCTCACTCACTGACATGGCTTACTGAGACAATTAATGGAATGGAGCCATTGTTAATATTATCAGTCACACCTGTGCTTTTCTTGCTTTGACAAGTAAAATATCTGCTGTGAAAAGCGTCTATAGTGACACTGTGGAGCAAAATCTTGAGGTATTCAAAGAATTGAGCTTGAGCGAAGACACACATTTTACACCACTAGGTTACATGATGCACATTTTATTACTCATGAAAAGAGTGATTAAAGTGCTTTACTAATTACTCAACAGCAAAAGGGATTAATTACATTATTCATTACATTATTCAGCCCTGTTCTATCAAACATGCCTTGAAACAACTCCAAAGCCTCCACACCCACATGTCACATGTACATACACACATGTTGTTGTTATAATAAGCTCCTAGCCTGTAGTGTGGAGGTATTTACTGACCATCGACAGCTAGCTTAGCCCCGGTACATGCAGCACTCCAGAAGTCCTACCTTCACAGTGAAATCAACTCTGAACAAAACCAAGTGATTCCTAAATGTAACCTTACCAGTTGCTAATGTTAACAAGCCAACTAAGAGCACCTAACATGTTAATATGACAACCTTAGAGTTACCAGGAGGCAATTTCTCCTCTTTTGAGCTGCCTCTCCACCACTCCAGCCACTGACCACCACCACTGACACCCACAATGTCAAAGTAACAGAGTGTTACTGGGATTTGTAATTATAATGTGATTAGGGCTGCAACAAACAATTATTTTCATTATCAATTCGATTCAATTATCACTTTGATTATTTTCTTAATTAAATGATAAGATGTTTGGTCTCAATGGTGAGAAATGTTGATCACTGTTTCCTAAAGCCAAAGATGTAACCTAAAATGTCTTGTTTTGTCCTGACCAACAGTCCACAATTCAAAGATATGCAGTTTACTAAATAGAAGACTAAATAAACTAGAAAATATTCACATCTTAGAAGCTGGAATCAGAGAATTTGGACATTTATTCTTAAAAAATTACTCCAAACAATTAATCTATTACCAAAATAGTTGCTGATTGATTCAATCAGTTAATTGCAACTAATCGTTGCAACTCTAAATATGATAACTGAATTTTAAATTGTAATCTCTTACACTTCTTGTTACTGAAAAGTGTGGTCACAATACTGTGTTACTGCCCAACACTGCTAAAGAGACAAGAAAACCTCTATATATACCTACAGACCCTCCTGCTGCTTCTGCAATAACATCTGTCTGTGCACACTCGTATAGCATCTTCACACCTTCTCTAAACCACAACAGGAGCTGCAGTCACAGCATCTACTTAGTAACCTAACTACCATCCCTCAGGAGACATTAGAAGATAAGTACTCCTTAAAAACCTTCCCTGCTGCTCACACACAAAGAGCTCAGCTTTCCTGAGGCTGGAAACACAAGGCTACTGAGATTCTTTAACTAAGAAAAGTGTTGATGCAAAACTTTTACATTATTGATGTGTCGGTCGCGAACGAGTCAGCTGCTGGTTCCTTGAAGTGAGCAATGGGAACTGGCTCCCAGCTGAGATTTTTTTTTTTTGGAAATTAGTACAAGACAGAAAGAATAATGGGATGATCTTTTTGATGACCACAGGCACTCCATGCACTGACTGAATGTTGTGTTGATGTGTGTGCCGTGTGACCAATGTGTGTCACGGACAAGGATCATATCATCAGGTTAAAAGCAGGGGGGGGGGGTTAGCTGATGGTCTACAGAGGACAGAGAGGAGTGTGCAAACAGCAGAAAACAAGATGAGTGATAGTCGCAAACGAAGTAGCATTTGGATGCATTTTAATAAAATAGACAACACAAAGGCGCCTACTAACAACCTTCACAGGCATATTAAAACTGTACATCTAACAGTGCAGTTAGGTGAAAAAAGGCAAGCTAGCATTCCTACTACTGAACATGGAAAAGCCAGAGCACTGTCTACTGAAATCGTTGCCGCTGCAGTGTGTACAGCCCTCCCTCAAGTATCAGGTAAACCACAACGTATTGCAACCCTGAGCACTATGAGCCAATTTGTTTTTCTAAGGTCATGACCCCAGCAAGACAGAACACAGTTGATGAGGAATTGGCTAAAACGATTAAAAGGGATTTCCAACCATTCTCATTCTCATTCTCAAGGGATTTAGTAGCTACACCCATGCTCTCAATCCAATGTATGTTCTTCCATGCTTCTATTACATTATTTATTATTATATAATTGCATATTAGAGGTGTATATTAGAGGTGGATACCAGTAATAGACAAGAATAAACTGAACAAAGTCCATATACCACATAATAAAATAAAGCATAATTCTGAGTTTTATCTTGTTTCAGGTATGTGACAGCCTCCAAAATGTTACTCCTGTGCAAAAGGTCTGCAGGGAATAATAGCCCACCACCAGAGAGAAGGAACAGTAACCACAGGGAAAGTGACAGAGTTGGTGACGGCTCTCTGTGCATCGATGGAAAGAAAGCTCCACCGAATGGAATACAATACTGAAACCACAGTACTGGACCCAAGGTTCAAAAAGCTGTCCTGTAATGACAACAGAGCTGTTGATGACGCACTTTAAAGAGTAACAGCAACCAGCAACCAGCTGGCTCCACCACCAGGAGGCCAAGAAGGAGAAGAGGGAGCAGCGGCACTAGAAATGAAGCTACAAACGCCTGCTGTTTGGAGGCTCTTTGATGAAAGAGCAACAGGAGACACTGCAAGAAGGAATCCCTCAGCAGATTCTATACTGGAAGCAAGATCCTATCTTGAGAAGCCCCTCATCCAAAGAGCTGCAGACCTGCTGAGCTGGTGGGAGACCAAAGCTTCAGTCTACCCACGACTTGTCAAGGTGACGGCGGGGAGACTGTGTATCATAGCGACATCAGCCCCTTCAGAAAGAATCTTTTCCAAAACAGGACAGATAATAACAGAGAGAAGAAACCGGATCAGCCTCTCTAAGCTGAGGCACTTAGTGTTTCTTAATACTAATCTGCCCTAAAGACAATGTTACAATGTTTCACTGTTTAAACGGTTGGACGCTGCTGTTTTGCATATTGTAATTTATTTTTTAGTCGTTATATGGCACGCCGTGTTCCATTTTGAGTGCGATCTGTTTGGAAAGGTTTGTGTTTTGGATAATTTATAATGTATTTTAGTATTTAATTTTATTTGATATGAATATCACAGTAGCATTAGAATTGTAACCTACATTTACGCACAAGGACCAGATGCACTGTGTTTAGTGTTTATAGTGAAACACTAATTTAAAATGTTCAATACACATGTGTAATGGTGTTTGATATTTTTACATTATTTAATGTTTTTATACTAAACATAATGTAAAATTATGGTATTCTGGAAATTATAAGGTTTAGTATTATTACATTGAATAATTTAAGTGACATATGTGCCCACATACCAGTCATAGTTCAAAACATTGCTAAATATGGCTGAATTATAAAAGCCAGAAGCAGTACTAAATGAAGAGCCGTTTGGGAGCCATTTGGGAGCCGAAAGAGCCAGCTCTTATTGCTGAGCTGAGTCAAATTATTTGGCTCACTATAAAACAAAGCCAGAATTCCCATCACTTTTTTTGGCAAAAATGACCTATAGTTACATTTGAGTGACAGAAGCCATCTAGCAGCTGTAGTAATTATGACCCTGGGCAGTGACGCAGTTCAGATTACGTCAATATAAGATGACAAATGTTCATATTAGGAGGAGGAAGGTTGGGTGGATGGCTAGATAGACAGATGGTAAAAAGTGGTCAGGACAATTTTTTTAAAAACAATAAGTTCAATTGTCGTGGTGTTTAATGTTGCCATGATGACAAAAGTTGTATAACTTTGAGGAGTAACTTTAACTCACATCTCATTAACCTAAACCATGATCTTTCACTAACCCTAATCAAGTGGTTTTCGTGCCTAAACCTAACAAGACCTTGACTGCAGGGTTGTCACACCATAAAACTTCATTATTTTTTTACAATTACTGCCGCTAGAGGTGGCATGTTAGAAAATGCTCCGATGAGTCGTTCTGGAAACGCTCCTATGGGTCTTTCTGCAGTGCAGGTACAATCGACCTATGAGGTTGTTTCCTTATGAGGATGTGTGGTCAGACCCCAATTAGGGCATAAAACAGAACTGAAGGACACGGTGGTGAATATCTCCTGTTATAGCCTGTTGGTTACATACTTCTCTGAACAGATTTATCTGGAATTGTCTGATGAAATAAAAACTCCAGTCCAAAAAGATGGTAGTTTCTGGTTGCAACAGAAAAATCTTTTGCTTTTTGAAAATCCTGAATCAACCAAGCTGTACATAAACAGGAGGTCTTTTACCTCACAGGAATAAAAAGAAAAGAACACAACCTTTACACCAGATAACACATAACACTAATAACCCACACTCTTCAAACCAAAGAGACTCTCCACTTCCTATTTGGAAAGATACAGGTGATGGTGTTGGTTGGGGAGTCAATGGATTGAAGGTGGTATTGCTTGAAGTATTTTATCTTTGGGGTGATAATGCACTTTACAGATTTTTTTTTTTTGCTGGGATAAAATGTATTACTATATCGTGACATGACCAGACCTGAGAACCAGCAATGAGCAACAGACTGTTCTGAGAGTCCAGTAACATCTGTTCATCATATATGAGTTGTTTTTATATTTATGATTATAACTGATACAGTATAAATCTCTGTGTGAACATTATTTTTTATCTTGCTTTTTGCTAGTGGAAGCTCAGGGTCTTGTACAGAAAGTATATGGTGGGATTTAGTGTCATTACAGTATGGATGAACCCTTTTAAGGATGACCTCTTTAATCGCTGCACTGTTTCCCCATCTAGTGATGTAATGTACTGGAACGGCACATAATGCCATCTAATAGTCTAATCCTCAGCCTCATATGATATAACTATTCATAATATGGCTCGCTCTTGAGTTGGTAACTCTTTACAATACATACACAATACAAAATTGTGCATAGTTACTAAGGAACGAGTGAGGGATGAATCAGGAGCGATCTGATAATTGATGAGTCATTGACAAGTACTTCCCTAATAATTCCTCATGGAGGACTATATAGTAGATAATGAGTTACTAGAGAACAGATTGGGAGATCCTATATTAATGAATCATAAGGTAATGATATGTTTGTGAATATCTGTGAATTGATCATACTGACTACTTTCTTCATAAGTTGTTCCTGATTAACTCTGAACCAGCTGCTGAACTGTGCAAAACTAGTAATGACTCATTCATTACTAATTACTTTTAACATTAGTTACTGTTTTTGTGCACCCCCATGTATGGTGGTACATAATATGGAGTAGTTGCTAGTCCCTCTTTACTTCAAGCCATTACTTACTCCCAATGTAAAGTATCAAAACTGTCAAGTAGTTACTGACTTTTTACTGGGGATTCATAAATAGTTCAATAACAGACCAGAGACCAGAGGGATTCTCATAAAAAATATTTTAATCATCATATTCAGGGCTTACATTAATATTCACATTCACATTTCATAGGCTTATGCTATCAGCTACAGTTACATTAAATGCTAAGCTTACTTGTAGACATATTATGATATATTAATACATATATTTCTTATTTATGATCAGTTAAGATAGTCAATAAATCTTATTCTCCATCAATGACACCATGGGCACCCTCCTTACTTGTTAACAATTCATCAATTATCAAGTTGTTCCTGATTTGTTCTTCACCTGTTCCTTAGTATGCGCAATTTTATGTACCGTATTGTTAAGTGTTACCCTTGAGTCTAATGCAAATCAGACATATTTTTTTCGTTAAGGCATTCAGGTTCACAGTTTTTTAAGTCTGTCTTAAAACAATAGTCAGGTGCCCATATGAGCACTGAAACAGGTTTTGCTCGCTATAATCGTTCCTCTTGTTTATACTAACCATTAGAAGATCCCCTCCAAATGCACTTACAATGTAAGTGATGGCGGTACAAAATCCTCATTTTGAGCAAAAATGTATTTATAAATGTATCTGAAGAAAATATGAGGCGTCAGTCATCAGATTTAGTCAAATAAATTGAGTATCTTCCACAGTTACAGTCTTTTTAGTAAAAATTTTAGTGTTTTTCTGTTCAGCTGCAGTGGAAGAATTGTAACAAAAAGAGGGAATTTAACACTAAAAAGACAGTAACTTTGAAAGAGATCAACTCGATTTGAATAATCTGGACAGCTGAATCCTTTTTTTAGCTTCAAACAAACTTTTAAATGCTATTTTGTCGCAGAGGGAGGGCTGTGGATTTTGTCCCTCTTCAATTATATTGAAATTGCCTTATTAGGGGATCTCTTGATAGCCAGTAATAACAGGAGCAATTATTACAGCAAGAAAAGTATGTGTCAATGTTCATTTTGGGCACCTGACTATTGCTTTCAGACAGCAGTGAAAAATAATGAACCTATCCTTTAATGGAGCCTGGCAATTCTTTATGTAGCCTTGCATAACAAAGCATAGTTAGCGTTATTGTAGCCTTGAAAGACTGACAGTAGCCTAACTAACTTTGATCTAGCTAGGTATGATGCAGATGACATAGTCTTGCTTGTCTTATCCCAACACTTTCTCCTAGAAATTAATTTAATACACTACTAAACTGTGACAGTAACCTTCTACTGATACACTTATTGCAAGCAAAGCTGGAAAGGACATTTATCCTGTCTACAGGCGCCACACTGAAATCTTTACTTTAAAACTTTTATTCAGTCATTTAAATTAATTGACTTGGAAGTAGCATGTGAGGAACACAGCGGGACAGAAGAAATCCCATATTGGGAGAGGCTGTCACTAGAATCGCTTTTTTTGGCCAGACATTAATATTAATATCAGTGCAGTCTTGCAAAAACTCACAACTTGCAGGGCTCTGCGAAACTCGAAGCTGAACATGAAAACAAACACACACACACACACACACACACACACACACACACACACACACACACACACACACACAGACACTCTAAAGCCAGCGGGGAGTGAAATTGTAGAGGCAGTTGAGAGTGTCAGTGCAGGGAAACAGACAGGGGGAAACTGCTCAATACTCCGAGCAAAACTATCTCCTCATCCCTCCTGTATCTTCTTTTTCAAACTGCTTGTTCCTTCCTTCACCTCTATTGACTCTTCTACTCTCCCAACTAACCTAATCTTTATCCTTTTCCAGCTGTCCCTCAACGTGTCTCCTTTTTCTGTCCTCATTCCTTCCACCTCTCTCCTTCCTTCCTTCCTTCCTTCATCACTGCTGTCCTTACTGTCACTCTTTCCCTCCTCCTCAACCTCCTGCTTCATCTTATGAAGTCAAATCATCTCAAAGATGTGAGGCAGTGCATCCGGAGAGCAGATGGTAGCCCATACACACATACAGCAAAGTCAGTGAGGGATAAAATGGGAAAGACAGTAGAAAATGTCACTACAGTTGTGAGAAACACAGAGGGAATACTGTTACCAAACAGCATGCAGACTCTGGCCCCTAAAATGTATCCTCTCACACTTTATATTGTATGTCCTTCTCTACAATCCTCCTCATCTTCATTTCTCTCCTTCTCTCTTTCACCTCTAAGTGCTTACCTCTGGTTTAGCCCTGTCTCGTGTGTTGAAATTCAGCCTTACCCTTCCGTCTTTAATGGCCACTGACTCCGCTCTATCTCCTCCTCTCTAATACAAACTGACTGGCCCTGCTTCTTCTCATCAGTAGTCACCACAGAGCAGCAGGCTGCAGACCTGTGGTCACGCAGTACTGATTTCATATAAAATACACAGCAGTGACAACATTAAGCTGTGATCAGCATCTATTTTAGTGTGTAATGAGGACACATTAGGGCCTGGACTGAGGCGTATGAAATGATATTCAGTATATGCAATGATGTTGAAAAAAAAGGTATAACACAATTTTAGACAATAATGCGCAGCTCATGTGTAAATTATTTAACAGCCACTTTGCACATTTTCAAGGTGAATCTTATTATTCTAATGCAGGAAGGACATGAACATGTGACAGCAGTTTGTGTCTCCAAAGCTCAGCAACACTACCTGTCTCTGGCTTGATGTAGTTGATTTTTAGTAGCCTCAAGATCATGTGAGGGTCAAAGCAACTCCAAAATGTGGGAACAGAAAAACAGTTTAGTCGTATTGTTTGCTTTTATAGTGGAGGAAGTTAACATAACTCATGACGATGGCCAATAAGAATACCACATCATATCAGCAAAAGTGTCATCTGTGAATAGTGAGCCAAGGTTCCACTCCACTTCTGGGCTATTGTGTCAAGTTAGCCTTCGTCGTACTCACTGTATTTTTGCATAAATGCAATTTTTTTGCACTAATAGTGATGCTCATTGTTTTACTGACACTTTAATTTGTGGCTATAGTGGTAGGTCATTATAAACAATAACAGATCGTGATAAATGACTTGTGAGCAGACTGCTACATGCTATGTTAATGAACCAGTGTCTAATGAGTAGTTCTTCTCTGGTTTTGAGTCTGGTGCCTGTGAATCTTTAATCTAATGTCAAATTAATAAATTGTTCCTAATTAACCTGGAATCAGGAGCTTAATGGCATGTAACTAGAAAATGATCTTTACTTGCTCATTATTTGTTACTTCATTATCACCTTACCATTACTTTCCATTTTTGTGTCATTTGAAATAAATTAGTTTAATTTCATCTTGTTGGTAGAGCCAGGAGGCAATTAACTTAATTTAGCATAAAAAGTGGAAGCAGAGGCCTACCAACACGTTTGAAGCTCACTAATTAACATATTAACCTGTGCATAAAACAGAAATAACTAACCTAACAGTGGACTTTGCCACAAGAGACCGCTGTTTGTTTCCCGTTGCCACCCGCAAGTGTCACATTTCCAATCATGAGTTGGGACAGTTTGTTTAAAAACCTAACTACGATGCATACATGCATATGACGCTACATGGCAACAAAGGTTGCCTGATATTAAAGAAGTTGTAACTTTAACCTACATCACACGTTTCTCTAACCTTAACAAAATAATCATTTGAACCAAAATCATGATCTTTCCCTGAATCCTACCAAATGGTTTTTGTGCCTAACCAGACCTTAACCAGAGCATTGACACATCGTAAAACTTACTTTTTAACGGTGATGTGTAGCATTTTTGGAAAACAAAGACAGATAATGGTGTCCTGTCGATTACTGCTGATAGTGATGCCAGATTAGAAAACGCTCTTGTGTTGTTCTGGAGTGCACATGGTCAAACAACCTATTTGGTGGTTTAATTTGGAGAACTGAACTAAATCTACACAGATGCACATTTTTTAAAGTATGAACAAACACTTTTAAACAATTTGAAAAACTTACACCTGAAACTGGGAAAACAATCTGTGAGGTGATTGTTGAGAAGGCGTCCCACTCAACAGTAGGGGTGTGCCTGAATACAAATACATTATTCAGCAAAGCACAAATAGTGTTTTTTTTTGGTTTTTTTTACAAATATTTATTTCATACAAATATTTTAAAAATTATTTGTTTTCGGGAAGAAAAAACACCCAATGTCAAATACCAGCGCACAGGTTGGTTACATCACTATCTCAGTCTCTCTCCTCTGCTCTGCTGTTACGTCTATCAGCAGGTCTCAACGAGGGGAGTCACATCCACCTGCTGCATGACGTACATTTCCTAATTTGGACATCACTCTCGGAGTAGGGGGTGTTCCCTAGAGGTAAAGCTGAGCTACTGACACTTGCGAAATGCTTCCAATGGACTCTCCATAACCTGTTGTTCCCCTTCTCCTTTCCACAAAGTTAGGTTGTAAAAAATTGGCAATAAATGAAGAGTACATGGGTTATGGGTGTATTAATAGGTAGAGGTCTGTTTGCAATGGGGTAATGAGTAAAGTTTTAGTTCAGTAGTCAGCGCAGTCGTCTATCTGGGAGATGCCGGTTCGAGACCCGATGTGGGGACTTCCTTTGTAAGGTAGTTTATTCATGAACACTTACTGTAACACTTTAATTTTCTAAAATTAAAAGCATAATAAAAACAAAAACAGGATTTTTAAGCATATTTACTCTTTCATTCAAATACAAATACAAATAATTGTGCCGTCTCATCAAATATATACAAATACTGGGCTCTCTGCACATCCCTACTCAACCTCTGCTGATGGAGGCAGATCCAGAATTTGAAGTAACAACAAGTCATCTGAGATGAATGGCTTCATTTTTTGGGAGCGGTTCTTCTTCTGGGGGACAGCCTTGAACAAATACAACAGTCCAGCAGGTCGTAATATCAAATGGGTGGACTGCAGTTCTCTGTCAGCTCCTCACTTAACTACCTGTTCCTGGGTTAATAAATCCAGATTCATGACTGGTGGCTCCTTGTTTGTTCTGTAACCTTGACTTCATCAGATCCTATTCATGGCTCCACTTTGCCTGCACACATTTCCATAAATGACACTAAAGAAGAAATATGAGATGGGATTTATCCTCAGCTACTTTCCTCTTCCCTCATCCTGGCTCTGCCCTCTCATGAATCATAGAGGACCAGGAGGTTTGTAGGGAATTTCACCACATTCCCCCAATAGTTTATATTCAAAGGTTTCCTCTCAGTGCAAACAACCAGCTCATTGAAAAGCAATAAATTCCCATGAGACAGGGCTGCACCATACCTGAAATAAGCTGCTGAATTTACACCATCCTCAGCATTTTCTTGACCAGGGATACTTCATGAGCTCAGAGATTTAATCAAGCACTCCTAATATTCCCCTGGAGTCTCCACAGCTTAAATAACCAACTCTTTAAGAAGGCACCAAATAGCCTTCATTGGATGAGTAATAACACTTCTGGATTTGCCATTCAGCCCCCAGCATTTCAATAATTCATTTGACATCAACTGGTGTACGTTCAAAACCAAACAATGCTGTCTTTAACTTGAAGTAATTATCAGAAACACTAGTGCAAAGACTGAGTCGAAGTATTCATGATCACCTGTCTGTGATTTCTGCCCCTTTGTTGATTGGAGGGCAGGAAGAAAAAAAATCAGAACCTGTCTGAATGTAAATGAATTTCACCTCAACTTTCCCCAACAGTACGTATCAACTAACAAAACATCTGACTTCTAAAAGGCTTTTCAAACTCAACAACTGACTTGGAGGCAGCACGCCTTTCTTTCTCACCACAGGCAGAAAGTAAACTGACTACTAATAACAGCTTTGGGTTTAAAACTTCTCTCCTTGAGGCCAAACTGGGAAACTGGTGACTCACAGGAACCAGTGAGCCACCATCATTTAAACACTCAGGGACAAGGGTGAAAATGCAAATCAGCATACACACACACACACACTCACAGTAGGAGTGTGGCGGTATTATCTGTCATTAGGCTAGTATTAAAGTCATTTAGTGTTCTTCAGATTATCTCTCATTAGACTATGATTATAGAACACACTCCACTGGCTCTATATCAGCTCAGAGGGGAGATAAAAACCTCAACAAAGATGATGAGACTGAGAGAGAGAGAGAGAGAGAGAAGGAAAGAGCAAGACAGAGAGCATACCTGAAGATGACAGTTGGGAGAGTGAGTGCAACCATCTATCCTTTCTGTGTGGGTGATGAGTAATATGATTAATGACTTACTAGACAAAAAACATTTCATTTCATCTACTGCAGAACCACGGCTAGAGAAGATAACACTCTATGAATAAATGATAGGCTATGCATCAACATAGCTGGTATCGATCGTAACTTGACCCCATTTTGCTCTTAACTTTAACTACAATCGGTAACTAACATGATCTGGAGATGAAGAGAAAGAGGGCACCTCCGTAGACAACTCATAGTTGTAACTCCAAGCTTCAGCTAGCTCAATCTGCTAAGGGGCTTATAGACTTTAGAGACATATAAAGTGAGGGTCATGTGACTGAAAGGGTTCGCTGAGCGAGTGCTAGCTAGGGATGTGCAGAGAGCCTAGTATTTCTATTTGTATCTATATTTGTTGAGGCCGCAAAATGATTTATATTTGTATTTGTATTTGAATAAAAGTGGAAATAGGTGTAAAAATACAGTTTTTGTTTTTATTATGCTTTTAATTTTAGGGTATTAAAGTATAATGCAGAGACAGCACAGCATGTAATGTGTAGGGAAGAACTTCAAATGCAGTTCTTGCTTTGCATTTTTTATTTATTGCCAATTTTTTTACAATCTAATTTTGTGGAAAGGAGAAGTGGAACAACAGGTTATGGTACAGGTTATCCCTTAAAAGCACTTCGCTTGTCAGTAGCTCTGCTTTATCTCTTAATCTCTACCCCCAACTCTGAGAGTGATGTTCAAATAAGGAAATATGCATCATATAACAGGTGGATGTGACTCCCCTCGTTGAGACCTGCTGGAGGACGTAACAGCGGAGCAGAGGAGAGAGACTGAGATAGCGATGTAACCAACCTGTGCACTGGTATTTGACATGTTTTTTTTTCCCTCCCGAAAACAAATATTTTTTAAAATATTTGTGCGAAATACATGTTTGTAAAAAACCCATTTGTTATTATTATTATTTGTGCTTTGCTGAATAACGTATTTGGATTTGGGCCCACCCCTAGTACTAGCACTAGTGTGCTTAATCTATATGCTTCAAGTGTTAACTACACATAAAATTGTTTTTTTAATGCCGTACACATAATCACATAGGTTTATGTTGGCATATGATGTTAATACAGGTAATTTTTTTCCAAGAATACACTATTTTTTGTAAAAAATGGCTTACTTTTTCTGCTCAAAATTAGCTTATTTCTGTCTGCTTGGATTTGAAAATTCAGTTCCGTCGAGTTCTCTGGCCCTTCCAAATCATGATGTAATCTATTTCATATATCAGATGCCGCATAAAGTATAAATATCAGAATACTCGCCAACTGTAGCCTCAGTTTGTGCCTCTCACACAGCTGCTGGTTGTGTTAGCAAGCCTGATAAAAGATGGCAGAGAGTTGATATCGTGCAAAGATATTCAGGGCTGATGATGGTGACATTAACAAAGATAAACAGCAGGTCTACAGCTACAAACTGACATTCTCCCACAGACACACACACCGGAGAGCGTCTCATAGTAGAGCCACTAGCTCAGCTACAACACAGGTACCACACAGAAACCATGGCCATGAATGTGCTTCTAGTGACTGTCAAAGGTCCAACGGACGCTCTGTACTTCTAGCATGGACATGGAGAGTCTGACAGCAGCTGCTCATGGCTGGTTAGCTAGCTATTAACTACCAGCTCACTTTTCAAAATGTTCGTCATCCCCTCAGCCATTAACACCCTAGATAAATCACACTAGACACATTCAAATATTCACACCTTAACTTATGTTTTTTCTTTAACAGTATTGATGTTAGCATTCATAACTTGTTTTTACTGTAGTTTCTTTTACTGGTTTATTGTTTCTATTTTGCAGAGACCAGTATGCAGAGATTGCAGGGTAGACGAAAACCTTTAATCTCGAGGTGGTTAGGACAGGACAGGACAGGACAGGACAGGACAGACAAGCTGAACAAAATAAATGATCCAACAAAGACTCAGCTCAAAACCAGACCTTATACAGACTAAACTAATCAGGGAATGGGGTACAGGTGAAAAGACACAAGGGCAGGCTGGGAATGATTGGTTGAGGCAAACACAGGAAGCAGGGCAGGTGAGGAGGAGCACATGAACGCATAAGGGAAACACAGCAATAAAGCCAACACCCAAAAAACACAAAACTCCAAATACAACCCACACCAACCCGTCCAAGAACCACCATGAACCCAAACCCAAGTACACAACACACCAGGCCAAACAACAAAAGGCAGTCCAAACCCACCACCCAAATACAACAAGAAAACCCACATGACCAGAAGGACTAAACAGAAGTGCAAACCAGGAAGCCCCAAAGAACACAAAAACACAAAAAGACCAAAAAACACACAAAGTCCAGGCAGAGTGTGACAGAATTTCTGTTACTACGTGACAGACAATAAAGTTTCTTGAATATTGAATCTTGTCAATCACCAGTGGGGTGCACCACACAGAAGAACTGCTGATCCAGGGCAGTGAATGTGATGAAAATTTCTGGGGTTTTTTTTTCGAGTGTTGACACATGTTTATGCATGGTTATTTATGATTCTTTATGAAATAGGACAGTGCTGTATCCTGATGTGTTGATGCAAATACATGAGCAGTGCATATAATGGTTCCAGTGGGTGGACTTACATAGGAAACAATCTGCAACCAATCAACAATGTTTTGATGCGCGTCTGACACTTGTGCTTTTTAGCCTTCAGTGTTATGTAGGAGTTTTCATAGAGACAGTTAAAGTGGTTTAATTTTGGTATTAAATCATTGAAAATTACTTTTGCTGACTTTAACTTTGTCATTGTGTTTGAGCTGTGCTTTCATTATCAGATACTTCACCAAGAAGACATTTTGAACAGTTGATAGAAGCTTTGCAAGGCTAGCAGCAAAAAGTAAAAAAAAAAAATTATACCATTTAAGATGGTACACTGGAAAAAAAACAAATGAAAACCCTCTACTCCAAAGGAATCATTACATGTGTCTTTCAAATTTTTAATAAATAAATGTTATAGTTTTCCCTGATATTAAGTCTTTTACAACATTTTAGATTTGAAGGACATTTGTGTTGTCATCTTTTCCACTGATTGACTTTTTGTACAAGTAGCCACGTTAGCAAGGCCACTGAACACGAGCCTACCGATGCCTTCAGCTGCATCTGTTGGTCATGTGACCCCACTTTGCACGTCATAGTAATCCATCGAGTCTCACGATTTTACAGAGATGAATAGCTGCCCACCATCTGAAGAAACTCCTTTTACAAGACTAACAATACCAGATTTTAATGATTTCATGCATAAGACTTCCATTTGGTGCTTTGTAGAAAAGAAAATCTGAAATTGCTGTATCAATAACACTACAGGTAAGGATTCTGGATTTTTTTAATGAGGGATAAAGAGTAGATGCCATTTTTAGGATTTTAAAGTGGTTCTTTTCTTCTTGAAAAATCATATCAGATTACACACATTATTGTTCCATGTATTTTTATGTCTTTATACATGTCTGGTGGGGATCTTTACTGATTCAAGTGTACATGCCGCACAGATGCTGAGTTAATTTGAATTAAGAAACCAAAACATCATAACCTCTCAGGACATATTTTAGCTCCTTCAATTCATTCTGATAAACAGCTTTAGCCAGACCTTGCCCCTGGCACTCACAGAGCACTAAAACAATGATGTGTCGAGAGAAGTCATGGCCGATTATTAAGTGAATGATGTAATAGGTGGGCTCCATGATGAATAAATTGCTGGAGGACAACTTATTGGTTTGAGAGAGCTGTAGTATATTTTTTCTTTCTCTTTGGGTCATGACTTTTAACTACCAGATACTCCTCAATCCACAACTATTTCCTTTGAGACAGCACATTTCTTAGTCTTTGGGTTTCTTTTTTATATCCTCATGTATCCGTAATTATATTTTTATCATAACTTTCATTCATGCATTTAATCGTAGCCCAATTTTCCATCATTGAAGTTTAATCTAATCTTCTCTTTTTATTTACTTTCCGAACAGCCTCACTTGTCTTCTCTGTTTTAATTTTTCCTCTCATCTTCCTTTAAATACACACTGAGGAGCTTTAATGTGCAGTATATCTTCTGTTGAAACATTTATACTGGGAATACTTTTTAATTTCCAGCCTCAGCCTGAAAGGAGCAAAAGTCTTCTCCTCCACAGAAACAATTTACTGTGTTCAGCAGCAGGTCAGATGTGTCTCTTTTACTCCAGGCAGCTACATCTTCATATTAATGTGCTTACATAAACTTTCACCTCATGTTTGCTTAAAACACCCGGGGCCAATCTAATTAATTTAAACCTACAGTGGGAAGAGTAACATACATTCATTTATTACACGCACACACACCCACACACTGGAACACACGCATGTACACACACACACAAACACACACGCGCACACACAAGCGTACACACACATGCACACACACCTGTTCCTGTTCAGTACAATGGCAGATAACCTTCTGCAGCTTAACGTGGTTTTAAAACTGCAAATTGCATCTATTTTTAAACAAAAGAACAATGGATTCATAAAATGTTTTCATGTCCAAATCTCCCGTTTGTCAGAATTTTGCCTTTATTTTGATATGGGGATGTTTTGAGGTAGATATAGCCACTGATGTAGCCCCATCACAGTAAAATTATTACATAGCAACAGCAACACAGACAGTGCTCTTTTTAACAAGACTAAAGAGTCTTCAGCCATGCAAATCGCTCTGTAAGGCTGTATTTATGCACAGCGGTGCTTTGAGCTAAATGCTAAAATCAGCTGGATAATATACTTACAGTGACAATGCTAACATGATGATGTTTAGCAGCTATGATGTTTACCATGTTCACCATCTTAGTTTAGCATTTTAGCATGCTAACATTTGCTAATCAACACTAAAAACAAAATTGTGGCTGATGAGAATGTCATTAGTTTTGCAGATATTTGGTCATAAACTGAAGTGCTGGCAAAGTCAAATTGACCTGCTGGTGGCACTAGAGGAAAAGTCATTATGTTTCACCATTGGGTTACACTGCATGGACCTTGAGGTCACAGAGTGGGCAACACTAAATCTTAAGCTGAAGGAGACACTGTCTCCTCTCCTTGAGACTCAGAGCAGCTGTCTGTGATGTTTGGAGAAGCGTAAATCGGCATTGCCGTGGTTACCAAGGTCAGAGGAGGTGACTTCCCGACTCCCTAGACACCACAGATAGATGATTGCATAGATTCCAATGGCAAAATCAGACAACAGTGGCTCCAGACCAGAATGTGCTGATGGTGACCTGAGGCTCCCTGCAATGTGACCTGAACTAACACAGGTAAAGCGCAGTTCCTTGTTTAGAAACTAATGAACCAATAGATTAATTTTTCATATTGTAGATGCATTGGGTTTGACCATTTCTGGGCGTATAGTATTTGTGGCATGATCTGTATGGGTTTAAAGACCAAAGTCAGAGCTCAATCCTCAGAGCATTAGAGACGGCATCATGCGCAGACAACGGTGATTGATAAAGTTTCTGTTCTCCGCTTGGCCAAGTGGTCAATAAATATTCTCAGCATGAGACATCAAAGGCTCCTGGACACTTTATTCACTGATGAGTTGACTGTTGATTAACGTTTCTCCATAACAATCCTAAGGGGATCATGAATGTGTGTACCAAATTACATTTCAATCCATCAATTGTTGTTGAAATATTTCAGTCTGGACCAAAGTGGTGAACTAACTGAGCAAAAGTGCCATCTGTAGAGCCAAGTCTAAGAAAATATGATACTGCATTAGTATAGATAGACCAGAATACAATGCACCTTCAAGACAGGAGAAGCATTCTCTCCAGCTGCTGTATATAATACAAAATGACTTCTGGTTTGTTCTTTTGGGATCTTTGGGAAATGTGGGAAATTACTAACAATAAATGAAACTTATGAACTTCATAATATAATAACCTAGAATTGGTTGAACACACTGGCGCCAGAATAGGGGGGACAATGAGACTTTTTGTCTCCCCACTTTCAGGTGCTAAGCCGGGTATTACAGTAAGCCTACTCCAACATGTTGTACCTGATGACTTGAACATGAACCAAGTGTTAAATAGCTTTTGCTTTGGGAGCGATAGGTGCACTCAGTACTTTGGAAAATAAGCCTAAAGGACTAAACCTCGCTGTGCTGCGGTGCTGTCTATTTGTATGTTAGTAGGCATATTGGATGTAATGAAATAATGTTTTAATAGGGTATGAATTTTGATTCCCTTTCAAACCTTATTAAAAAAACATATTGACTGGTTGGTTTGTTTATTGGTCATGGTGCAACAGTTCTCACAGTGGAAAAACATAAGAGTCTGTACCAACAGGAACCAGGATGCTCCTTTTGAACCTTTTTAGCTGCTCATTGGTGGATCATTTCGCAAAAAAAAAAAAAAAGCTGCCACCATTTTGATCTGGGAGTATCCTGATGAGAAGAGGGAATGCATTTCTTACCATATTTTAGTTGTACAAAAACAGAAGGCTAGGCTGAGATTGAAAGGAAGTTGATGTGAAAAAGTTCACTAGCCTATTACGTCATCCAAAGCCGGACGTCCCCCACTTCAAAACTCATTCTGGCGCTGCCGATTGAACATCACACTCTGAAGGGTATCTAAAGGTGTTACATATTTTATTTCATTAAATCTTACTTGTATCTGCTGAAATCAAATCCATTTTTAAGTACTTTTATTATGAATACGCAAGGTCATGATAGATAGATATTAAATTTTGCATGAGACCAACATTGACCTTCATGTATAGTTACATAGCACAGTTAACAATTAACAAGAGTGTGGAATAAACCCAATTTGATATGTCTTGAACATACTGAATTCATGCTTTAAGAAACAGTTAAATTATCCAGAAGCAGAACTAGTCCGATAATCAGGAGGGTTTCTGAAGGCCGTAGAGGAAAAACAACTGGCTAACTTAACAGCAAAACTAATTAAATAATCCACTAATTAATGTAGAAAGACATTGGCAGTGTTGCACCTACTAACATTATGCTTGGGGAAACAGCAAAATAAAGCAGAACAAAATAACTCACAAGAGATCAAAACTTTCTGAGGGCACAATTAGAGACACAGCAGACTACTAATAAACAATACAGTAACAGAAGAAAAACAACAGTCTCTGCTCTGTTTGAGGGATAATGGAGCAAACTTTATTGTTATTGATACCAAAGTTGTTCAGGGAAGGCCTGCAAAAGTTTGTGCTCTCCAGCTTCAGACTTTTCCAGGATAAATACATTCATTTTCAAACTGGCAACCTTACACTCATTAGCTTTGGTCCGTGGCTGTCCAAGTGCATAAACCTTCTCAAAGAGAGGAAAACATAATTCTATAATTTCTCCGTCAAGTTGTAGATATATACAGTAGATTACATTAGACAGCTTGTGGGAGTTGGCTCACTTCCTGCTGTCTCACAGATTTACAGTCAAATCTCCTGAAGCCTTCCCTCTTTAGCTGCAGGTAGTTGCCGGGAAACAACTGCAAAACTCTCAGCAGAACGGCAGAAGTCAAAGCCTGTGAGATTCTCTAAAACTGCCAGATCTGATCAGTTTGTGATGTTCAGAACATTGTAGTAATTTTCTTTTTTTTCACAATAGCCAGACGTTGACCGATAATTTGTTGTTTTCAATCACAGAGTAAAGTGTATGGACATACTAACAAGTTTAGGCTTGCTGACTTGTTTGTGGACCATATCTATAATGACAACCACACGCTTTATTCAGAACACAACATGGCCCGAGGCTGCATTGGATTCTGGTCCTCGTTTTCTGCAGCTCTGGCTACAAAAATTGGTCTCTCTTGCTCCCTGCGATGGGTTTCTTTCTGTGTGATTTTTGAACATAAGTGCAAAATTGCTACTATCAACAAAAGCCTTTGCTCTTTTATGCCGAATGACTAACAGACAAACTTCATTTTAGTGTCAATGGTTGAAAATGCCAAATATTCTCTCTGTTGTTTACATCACTGGAGTTGCTGCTTGTCTCTGCTTTACATCTATGTTTGGCTAGTAATCCATAGGACTAAAAAACAAAAATGCAAGGAATATTACCATTTAATATTGACACCTGAAGGAACCTGATGATGCAGATTAAATAGAAGTCACTGTTTCTGGCAACAAAATAAATGTTTGCTATTTATATTTTAGAAATGCTTTTGTCAGTTTTCTCCAAATCCCCTTGACAGAAAAAAAACATGGCTGATGTGTGTCCATGGGAATAAAACCTGTGGCCTTTCAGTTACAGGCTGATCTCTGCAAACACTGCTCCAACCTGCCTTCATTCCACTATCTCTATGTAAGAAACTGTTTCTTAAAACAAAGTGACTCTATCATGCTGTTAATATCAAATGGCAATTAAAGGCGCAGTGACTTTACTGCCCTGCAGGAAGCTGTTTCACACACTAACTTCCTTGTATCACATCACGTAAGCCCCAGCACTGCACTCCTCCGGCTAACAAGTCATTGGTGCACCATCTGTGGCTGTTAAAATATGTATATCTACTTTGTTGTCATTTAGCACCGCGTCCATAATGAACAGTGAACCATCTGCAGGAGAAAAGGAGATGCGATGCTCAGTCTGAAACCTGCAGCTGAGACGACTCCTCAACTGCAGTCTTAAATTGTTATGCTGCTGTGGTTTATTGTCCGTGCATGACGAGTTTGCTGCTGGGTCAGGCCGGGCGAGATAAACAGAGATAGATAGATAGAGAGAGAGAGAGAGAGAGAGAGAGAGAGAGAGAGAGAGAGAGAGAGAGAGAGAGAGAGAGAGAGAGAGTAAGCTTTCACCTGCGTCGCCTTAGGCCACAAAATCACTGTACACTACCTGCCCAACACTAAACAGCAGACAGACGAAGTTAGTGACTAGCCTGTAGTGGAGCATTTAGCAGCTAAAGAGCCAGATATTTCCTTTGGGAGTTGTTGGAGACCAAAACAGAGCTGAATATTGGACTCACATTCACCAAGTGGACATCTTAAAAGGCGATAGTATGTAAATGTCGTGTTTACAGCTTGTATCTGCTGCCCCGAGTGCCCCCAAGTGGTTTACATATTCAGTTTTTATCAGTCAGTGTTGTCCGACTGTTATATTGGAGGTTCCTCTCTGACTGACACTGCAGAACAGACTGTAAAACCTGCAGAGAATCTTTAATTCTATTTCTCATTTTACATGTTTTTTTGGAAATAGATGAATTCAAAGATATTACAAAGATTGTCTTGTGTTAACAGGTATCATCAGCCTGGTTTAAGACAGCTGCAAACCCTGAAATATTAATCAGTCCGGTCTTCACAGGGGAATATTTTAATGTTCCATGGTGGTTTAAATCTGTTTCAGAGGCTATTTATGCACGCTGACAAGAATGAAACCAGGAGAAACAAAGCATTAGCATTGGATTGTGTCTTCAAAACCCCTTATGGATTGAGCCCAAGTAGAAACAGCAGCAGAGATAAGGCTCTGAGAGAATCAGAAATAACCTGGAGATGCAGAGAGAAAGAAAAGAACAGCAGGACAGACACAAAGAGAGAAATGAAGAGAAAACAGGTGGAGGAAGGTAAAAGAGGGAGCCAGAGACACAGCGACAGCTTTCTGATTCTATGAGAGGGCAGAGATCCAGGTAGAAGAGAAAGTGAGAGAGGGGCGGGGAGCGAAAGAGAAAAAGACAGGAGGCAGCAAAGAGAGAGAAGTGTGCTGAGAGGAGGAGAAGTGAAGCTCACAAAAATCATTTTCATGATGATGTGAGAGAGACAGAGAGGACTAGAAGGACTAGTGAGAGAGCCAGGAAGGGAGGAAAATGGATGAAGACAGGGATGATGATGATGTTCTTACATGACAGAGGATAGGGGAGCAAAGAAAAATGCAGAAGAGATTAAATAAAAAAAACAGAAAAGAAATAAAGAGAGGATCAGGTGGCATATAAAGTAGTTTCAGGAATAAGACCCTGGAGGGATGGATAACTTTTATAGCCATCTGCTTCAATTACATACAAACATGTCTCATTACGCACTAAGATTCATCTCAATTCTTCTCCATTCTTCTCCTCGCTTCATCCCATTTCTCTGGATTCCTCTCCTCCTCATGCAGGATTACAGGAATGCCTGCACATTCAAATCTGAGTTAAACTGCACATTAATGCTACAGTATATTGGTATGAAATAACTAAACACTTTAAAAGGAAAAAAAATAGTTCCTCATTCATCCCATAATCACCAAGATCACAGAATCGAATCAGCAACCTCTCAGTCCCAAGCTCATCTCTCTAACCTGCATGCAATAGATTTCTCTCACACACACCTTTACGCTCCAGCTGAGTGTGTGAACACACTGACAAACACACAGTGGCTCAGCCCCAGGATGCTCATCATGCTGTTATGAGCACCAAATTAACCAGAAAATAAAGAGATAACCTTGTTTTATGCGCACAGTGGATTAACTGGAATCTAATAGTGGCAGTGAGAGGTTTCTTCTGGCTCTAAGAAAACGTCTTGGCGCATTTCTGTCCAGTGCAAAAGCTCCCCTGGAGAGAATCCAATCATTCTCACCCTGTGAGTCAATAAACAGCTATTAAAACTCGACAAATAATAAAGTTAATAAAGGAGGCGTGGCGCAGAAAAGTTGCTTTCTAAAAAACCCTGCTTTAAATGAGCCTATATGCATTCACAGAGCTATAAACCCTATCCTCTTAAAACAGACCTATAGTTCTCGCACACACCAGAAAATAAAATCACCCTCTTTCACGTCAAACCACCTGAACTCTCCTTACATATCCTTTACAGCCGAGTGCTGATGCGCAACAGAGACGCGTAAAATCCCACAACCTTAAGAGAAAAGAAGCCCTGTATTTCCCAAATAATACGACAGAAAAATGAGATAAACAACTTAATATCTGTGTATTCATCTACTAGAGCCCTTGTCTTTTTTCTTTTTAGGATGACAGAAGTATGAAGCCCCGTTTAAAGCCGCCTCTCCGGGTCTGCATTGCCCGGACTCGCGCTCGCGTCTCCACCGGGAGAAGTAAAAAGCGCACAGCCTGCTCACCTTCTCCGGTTGTCCCGTACGAGCTGCAGAGAAGCAGGGCCACCTGAGCGATAATCCCAGCGACTCTTTTAGTCCACAGATCCATGATGAAGCGGAAGAAAGCTGCTGGAGGAGAGAGACGGCCAACCTCTCCTCTCCAGCTCCGAGAGAAATCTCCCCAAACCCGAATGAAGGAGGAGAGCAGGGAGGGACAGAGAGAGAGAGAGAGGAGGAGAGAGGTCAATGAAGTCTGCTTTGCAGTCTGTCTGTTGTTCTATCGGGCATTCAGCAGCTCTGTGGTTGGAGTCACACTGAAATGCGCGCAGGCTCTCTCTCTCTCTCTCTCACTCATACATTCACACGTGCAATATTCAGTTGTGGATCACCTGATGTCTTAAAAGAAAAAAAAAGTGCCAGTCCATCTACTGGATGTTGAGATATTTCACTGGCTAACTGAAAACTTTGATGTGCTGGTGACCCAAGATGAAAAGTCAGGGGGTCACGGAAGTTATTGGGATTCATCCTCCAGGGATCATAAATGGATGTACAAAAGTCCATTCCATAGTTGTTTAGAGATATTTCAGTCTGAACCAAAGTGATGGACCAGCCAACAGGACATTAGCATCTGTAAAGCCACACCACAAGTGTTAGCTATCAGTTACAGATATTTCAAACTGACTTTCTGCAGAGGATCCAGCATTTTGTCAAGAGTGTCTTGAATGTTAAATTACCTCTTTTGGCTTTACCTAAGAAATAGAGTCAGACACTGACAAAGAGAGAAAAGAGGTTCCACAGGGAAACAATGCCAACAAGGAATAAAACAAACATATGAGGAAACAGTCGGTAAAAACAGACCCAATATTCCAAAATAGATTTGAGAAAAGCCACACAATTAAACAGCATGCAGGGCTACACATACAGTCGCATTTACAGCAATAAAGGACGACTTTGATCAAATATGAGACGGTTTCTAATTTTGAGAACACACAGTAAGATGCAGAACGGTGTGCAAGAGAGTCAAAATCATTTACCTTCCTGATGAAGGCAAACCAGTACAAAACATTTTGGGTGATAGACACCTTATTATGGAAAAAGCTAACATGAATCGAGCACAGTCTCTCTTTTAAGGAACAGGATACATACAGTAGAACGTGGATGTAGTGCAGAGCAGATATGAGTGACAGTAACATAATTATGAAGTACGAGTCCAGAGTGTTTCAGAAGAGATAGCAGAGGAAGTACATTATAGACCCGCTGGCCACTTTTCCAGGTACACCTGTTCAACTGCTCGTTGATGTAAATATCTAATCAGCCAATCGCTCGGTGGCAACTCAATGCATTTAGACATGTAGAAGATCTGATCTGCTGAAGTTCAAACCAAGCATCAGAAAGAAGAAAGAAGGGGAGGAAAGGTGATTTAAGTGACTTTGAACGTAGCACGGTTGTTGGTGTCTGGTGTCTGGTATGGGTATTTCAGAAACTGCTGCTCTATTGGGATTTTCATGCACAACCATCTCTAGGGTTTACAGATGTAGAGGACAGCCTGTTCCTTTTCTTTAATTTCCAGGAGAAGGGAAGACAAACCAGACAAAAGACCAGATAACTCCTGCTGGACTGATACAACTCCCTTTTTGGGTCTTGCTTATCTCAACACGTTCTCACCCCCAACTCGTCACAGGACCCCGTGGTGCACAACAAATCGAAACCTTGAAGTAGATGGGTTACAGTAGCAGAAGACCACACCAGGCGCAAGTTCTTTCAGCTAAGAACAGGAAACTGAGGCTACAATTGGCGCAGTCTTACCAAAATTTGACAATAGAAGATTGGAAAAACATTGACAGGTCTGAAGAGTCTGATCTGATTTCTACTGCGCCATTCAGATGGAAGGCTCACAATTTGGCATAAACAACATGAAAGCATAGATCCATCCTGCCTTGTATCGACAGTTCAGACTGGTGGTGGTGTTGTAATGGTGTGGGGGACATTTTCTTGGCACACTTTGGGCTCCTTAGTACCAAATGAGTATTGTTTAAATGCCACAGCCTACCTGAGTATTGTTGCTTACCATGTCCATCCCTTTATGATCACAGTTTACCCATCTTCTAATAGCTAATTCCAGCAGGATAACACGCCAGGTCACAAAGCTCAAATCATGTCAAACTGGTTTCTTGAACATGACAATGAGTTCACTGTACTCAAATGGCCTCCACAGTCACCAGATCTCAATCATGACAAATCTGGAGCAACTGCATGATGCTATCATGCCAATATGGACCAAAATATCTGGGGCATGTTTCCAGCACCTTGTTTCCAGGAGAATTAAGGCCACAAAGAATTAAGGCAGTTCTGAAGACAAAAGGGGGTCAAACCCGGTACTAACAAGGTATATCTAAGAAAGTGGCCAGGGAGTGTATATTACCCCAGGAGCTTCAAAAATCATGTACAGTACAGGATGTGAGCTGACACTCAAACTGACAAAAACAGTGTACAGTAGAATGAAAGTCGACGAATAAGAATAGAAATAAGTTGAAGGCAGATCATTAAGAGTCAACTGGAAATAACAATCGACCTGAATAGATATGAGAAGACCTACATGATCATATCCAGGTTGTCTTTTAGAAGCTATAAAAATCAAGTGATAGGAAATCAGAATAAGATGGGTAAAAAAATGAATGTCCACTGGCAACCAGCTTTGCAGTTACACATCTCTGATAGTATGAGGACAAGCACTGAAAATTTGAGGACTGTGAAAAATCCCCGCATCAAATAATTTCATGTGTAGCAGCGATGAGGAGGTGTCATGATGAAAATGTTATGCAGATTTTTTTTCTCTTCTTCAATCTGTCTTTGAGATCTACAGGAATCCTCCACCTGTTTCTTGACAGGTTAAGAACATGGAGGATGAATGAACTGATGCTGTCACTTTATATCATCCGTCTTCACAGAGTACAGAGTTGAATCGGGGGAGGGTTTCATGGGCAGCAGTGGCAGACATGTTCAGGAAACAACATCTCATCATTATTTATGCAGATATCTGTAACCATATAATGCCTATTTTTTTGATTGGCTGGTGGGTGTCCATTACTATTTTATATCACCTCAAATATGCCTAGTACTGGACAAAAGTTGGACTATTTTTTAACTTAGGGGTATCATAGTTACACACAGTTACATTTGCCCTCTTGCCAGTTTGAAAGGTAGCTTGAAAATGTTTTTAGTTTTCACATAAACAGAGTTAAGCCGTCTGCTTACCATTTTCACTGGGGGAAAAGGAACCAGTACATCCACAAATTCTTCTCTAAACCACTTCTCTGCTGTCTATCTGTATACGCTATATGTTCTGACCACCAAAATATGGCTTAATATGCTTTCAACGAAGCTTTGAAAACTGCTGTCACCTGGGTGCACTACAAATTTTTTATAGCCGCTTCTCAAGGTTTAAGGAGGGCAAGTATTTCATATTCATAAGATAGGTTCTGAGTTTTAAATCACAGCTTACAGCAATACTGATAAGCCACACTTAAACTGACAAAACAAACTTTAATAAAATGAACATTTTAAACACAACCCTCTTTCCTTTGCTTTAAAACATGAGAATGCACTCTGAGGGTTCCTGTTATAGATAATAATGCACTCAATAGAAGAGACACCACTTCGCATCAAAGCTTCAATCTTACTTTCTTATATGAGAACACTTATACACTGTCTTGCAATTTCACTTACATAACTTATTCATGTGATGTAACCACATGTTTTATGCCTAATAAAATATGCTGTACTTGGCTGTATTTGAGCAGCCATCTCACACAGTTGTATCTTATATTCAGAATAAATGAGAGGTGCATTTACCAGCGTCAGAAGCAATGCCAGTGGACATTTAGGGTAAAAATAGTGGGGCAGCAAAAAAGACGGCATGCAAAACGGAGCCCATTTTTCATGCAGCTCACGCAGCTGGCCATGAAAACTCTGAATAAAACGGCTCTGTGTCGGCTCAGATGCACACCCCTTTCAGTGGACAAGGGTTGGAACTGTGAACCCACATGGGAGAGGCGCTTTTGGTAGCAATCAGCAGGGTTTGTACGTCAAAAGAAAAAGCCCTGAAAACAGAGAGGAGAGGGGAAGGCGTGCAGAGAGAGTCAGCAGGGGAATCTGATAATGAAAACCTACTGAGAGTATAGACAGCAGGGGAATCAGATGATAAAAAACCTGTTGAGAGCAAACACAGCGGGGGAATCAGATAACACTGAAGCCACAGTCTGTCAGAAACAAGGGATCACAACTTGCACTCACACACTCATCATGAACGTCACACACCTCGGTGGCCTGCGGACACACAGAGACACAAAGAGAAATCAGCTAGCTGTTTAATGTTCAAATCGGACAGTTGAGAGGTTTTAAAACTATACAGACCTGAGATAAGTAAACGGTTGCGACGAGGATCTGTCTGTCAACAAGCGTTTTTTTTGTCTGAAGCTCAGAGTATCTACTTTCCTGCAGAAAATCCTCCACAGGAGTAAAATTCTTCACAGTGGACAAGTGAAAACACAATGTCACATTTTGTTAACTGGCTTTTGTGCTTTCATTGATGGAAAGATCCTTTCACCATTCCGAACATTTCCTCCTGTGAAAAACTAGAACGATTCCTGTTTTGTTAAGGGAAGATTAGTTGCTGCTTCGTCTCAAAGGTTTGATAAAATCACCTTGCATTCATGAGTGACACTGGACTACAATGGGAATGTCGGAAAAGCAATTTGTGTCGTTTCAAAGAGAAATGTCCTTTAGCTCTTAGCTGACTAAGTTGTGCTTTCACAGAAATAAAATGTCACCATGACCAGACTGTCATTCCAAATGGATAGGAAAGAAGTTGGAGCTATTAAGCCTTTGGGTAATGACTTTATGGATGAATTCCCTGGAATTTGTTATTTTTTATTTGATATTTACAAGTCTCAAGAAGACAACTTTGCTTTGCACCTCCGAGAATGAAGCCATGATTCTCTGTAGGAAAAAGGTGCATTGTCTGTCAAGAACTGGTCGCTCACCTATGTGAAGGAATTTAATTATGTTGTGGTCAATTTCCTGATAGAGGTTAGTATGAGGCATGACTTTGACAGCTAGATCAGCGACTCCAGTCACGCTGGACCTTCAGGGTCAAGAGGGAGCCTGAGGGGGAAAGCGCTTGATTTACCAAGTGCCAGTTAAGGTCAAGAGTTTTGAGCATTGACTGAAAAGATAAGATCAGATACAAGCAGCTGAAATACATTTCCTTCACAGACTGTCTGGGGTCACATTTTGGGGCATGGTGAGGAGCTCAGAGGTGCAAAAGAGCCTGTTGAAGTTGTTCAAGCATCTGATCTGCATGGCTCCTTGCAACTCTCCCTCCTATGTGTTGTGTTTATATGATTACTTATTACCATTTCCAATTTGTATTGACTAATACCTTCTGGGAGGAAATGTTCACTGGTAGTAGTAAAACAGCCCAGTATCCCCAGGAATTACTTTCATATAAGGCAATTCTGCAGCATTCAATTTACATCCAATACCTGCTCTCAGTACAGACACAGGTAGAAAGCAAGGTAGAAAGTAAGGGTGTGGAGGTCAAGACGGTGGATGGGCATGTCAAAAAGTAAACCATTTGTAACAAGCCTGTTTGTAGAGAAAGAATGCAAAGTATAGGACAAATTAAAAATTTGACCTAATGATGGCGCCAGATCAATAGGCGGACTCCGGTCTGGATCCCAACTTTAGCCAGATAGGGAGCAAAATTTAACCTCAACCTGACCTGGACCGCTTTTAAATGACACACCACTATCACATCACCTCAGCAGTAATCATTCAGCCACCGGCTAGCCGCCACAGATAAGTCAATGTGGAATGTAGGAGCACTGGTTGAAAAGGAAAAGATGGGCCATAATGAAGAGTAGGAACACAAAACGCCAATACGACACCAAATATTCCTGTTTTGAACAAAACTATCCCAAAAACAGGAAGGTAAGGACCACAAAACTGAACCAAACTGTGTCAAATATCAAGACTCCAGTAGAATAATTCTTTAAACAGTTTCAACAATGAATGCAGTGAAGAACTCACCAACGAACACTTACACTAGTGTCTCCGCCTGGCCCTCGCACCTTTTTATGCTCAAGTTTTAGGACTTGGTTACACAGCAAAGGTGCTTGTCTCCTATTAATACAGAGATGCTATTCATGTACAGTGTGTTGCAGTTTTTGTACCAAAATATCATCATGTAATGCACCCTTTCTGGACCTTTGATGTGGTGGAAATTTATTAAGTGAAGCTCTAAGACTTGTATTTGAATAACCTTGCGCTAGATGAAGAGTGGAGGGATCATAAGATATTTTAATTCATAAGGGGACATGGATGTGTGTCCCAAATTTCATGGCAGTCATTGACACTGTTGAGACATTTTTGTCAACCTCACGGCACTAGAGGAAAACTCAGCATCTACAGACTTCATTACAATAAATCGTCTTGGAAACATGATTGACTGTAACAAATTTTGTGCCAATCCATCTTGTACATGTTGAGATAATTCATTGGATACATGTTTTAATATTTACTTTTGGGTTATTTTCCAAAGTAACAAAATCAGGTAGTGTCCTTTTTTACCTTCAGTTCTTCTGGTCAGATTTCCAAGCTTACTAGCACTCAGATATCCTCACTTCTCTCTCTGGATTTCACCCCTCACAAAGTACACTGCAGCTTTTTTAGAAGGGGAACTAAACTTGTATTGTCAGGTGTTTTTGTTAATTAGTACACCTAACGTCCAAATGACTTCACTTTCACTTGATTAAATGAACCAAACTTAATTAGTAAAGGACTCTGAGATTGAATTAACTTCTCTAAACATTTATGTGATTTAGCACGTATTCAGCAATTGACTCCTGACTTGGAAGAAGAAAGCTCCACAGCAGGGTGCAGGATGGAAATTCGGGCAGGTTTGGTGGGTGGTGTGACATGATGAAGGTGTGATTTGAACTATTTGTAATTATAGATACATCTTTCATCTCTAGTTAGAATGTCTTCTTTGAGTCTGCTCATTTAATTCACACACACAGCTATCTATTTTTTTTTTGTCCTGATGAATATTCATGTATAAACAGAGTCAATATTCGGGAAAACACTGACTCAGAATTTGTTTGTAATTCTGTGTGACTTGCTGGATAAATATTGATAAGAAACAGAAGATTTTCAGTTGAATCAGTTCACTCTGATGTCCTTTCTGATCTGTTTTATGCCAACAATGATATCTGTCATCATGTTTGTGTCTAATAATGAAGATAACATACGTATACACAGTATGGATCGAGTATGTATGCAGTATGTATTGTAGGGGGCTCAAAGCCACAGTGTGCTCTCAGTTATCAGTAGATGATGGAGTAAACTGAAGCATTAAAGGCTCAAAGTGTCTCTAACATGAAGAGTCAACTTGCTGTTGAATGATGTGAGTTGTTTTTTCTTTGTGGCTGTTCCTGAGCCACTGCCTCGCCTTTTTGTCCACGCTCGTATTTATGTTGAATACCAGATGGAGCGAGATGGTGATCGATGTACTCTGACTCTACTTTATATTCACAGCAGCAGCTGCAGGCTGTTGGAGGCCTGCTGCCCGACCGGCCGGCCAGTTGGCTGAAACAGAAAAGACACTCAGAGTTTCTTTGAGAGTGGAGCAGAGATCAAGCTGCTGGCTGCCAGACGAGAGGGAGAGAAATCAAGGAGTTTCACAGAGAAGTCAGCTCTTCTGGGTACTGTACATTGATGTATTGCATTGTAGGTTGTGAGGATGGGAATAAGGGGGTTGCCCCTCTCTCTCCGCTGTAAATTAAGTTGAATAGCATTGTGCCATGTGGAGGAAATGGAGGTCTTGTTGTGAAGTGGTTTGTGCACAGTTGGTGGTTAGATTTGAAGGAAGATTGCTTGTTTTTGTTCCCTCAGTCCAGCCCGGCAGTTAATGCAGCAGTAACCTACCAATAAAGAGCTGACGTCTTGACCTCCTTTTTAAGTTAACCTCTATTCCACTAACCTCCATAGCACTATGGATGTTCTCATAGAGGATTTCTTTTATCAGTTTTCTAAAAATGACAAATATGATACAAGGGTTTTCTGCCCATATTCCAAGATTAATTGGTATCCAATAATATTTGAAAATACAATTTGGTCAATCAAGCGTTTTAAAAGATGATTTTGTTAGCATTCAACAGCAATGATTATTAGCAACAGGAGAGCTGTCAAAGCTTCATGAGAGTTGTAATTATTAAATACCAACGACACAATCTGCCTTTTTATCTTCATTAAAATGAATGTGTTCAAAATTGACTTAGACCTTTGTAGCTTCAAACAAAATGCTTGTCTAATCGTTTTAAACCTCCTTACCCACACCTCGACGATGTCGGAATTTAATGGAAGGGCTGCATCCAAAAGTCTTTGTACCTTTTTGAAATAGAAAATCTGACAATTAGGCCCACTTCACACAGCAATTCGCCAAGGTACAGAGGGCCACAGAATGACACGTCTAACTGTATTTAAGGCGATGCGACTGGAATAGGACAATTTAGGTAAAATCTATCATCTATACTTTAAAAACATACAATTAATTTTATATTTATTTCCAATTCGATGCAACTCATTTTCCCTTTCTTTTTACAAGTGTGTTCATGGATCATTTGTTCCACTTTTATTACAGAGTTAATTAATGTATTCATGTAACAGATTTTATTTTGGCAGAAAAGCACAGAAAGTTCCCCACTGGGCTTCAGTGTCTCAGAGTCATATTGTTGGCTGCCAACACACTTTGGTAAAATTACATTCTGTTGTAAATAATTAATTGTTATTTTTTTTCAGTTTTTCAATTTTTTATGTCCTTCTATATTCATTTATTCAGGTTAAAATCAGTACAGTCCTCTTTTTAAGAACAAACCTACAGACCTACAGGTAGAGGTACAGTAAATTCTCCCCAGCCCTCATGCATCTTTCAGCATGTTCGCACAAAATCTTGAGCTTCCATTAATATATTTGTGGTCTCTCAGATGCTAGAAATGACACTATGATTTAATGAAGCGAGTTTCAAGGGCAAGAGAAATACATTTCTGTTGGGTCATATACTCAAAACAAACAAACAAACAAAAAAAACCCTTGGTCTGAAAGGCAACATATGCCAACCCTGATTAACACTCAAAATTCAACTCACAGCTTTAGGATAATGTGTGATTTGCAACGCTTCATTGCACTTCACAACATGTACGTAATTAGCTTCAGTGTCCTGATATGATTAAACAAACGCTCTTGTGCTTTTTAGGTACTTTCAGAGGCTAAGCATTGGAGTGAGAGATTAAATGATTTTGACTTTAAATGGGCACATCACTGATTTTACACATGAATTTCAGTTTAACCGTCATGATGAGTGCTATTCATCCTGTGAAAACCATTGTATAATGTATTCTGTGGCTCCGGTGGGAAGCTTAAAAAGTCTGGGAAAATAACCCTGATGATGTCGTCAGGGTTACATCAGCGTGGAGAATACAAATTTAGAACGGGAAGCCTGCTTTATAAAAATGGGGGTGTAAAGTTTAAGAGATGTGGACATTTACCATGCAGGGAGTGTGTAATGAAAGATGTTATTGAGTTGCCCTGTGGGAATTGTAGGATCCAGCGTTCTTGGAGCTCGACCCAGAGCAGGGACTAAAAGTCAGGATATTTCAGACTCTGCTGCTTTGATTTTTGCCACCTGGTTACACCAAAGAGACCGACAAATTCATGTCCTTTATACATCCTCTATACAGCTTGAGGATTGAAGATGATGAAAGACTCTCCAAACATCACTTCTGTTGCTTATTTGTACATTGTTTGTACCAGGATGTAGGTCTCCTCAAGCTCAAATTGGCTATGAGAAACTTAAAAAAATATGGTGATCAGTCAAAAATGTTTTTAAAAAGTTGGATATAGACACTTTAAGACCTGCAGTGTGACTACGGCATTTGAATAAATGTGTAAAGAACCTATAAGAACAACATTTGTTGTACACACCAAACTATGGTAATAAATATGATACTCTGAGGCATTCAGGCACCGTCTCACATTAGCTCCAGTCCTTAACATTTAAAATGAACCTCAGGAGGATTAAATTCGACACTACTGGACACATTCAAAACATTTTATCAATGAAGACATTTCATATTATTTCAGTCTTGTCGTTTCTCCTGCAGTTATGTGTGAGAAGGAAGATTGTTAGGCAGAGTTGGAGAGCCTCAGGAGCGGATATTTCAGTGTTTTTTTAATCCGTACCTAGCAGATGGTGTGAAATGCCTGTAGGTTGGCAGTCAGATGATGAAGACGGCAGCAGGTTTCCTCAGAGAGGCACTTCCTGTCTCTTCTAGTTTTTCTGCTGGATCCTGAAAAGACACTAAACTGTAATATGCATGTTAATATCGCAATATTTCCATAATACTGCAACTAATGTCATGTGAAATCATATTTTATTATTATGCATATGTTTTATTACAATGAACACACACAAAACTATATTTAATGATGACATGTTGTTGTGCAAGATGTATGTACAGTTATAGTCCACAATTCAATTCTAGGCACAAACATATCCATAAGTAAATGTATCCATTGTTGACCCTGTCAGAAGCATAGGTTTACGCTCCTGGTTATATTTGTTTCACTACATTTAGCCTCTTAAAATTTAATTTTCATCGCTTTATTTTTCTATTCTGTTCTGTTCTATTTTCTTTTCTTTTTGTCAAGTCATATGAATGTTTCTGCCACAACAGTAAAGTTTCCACACAACAATCCAGAAAGTTTAATTAATTTTCTTAATTATTTGGTCAAGACTCTTCTATAAATTGCACTTCTGACTTTTTTGTGTGTCGCACACAGTGTTTCAAAGTACAAACAGGCACTCCTGTTGCAAAACACGATGAAAAATGGCTCCTTCTCGCCAACACGCTGCTGATGGAAAACTCAGACTTCCCGCTCCAGACTTTTTGCCTTAGATGTAAGATGCTGAGCCTTAAAATTTTATTTATTTACTTTGGAGAGTAAATAGCAGAGCAATAACACTACTAATACCGCAGTGATTACAATACTGCTCTCATTCATATTTACCCAACAACAGGATTACTTTCACTACATTTAAATTAAATGTCAGCTGTGACATTTTTCAAAAGCTGAAATAGGTTTATTAGTGGTGTTTTATAGAAACTAAATTGTGATTACGTCACTTTCCTGAAGAAAAGAGATTCATTCATATCCCTGCGGTTCAATTTGGTTTTGTTCACTGCCTACAGTTCCAGTCTATGCCTCTCGCCTCTCATGTTATAATTTTTCTTTTCATTTGAGACTGCGTTGATGAGTTGAGTTACAGAAACAAATCACTGTTTTCATGAAAAATAAATACATATACATACCAGTAGGTAGATCTTATTGCACTGCAACTCCTTTGACTGTTTCCTGTCCTCCAAAATAAAGTACCTGTTTCTCTATGGGATTCAATTTGTGTTATAATAATTGAGAAAAATCTCCCAAGAACCAAAAAAAAAATAAAAGTGAATAAAAAATGTATTCAAATGTAAATCAAAGAAGTTATCTCATAGCAAAATTTTCAATGAAACTTTACAAGAGGGCTACATTTTATTACATTCATCTCATTTTTCTTCCACTGATCAGAATTTCTCTTTTGTGATCACTTTTTTAGTTAGTTTTTCAGAACTGAAACTGAGACATTCAGCATCTAAACTCTTGTTCAGGTTTATTTTAAGTTTTGCCATTGAGGTATTTTCTGTTTCAATTATTTATTTATTTTTTTTATTCTTGGGAGAATTTGTGAAATTATTATGACACAAATTTAATCCCATATTTCTCATGGTGCGCCTCATTAGTTAAATGACCTGGATCATAATTGTGCTGGATGGAGTTGAGGCTGACCAGGTCTCTGGTTGTGACGGACTAATCTTGTCTGACTCACCTTTCAGTGACTCGCTCTGTCTGATGCTGTAAATATGAATGTTATTTCTACTCGGCTCACCTGGTGCAATAATGGTTCAATCCATTCTCAAGGTGTTTTATAAGCCTGGATTTCTGAAACCAGGTCAAAGAAGGAAAGAGATCCAAATGGCATTAAAAGTGAGCTCAGTGTAACTTTCCTTGAAACACTGATGTTAGACAACTACAGACGGCGCCTTCACTAATCCTGTTGGTTCCTCTCTCAGAGCAACTCTGGTTTCTCTTGTTTTAGAACAAAGCTGATCAGTCTGGCAGCAACCTCCTGAAGCTTCAGACAGTTGCTGGTCGGGTTCACCGCAGCCCGTCTCTGCCAGGAATTAACACGCTTACCGCTGGATTACACAGAAACAGACAGCGGCTCCTACATCCACATCACACAATGTTGCAGTACTCACCACACTCTTCACAAACCTAACACAATTAGACATCAAATTATCAAAGCAGAAATAATTATCTTTGATCGTGACATTTAACAGAATAATATTTGTTTTCATGTGCGTGACAAAGGTGATATTATTAATCCATCTGAATGTGATAATTAACAGAAGAAAGTATAAAACTCTTTTTTTTCTTGTTTGTTTTGTTTTTCCTCACTGTACTTTTTCTAAATGTCTCAACTCAGTGTTTAACATTGTCTTAGCACCAACACTAACAACAACAACATTATTTATTTGTCTAAATAAATTAGTATATGAAATGTCTTTTCAAAGGGTAGATAAACAAGACTAAGTACGCAACTAAGGATTTAGTGGTGTGAGATTTCAACAAAAAATACATCTGTCTATCACATTTTCATTCACTGTATTCATTTTTGGTTTGAACAGGGTTCAGACAGATTTTCAGTCTGGTGACAGCTCAGTACATAAAAAAAACACTGAATAACATCCTGAGAACATTTTTAGAATGTTGCTTTGAGAACGTTCTTTGTTTGTTATCATGTGACATTGTGGGAATGTTTAATAAGAGAACAGTATATAATCTGTTACCTCAACGACATCAACAAAACATCTTCAGAATGTTGCAGACAAAACGTTCTACTTTTGTTAACATATAACATTAAAGGAACGTTTTATAAAATAAGTTCTGTCATCTCAGGCCTGAATAACATCCAGAAAACATTTTTAGAATGTTGCTTTGAGAAAATTATTTGCAAACATCCCTCATTTTCTAATGAGTTCTTTCTCATCTCCACTGCCCTACAGACGATCAACAAGAAGGGGCCAGTATAATACAACTGGCCTAATGTTTCTCACATTTACATAGAACTTTAAACCAGTTTGTCATATAAATCAATTAATCATTAATTCATAATCATCTCTTTTTTTTCCGACTCTGTTGTGTGATCAAACATTGTTTAAATTCACAATAGTGGAAGGTCACAGTTCCCAGTGATACATTCTACTGTACAGCATGTTGGGTTTTTATGTCACTAAGACTCAGTGAAGTGTTGAAACAATTTAACGTATATGTACTGTTATGATCCTGTCTGCCCAGTCTGCCTGTGGCTTCAATTTGTGTGGCTGCTCTCTGTTGTTTCTGCAGGTACTGGAGGTGGGTGTGGCAGCATCATCAGGAACACTGGCAACACCTGGGGCTCTGGGTGCCAGTGCCTCTTCAAAAACCCATTGTAATGCAGTTGCTGTGGTGCTCTCCTCCCTGAGACACCTTTTGGCTTTTGGGTTGATATTTGACTTGTTATTTTGCACCATAAAACACTACATTCACACACTGTTCCACTCATGCACTCACCTACACTACTGATCTCATTGACTACACATGCCGTTGTTGTTTTTCTCTTAGGTTACTTTCTTTTTTTTTAAATAAATTGGTTATTAATTCCCTTCTTTGTCATGACCGTGTGGCCCAGTTCGTGACAATACATCATACATACAGTAAGTGATACCATCATATGATTTGGATGTTTTTTTCCGTTACATTGAAACAAGGTTAAATGTCCCTGTCAGTCCTAACCTCTATGACCTGCACTGAGACACTCAGCTGGTTGCATCTCTGCAGTGAAATGAGATCAGAGTAACTGTCTGTCTCTTTACTCAACATACCAGACTCTCTGGGTCACACTGGACAGGCTCTGTAACTAACACATTGTTCAAATTCATCACTTATTGTAATACATTTAAAATACTTTAAATCTTACTTACTTCTGGTCACTTTCATTGAGTTGTATTTATATACAACCAATTTGATCACACCTAAACAATGTGATGACACGTGATACAAGGAATGCTGAGAGCAGGTAAACAACCTCACTGTGACTGTACTGACAATGAAGACCTAGATATGGTCTTATATTGTGAGTGTAGCCTCAAACTGAAACATCAGAATGCACATTGATAACCTACATTTCCTTTACAAGACAGTTTCAAAATGCCTCAAAGTGATACTGAGCTAATTTAGTGAAAATTACAATAAATTATTTGTGTACTTACTGCAAATGTGTTGCATTTAATTACCACCCATGATTCATAACAATACACATCCTTTATTTGATTTTAAGGGGGAAAAATTTAATTTAACACATTATTTCTTTAAGTTAGCAGGTATTTATAACTCCCAGACATTTAGCATTGTAATAGACTTTTTACAATAGCAGGAGGGGGCACAATACACGAGTAAAATTAACTTTATTTCATGAATTGTTGCATTTTTTACTGACAGAATTTGATCGTGTTGTGCACATCATCACTGGTGAATACAAATCCAGCAAAATAATACCACAATGATTTAGGATGAAGATTTATGATTTATGATGTTGTCATGCTTTGATAAGACATCTGGCATTTAACTGTGTGGTGCCTGTATTGATCGCTGCATTCTTCTGAAAAGATGAATTAGGCCAGACTGTGTATGTAATATAAACTCTCAAATTCATTCATTTTTAAATTTCCAGTAACTGTAAAGACCCAGCACCATGTGTGTCTTAGTCCTTTGTGCCTTTGATTGGCTAGTACTCTGCACAAGTTGGATAATGGAACAAGTGGACTCTTTAGCGCACTGAATTGTATTGTTCCTCTTAAGACAATGAAATCTTTAAATATCCCGAAAAATGGGGTTTTTCATTATACAATATGAACAACTGCAAATGAATTATACTTCATGCATGGACCTTTAACTTCACTACAGCATGCATCAGGGTTTCTAATGAGCGAGCCAGGATAGAGTAGTTCTCTTGAAAAATAGATAAATGCTCCAATCTGCGCAAATGAATCGATGCACCTGCTTGACAGCTAGACAGGTTGTGTGTGAGGACTGAGAAGGAAACAATGTATTCAGACATATTTAGGGAACATTTTTGGAACGTACTCGGCATACAGATTGACAGCAGACATGTGGATCCAAGGAGGAGCACTGAGTTTAACAGTTTTAAAACAATAAAGTAGTAATTTAGGAAGCACTAAAATAACAAAATGGACCCTTTTGTCAGTTTTTGGCGATATTTATGGAGGTAGTTAAACATCATTTCAGCTTACTTTTGGTTGTAACACTGAGGACTTTTTTAGCTGTATTAATTGTTGATGTGAAAGTCTGATTTTAATGTTACTCCGCATTTACTGTATTGAACTCTCAGTGACGTACACAACATCCATTTAACACAGTAAGATGATATCTTTTCTGCTAAACCATTGATCAGTACTTTGCAGTTACTGGAACACACATGGATTTTACCTTGACTGAAAATAAACTAATTATAAACTACTGTATTTGTGCATTAGTCATCTAAATATATTATTGGAAGTTTTCTCTTTGAAGACAGCAACTGTAGTTACTATAGCACTTCACCTTGGCTCCAACAATCAACATTTCTGAATATCCCTTAGAATGAAAATACTGTTTAAAGGAAATCAATCACTGGTTAGTGTAGATAACTGAAATGTGCATTGATTCCACCTGAGCTTCACTATTTTTATCTATTAATGACCTCATTCGAGGAAAAGAGGGAAATAGGTTTTCATTAAAGCTGAAAATAGCATTTCACTTCACCTCCTTCATTAAAAATGTTGTTAAAGGAAATTAATCAGAGCCCAAATCATCCGTTATTGGAGAGCAGCAGCTCAACTATGGTGAGAAAATTAATCACGCAGATCATAATTACCACCCAACATTCAGTCCAGAGAGAGAAAGTAGAGAGTGATTATTTCTAATGATGCACAAGTTTAATATGGATTTACTGTGATAGATTTTTGATGTAATGTGATGTTATTAAATGTAGATTGGCTTGTTTATTTCAGTCACTGCTGCCAATGCGCAGTTCTTCCTCACTATCACTATAACTATGCTGTAGCACAGAGAAGAAGAAGAAGAGGAGGAGGAGCATTATCTAAAATAGCTCAGTTACGCAGAATATTTACTGGATAACATGGTGTGCAGACAGGCAGGAGGACAGAAAATAAACCAGATTGACTGAGGGACAGATGGCTGGTCAGCCAGCAGAGTCCTGAGAAGATTAAATTATGCCGGAGGAATTCATTTCAATGCAGTTTCACTTCCTGCCAAAATCTTATCATAAGTTGACACGTTCAGTGAAGTATTGCAAATAAAATACCGTGTTCAGACAAGCTGGCAGACAGAAAGGTCTCCCACACATATACAGTAGTAGTGACACTGGACATCAGCCAATCACATATGCGGTTGTAGGACTGAAAAATCATTTGTGTTTTTTTGTAGATTCATCTTTCATTTAAAGGTACTAAATTTTTCTCAGTGATATCCCCTGGATATTGCACCAGAAGCAAGTCATTTATACTTTCCACATCCTTCATTGCACACTTCTGCACAGTTGTGTGTCTGGCTTGCAATGCAAAACCAACCAACACAATGCAGCACATTTATGCATTACAGTTTAACTTCAGGCACAGTTTAACTTTAGATCACAGTGACATGTAATAGATAGTATAATTACAGCATTTTGGACAAACAAAAAAAGTGGCATCAGATGTAGACAAGATTTGACAGGATCAGACTGTAAATGTATGTCACCACTCCAGATTTGACCTAAATAATGGTAGACATTATGCTTCAAAGCCTTGAAAAGAACAACAGACAAGAAAAAGACCACTTTTAAAGATGCTGTATACTTATGATATCCTAGAAATGATACTTGAAAGTTTCTCTGTGCTGTCACTTCAGCTTAAAAAAAAATATGGAGGGCTTCATGAGTGAGTTTGAATTGGAAAGGAGGTGCTTTAGCACAGGGTTGGTCACAGGAGTGGAAGTGAATGAGCAGGCAAGCACCTGAGTTCTGGGTATACTGAAGTTGTTTTAAGGACTTTGGATGATGCACCGTAAAGAATACTATTGCAGTAGTCAAGTCAGGATGTGATGAATTCATGGATCAGAGTTTCAGCAGCAGAAAAAGAGAGCGTTGGGCGGAGACAAGTTATGTTTTTCAAGTGGGAAACGGCAGTTTTAGTAATGAGATTAGTGTCAAGGATTACTATAAAGTTGCAGATATGTGGGGGGAGGTAGACTGAGTGGAGCCGCCGATGGTGAGGCAGAAGTTGTGGGTTGTATTAAGACTTGAATCTTTGCCGGTGCCCTATTTCAGGAAAATAGGGCTCTAAATATCTTAAAATGACTTCACTTTGGAAATGTGGAAAAAATGTATGGGTATAACATCTAATGTCCTTGAAGCAACACTGCAAGACTCACCCGGCACCTACATTACCCACAACCTGCAACTCGACTCAGTTCACTCTACTGTACAGATTTGGGCTTGTTATGCTAGTAATGGCTAATGTTAGCCTGGAGCTGCTAGCCTGCAGCAGAGATGAGGAGTGTGCTACTGTGAGGTCCAGTAACTTTGCTTCTCTCTAATTCCACACCTCCAAATGTTGTCATTTTTCAAACTTCTACTTCATACAACTTTTTTGACATAGTACTCCCTACAACCTGGAAACAGACTTTGATGTGTAAAGTCAGTGGAGTTCTCCTGTAAAAGAGCAGAAGTAGCAGCTAAAGAAAAGCAAACTCCATCTACCAACAGTTAACGCTGCATGACGACAGTCTTTCCAGAACCATATATGAGTAGTTGCAGTTACCTAAACTTAACAATGGGAGGCCTGGGATATCTGAAAACTTTCCAATGAGTTGTTGCTGTTGTTTTGGAGAGACATCCTGTTCTGTTGGTGAGATTTGAGTACCTGTTCAAGGATTATCATATTAAAAAAGAAACGAAGAAAGAAATAAAGGAATGAAAATGAATGAAGGTGTTTTTAAGTTGTTGGCCAGGTGTGGCTTGGTCGTTGTTAAGGTAATATTTGGGGTGGTAATTACTGTGGTATCATCAGGTGAGGGTATTCCAGGCAGTTGCTAGGATGTTTCCGATTGCTTTCTTGGTGTTTTTACAGTGAAGAAATTGGTTGCCATGGTAATCGGGTGCAGTTGATAAGGGAGTGTGGTTACTAGGATGTACGATGTGTTTCTAGTAGTCAGAGCACGACTGTCTCCCCGGGATGATAAACCTATATTTATGCGGGATGTGAGTGTTGCCACTTTCACAGAAATAAAAGCACTTTTTATTCCATTTGTATGGGTTTAAATTGTACTTCATTTTCTACCTTAAATGAAAAAAATGAGATATGAGCGATGAAAAGACAGAGTAGAAATGATAGAGCACGGTAGTCAGATAAGTACCTTGAGGAAAAAACAAACTTTACAGCCAGGTACAATTTTTTTTAAAGACTATTAATATCGAATTGAATTTATTCATACAGCCTGCACAAGAAATGTTTAAATAAAATGTGAAATATCTGCACTTCTCGAGGTGTACTGTATCTGATTTAAAAGCCTCAGAAATGGAAATGTCCTTTCATTCTTTGTTGACGTCTCACTTAAGATCTCTGTTCACAATGATATTTTTTTCGCACAATGTCAGACAGGAGTAAAAATATACATGAAAACAGTATGAATTGTCTGAACCTCTGAAGCTGCGTTTGGTTTATCTCGTCTGACATACTAACAGCCTCAGAAGTGAAAACATCTCTTTCAAGATAAGGGACAGCAAAGCTCCTTAAGCTTTCTCAAATATATGAAGGGTATACAAATTACTGTTTATCTTACATCAGATGGGGAGAAGCTGTGACAAAGTGTCTGGCAAATACCTTTTAGTTGAAATGTCATATTGATCCAAAATCTTATCTCTCAGCATGCATATTCCTTTCATTTCTCCTGATATGCAAGGGATTAAGATCCTGAATTGAGTTTTAACTGAGACAATTTAAACACTTATTGTTGACATTCGCTTTTTTTTTTTTTGCATTAAAGAATCATGTTTATTTTTATTGATTAGTTCTCTTTTAAAATGAATACAGGATCAAACAAGCATCGATATTTCCTACAGAGAATAGAAGACGTCGCAATCATTTCACAAAATCTTCTGTGAGGACATTAAGAGAGAGTCAACAGTGAAATGTTTATAGGCTGTTGGCAAGCAAAGGAGAGAGGAGCAAGAAGTGGACTGTGGTAAATATACGACTGTAGTTACAGTATATCTTTGTTCAGTCATACTGTAGTGTGATTGGTGAAGAGGCAGGGTGCATTTTTTACATGCAGATTTATGCCAAGGAATCTAGCCTGAAGCCATTGGGGCTAAAATTACTATGTATCTACTATTACAAACCTGACCAGTCTACACTGAATTACCAGGCCTGACACTTGGGGGACTGTTTGGCTCATACATTCAGTTCATTTCAATTCAAATGCATGTGGAGGACCAGAAAAATGCATGCGCCTGTTTCGGAGTCTTAGCTCTGGGTTCAAGCCTGATAAAGCTTCAATCATACAATTTCAGCAAAAATTCAATCATCAGCTAAAAAAATAGTTATGGAGGAAACATTGCCACACTTTATGATAAATAAATTAAATTAAACATGTATACATGGTTCAGGAAATTAAGTGAAACCTATAAAGTGATGTTAGTGTCAAAACAGTGAAGGTTTTGAGCCGACACCGAGAGAAATTCAGACCTGCACGTTGCACCTGTTCTGCTTACTGTGCACATGTACGCTGATGTAATCTGACACAATTTCAGCCAAACTCATATGGTGGAAGTGACATTTTAATAGGCCAGTATGATAGCACTATTTATTCTGCAGGAAATTTATTCTGACCTTTAGATTGAGGTGATGTTACCGTTCAGCACTTTAGTTTGATAGCCTCAACACCTGAGCTGACTACATGACTGTTTTACTGTCTAATGAACTAATGTGCTGTTTTCATGGCAGTGGGGCAAGAGTGTTGTGAAGCATGACATTAGCTCAGAGCTCCACTGCAGGACTGAACGAATGACTGATCGGTTGACTGACTGTTTGACTGACCGATTTTTGAGGTTTGTGTCCAGCTGGGGAGCACTGAGGAGTGTTGTGAAGCGTGATATTGGACCCTGAGCTTCACAGTGGGAGGCGTCAGAGTCCTAACAACCTCTGAGCATCTCTGACCCGTCAGCTGTGACTGACAGCTGCTCTCATCTGGAACAAAATGCTGCTAAAAGAGAGAAGCTGCTTCAATACTGTGAGAAGACAAGGAGAGGGCCAGAGGACTAAACCTGTTATTAGGGTAGAGTAACTGTCTACAGATTACTGGATCACTGGAGAACATAGCATTACTAAATGCAGGTTGAGTTCCCAGTCACACCAGTTTGGTGGCGTAGTGACTACTTGTAGGTGATTAGGCTCAACTGGTAATGCTTTTAATTCGGCCGAGTGCAGATTTAAATAAAAATGGACGGTGTGGCACAGCTTACACACAGTTTATATTTCCTCCATCTTGGACTCCTGCTCTCTTTTCAAAGATGTTTTGCAGATGTTCAGTGGTGCAAATGAACATGTTGTTCTCCAAAGTTGAACGCTACATGAAAGCACTGCAGGTGTTTACTTTGCTTCCACAGCGAATTCTCTGTTTCAGCAATTACATCAATAAATCTACTGAAAACAATCTATTGATTTCAGTCTGATATTTTGCTGTTGACTCAAGCCCTTTGACAGAGAAACTAGTCAGTGTGTCCGTCAGAGACTGACCTCCCAAGAAAAATGACAAAATCAGTCATTTCAGCAAGTGCCCTAAAACTATGTACAGTATGTTTACATTCAAATGACAAATGACTAGTGGCCGCAAATCAGGCGATGTTATAATAGAGCAACAAAGTCTGTGTTGGGAGGAGGTCGGGGTGGATGGATCAGCGAAGCACCAGACTTAAGATTACTGTTTGTTTTCTGTTTCCAATCACAAGTAAACATTGTTGCTTATTAATACATAACTGTGATCGCCCCCTATCATTGTAACTGCCATCGTTCTGGAGTGCATGGATCAACTATGTGTTTTGATTAATTTGGAGGACTTGTTGGTCCATCCACAGCTGTGTGACTTGAGCAAGAAACTAATGTTGTGTTCACACCAAACGCAAAGCGAATTTTTCGCCTTGCGTTACTAGCATGAGTTTGAACGCAGGAACATTTGTTTTTATTTGTGGAATTCGTGCAAGTTTGGCCACGGGATCATTTGTGCTTATTCGCCACAAACAGCCAGTGAGCAATGGCAGGCACTGACCAGTCCCCACCTGGACAATGGGAGCCAGCCAGTGATGTTACTGAAGCTCAGTCCTCCTGCTAACAACATTCATACCGACACTTATCTGTAAACACCGACACTTATCTGTAAATAGCTCCGGTTAGGTTGAGATGCGAAAGTGAAGATAAATCAGTTTAAAAGTTAAAAAAATAAAATCCTCCTGCCAGTAAATGGCTCCGGATTACAGCAGAATCTGGTGTGACTTGTGTGGTGGTCCGGTGTGTGTTTATTCCTCCAGAAATCAGCAGCAGCACCACCAACATGCTCCCCGGCTCTCTCCTCCAGAGCTGGCTGCCTCTCAGCAGCTGTCTGTCGGCAAGCCGAGGCTGAATCCCCCGGTCCAGCCCCATGATACGCACGACATTTTCACTGAAGTTGAATATTTTCAACTCGTGCGAATACGCAAATTTTGCTTGATTCGCGGCTCGAATTTCATGTATTCACACCATTCGCGTTGTGTTGTTATTTGAACACAACATAACACCTTTATTACACTGATGTACTTATGAATTGGTCTCTCATAGAGTTCCACTTGCCTGAACTTTGACCTGAAAAGAAACAACCTACCATTACTAAAGAGTTGGGAATCCTCTTGCTCTTAAGGTGTTGGTTGTTGCTGTTCCAGTCAATTCTACAATTCAAAGAGGACAATCAGCATCATATAGAAGGAAGGGTGCTGCCTGTCTGGAAATAAGTGTATGTATGGTAATATAGGGCTAAGACAATACAGTATTTGTTAAAAAAAAAAAAAAGTTGGTAAAAGTTGGTAATATACTACTAAAGGGATTTTGGTCTAGATGCTCTGCAACACATTTGCAGAAAATTGCACTGTTGTGATACAGGAGGCTTCCTCTTGATGAATTAAAGAGCGAGATAAAAAAGACAAAACAAGTTTAATATTGGAGGAGGACAGATACCTTCTTTTACAATGCAGCAACCTAAAAGTTCTTATTAATGCCACATTACTTATCTATAAACATTATAGATGCTGTTCAACTTAACTCTTAAATTATTTATTAACATTATAACTTTTTAAAGTATGCCTCATTAGAAAGTGATACAAATTAATATTAATTTCTTCTTATTGAATGCTAATGTTAGTCCTGCTTGTTTTTCACCACACAGTGTGAGTAAATTCCTCCTCAACAGTTCTGATCTGACCACACAAAAAACACACAAGAAAAATGTCTTGAAAGTAGAATGAGGGATAAGAGAGAACTGGTCTGACTGGTCTGAGGGTTTATATCACAGGCTGGTTGGAGTCATTTCATGAAAGACTGCAGCACTGATGCACTGGTTTCAGGGCTCAAACCTATAAAAAGGAAATTGCCCACATATACATTTGGACAATTATTCATTTCTAATAACCTGCTTCACACTCCTTGGTAATAACATAATTTCCTGCTCTTCACTAACTCTTAATGCATTTAGCGTTGCCTCAGGCTACATTCTTCATGTAGATTAAATTTCTCTGCACACATGTAATTTCCGTCACTGACTCTCCTCCCATCTCACCACGTCTCTGCGTCCTCCTCCTGTCTGTCTCCCTCCATCTGTCTATCTATCTCTCATCAGTTTGTTCTCTCTTTTTTTCCTCTCACTCCTCCTCTGTCTCTCCTCTCGTCAGTGTCGGTCATTTTTCTCTGCAGGGTTCCTTCCTGTCACAGCTGACACTCATTTCCCCTCCACCAATCTCCTGCTGACAGCAGCCGGGCTGATCTGAGCAAACTATTTCTCTTCCCATGTAAACATCCATTACTGACCACCAAGTGACAGAGAGGTGGAGGGGAGGTAGGGGGGGAGTAAGATGCCATGAGGTGTTTCTGCTTCCACAGCTGACGTGTTTCAGACGTCTTCAAGAAAACAAACATTGTGAAAGCTTTGACCTCAATTCCACAACAGGTGAGGACATTAGCAGTCTGCCTCTATTACAAATACTCGAAGCATCAGTTGTTTCCAACAGCAGCTCACTACACACATGGTGACACTAAGTGAGGTGATGAAAAAAACTGACCAGTGCTGTATATATATCACAACTGAACTAATCGTTTGTTCCTTGAATACTGAAAAAAACAGACATAACATCTGCACATTTGCATGTAGCTCCATCAGATGCATAATTAGCATGATTTATTAGATATCCTCATTATGATTAAAGTCTATATAAAATCACACGCACATCAACTGTTTTCTTTGCCACTTGGAAGCAGAAAAAACCTTCAACAATGGTGACATATTTGCCGTTATAAAGTATAAAGATTTTTGCTTATTTACACGTCATGCGGACGCGTAACAACTTTAGCATTCATTGGGAGTCCTGTTACTGGCACATCTGGTGAATGTAAGTCCAATATTCACTCTCCTTTTAGCTCTGATTTGGTTTCCACCAACTCCTAGGGAAAATATCAGACTCTCAATTGTAGGTGACAACCAAGAAGAAATGCAGGCAAAATGGCGGTTCAAATCAGAGATACGTCATCATCTTTTAGACCAAAAGATTTTACTCACTTTGGATTTCACAGTGTCAAAACCAAGAAGCTCAATAAAGACTATATTGTCTGCAAGAACTGTCTAAGAAAAATAAGATACAAAGGCAACATTCATTGCCTCCTCGCTCACCATCATCCTGATTTGATTGAGAAGGCGACCACCACGTCTGCACGGCAGCCTCAGCCTGCACCGGATGATATGTGTAAGACGAAGTTGCCTTTTTCATCGCCAAGGGCGGTGAGTATTATTAAATCTATCACTGTGTTTATGTGCAAAGACCTTCAGCCTCACAGCGTAGTGGAAAATGAGGGTTTTCACAAAATGCTTCAGACACTAGAACCAAGATATGAAATACCCACAGATGAGTTGGCCTCACCTGCGACGTGTGGACCTCTAGGGCCACCGAGTCCTTCATGACAATCATGGTACATTTTATTGATGAGTGGGAAATGCAAGGTCACTTTCTCCAAACTAGAGCGATGTTGTGGAATTTAATTTGCATATGTGAGTTGTTTTACTGTTATTCTTTCAGGAAAATAAGCATGTTTCCATCCTCAGACTGTTTAGAGTGGACACATTGTTTCTTTTCTTTGAAACTAATGTTAAACTTAATGAAACTTAATGAGCAATTGTAATATATTGTTATCATGGGTAAAATATTGTCATAGTATTGTATTGTGAGTTAACCTTTGATTCCCACCCCTACCCAACAGACATTGCTGGTTGTCTTTCTGGCCACTTGAGCTATATGAGCCAAATATTCACTCCTCTTTTAGCTCTGATTTTGTCTCCACAGACTCTTGAAAGCTGTTGCTGGAAACGTGGTTGATTTCGAATGCTGAGGCTGAACTCGTCATAATCCAATCACTGATCTGCTCCTCAGTCCCTCTCTGCAACCACACTCTCTCATCCACAGCCTTATGCATTGCTCTCTGTCTATCTCCAGCTCCTGCTCACATGTTCTTTCCTCCATCTCCACAGACCTGCCATCCTCAAGGTGTCCACCAGATGCCCTCGGACTTTCCCTCCTTTTACCCATCTACCCACCTGTTCCCACTTGATTCATGGACATACTGCACGGGCTCGTGTCAACTTCACCTACAAGTGACAGAATGTTGGAGATTATTTTAACACTTGATGTTGATAACCTGTCCTTGTTCTCTGCTGCCATAACATCAAACTGAACAATATTTAATGAGGCCTTGGATGATAAAACCTTGTACAGCAGTTCCCTTGTAGAAAAACCTGATGCTCTCGAAGCGTTGATCCCTGAGCGTAAAGCTGTCAGATCCTTTATTTTAAGTTAAACACCTCATTTTCCATCAGTACTTTCCTATAAAAGGTCAAGCAATCATACAACAATTCAACATTTTTACTGGTGAGCTGCTCAGGACTGTCTCAGCACTAAATGTCACCAATCACCTGTTGATTCAGTATCTTAATGTTTGACCTGTATGGCCACCAGTATATTTGAATTATGACTTTTTCTCCAAGCTGAACCGGGAATTACTCTGCTGTAATGATATTCTTCTCAATAACTGAAGACCTGCTTGTTTAGTCTGCGGGGTGTTTAAATTGTTGTCTGCAGGAGCCAATCAGCTGAGTGCGGAATTAATGGAGACGCTAATGACTCTACTGAATCAGAGTGGAGCTGTTTGTGGTTCAGTGGCTGCGGGTTCAAAGGGTTAATGGCTTATTTCTCCTTTAGAGCCAGAAAGGCAAATAATGTGGTGATACAGTAATCTGAGTAAGAGGAGAGGAAACAAGAAGAGAGAGGAAGGAACTAGAAAAGAGGAGAGGATATTTGACTTTTCAGTAACACTCCATTTCACATTTATAAGCAGTATGTTTTACTGTACATTTAATAAATTGTTTACAGCACACTGTGATGTCACTATAAGCAGCTATATGGACATTTTAATGTGTTTTTTTAATGTACAGTATTTGTCAATTATTATTATTAACTTCCCCTATGAAGTTTCTTTTACTATATTACTATATTGCCATTCATTATCTGTTATAAACCTTAATACACACAATAAATACTACATTATCGTGTGTTATAAACCATTTTTTGAATGTTTGTTTACTTATAAATGCTCAATAAGGGGACTTAAAGTAAAATATTACTTATTTCAGTTTGGCTTCTCTTGTATATCTTCCCTCTGTTCCTTCCTCATATCTTTTCTTCCTCTCTAAAGGTGCAACCTGCAAACACTTTTTAATTCTCCATAACGGTGTTAAATGGCAGCTGCGATTCAGCGGGTCATTTATTCATAGTTAGACTCATTTATGTTTTACCAAGACTAATTAGCTGCTTAATATTCCCTTTTTGTCACAGTAGAATTAATTCATGTCCTGACCTGAACAAAGAGAAAGAAAAAAAATCTCACACTACATTGTCTGCTTCTTTCTGTTGTGACTGGCAGTGTTATGCTGCCGTTCAGCAGTTCTAAGTCTTCATTGTGATTAAATGAACGCTGCGTACAGTGATTAAAAACTGTGAATTCCTATGATGATCTTTTGATGTCTCATGATTAAATTTTCATTTGTAGATGATTTCCTGTTGGACCTGCACATTTTAAGAAATAGTTTCACATTTTGGAAACATGCTTATTTGCTTTAAATGAGATTTAAATGAGAAGATCGATAGCCAGCAGACAGTTAGTTTAGCTCAATGGTTGAATAAGTATTTAGATCTTTTACCTACAGTGGCCCTGAGGTAAAAAACACAATATTTCACAAAACACAATGACATTTCAGAAAACACAACATTTAAACACTTGTTAAATGTTGTTTTCTGTTTTGATTTTGTGTTTCCTGAAACATTGTTGTGTTTTGCATCTCAGGGCCACCGTATTTACTTTGGTACAGGAGAAATACCTCAATCTAAAAATACTCCTTACATGTACAAATCCTGCATTTAAAAATGTTACTGCAGAAATATTATGACTAAAATGTAAAGTATCAAAAGCAAAAGTACTCACTATGCAAAATGGAGTGTTATATCATTATAGTGTTTTACATTAGTCTGTTTTTATCACTAATAAATACATGTAAGCATATTTCAGTGCTTGTCAACGTGGAGCCAATTTTAGATACTTTATATACTACTGGATAGAATAACAATAAGCAATAGTACTGCATCATGTTATATAGGCAAATCACGTGTTTTTTTTATGTAAAATCTTAATCTGAAAAGTAACAAGTGACTAAGTGTCAAATAAGAAGCAGTGCAGTAAAACTATTTCCCTCTTAAATCTAGTGGAGTAGAAGTATTAAGTAGCATAAAATGGAAATACTCAAGTTAAGTACAAGTACCTCAAATTTGTACTTAAGCATATTATTACAAGAATAATGTACTTGGTTTCATTCCGCCACTGGCTTAGCTTAGCATCAAGACTGCAAATAAGTCAAAAAAAAAAAAAAAAGCCTACCAGCTCTTCTAACGCTCACTATGCTTTGGTATCTTGTTTGTTTGATCCTCATAAGTGTAAAAACAAAAAGTTAAGAATTTATGGGGATGTATTTGTTGGACTGTTTCTTTTCCTGACAAGCGACAATCTGGAGTCTGGAGGGAGTCACTGGTAAGATTTTGTTACCTTTGGACAAAGCAGGCGAGCAGCTGTTTCCCCTCATCTCCACTATAACCGGCTGTTGGCGGTAGCTTCATACTTACCATACAAACATGACTCTTGACAAGCAGAGACCTCAAATTAAAAACAAGAGCAACCAAAGAAAAAAATAAATGCTGGGATAAAGTTTTGGTTTGCTTCATATTCAGTGTCATGTGACTGGCTGTGAATTTTTAGCCAATGACAGCCTAGCCTCTTTTAACGGTAATTACGAAGAGATATACTTTAATGGTCAAATGAATCTTCAGATCAGTTAAGACTGCAATCACAGAGATGGTTGCCTCCCAGCTTCATCTGAAACCAGCCAATGGCAGTCTGCCGCTGTAATGAACCAGAGCAGTGGGTTGTGTGCCGTCGGTATCCAACCAGGCTTCCCATCAGCAGAAATGGACTGGGTTCAGTCACATCATATTGGCTGTGTAAGTGGGACTCTCACAGCTCTGTGTAATTATCACCCATTTGACACAGTCTGAGCATCTCGTCCGGAATATGAATGAAGGAGATAAAAATACTGAGATCACAGTGAACCGGAGCCTTGTACCTGAAAGAATTATCAACGGCTCGACTCCCATCAATGTCCTCGCTGAGCCCTCGCTAACACACAACAATTATCTCGTTTGTGGCCGCTTTGCCGCCTCTTCAGGCTGGTAATTTATTTCCTTTAAGATGTGAATTCCTGCTATAATTCCTAAACATCAGCTAGTGTGTTGCAGGTTTGTAGAGGCTATATGGCACAAAGCCCAGACCTGCTATTGAAGTGTACAGCACTTAGTGATGCAGATCATAGGAGCTTAATGATGTGTGTGTGTGTGTGTGTGTATGTGTGTGTTTAGGTTTTTAATGCTCACTCTCCTGGGAATCTGTATACCGGATATCAGAGGTCATGTCCAGGCAGTTCGTCATTTTGTTCACTGACCTTTGTTAAAACACAGGAGAAATCAGGCCTTTTAAACGTCCTCTTTAGCCTTGACCTTCCTAAAATATGCTAATCCAAAACACACACAAAGACATCCTTGTAAATTAAATCCAATCCTTTCGTTTCAGTTCCTTTCCAAAGGCTGATATGTGACAAAAGAAACTAAATCACTTTTGAAGTAGAGCTGAAGGAAAGCGTGCTAATTGTTGAGGCTCTTTTGGCGTTGGAGGTTGAAAGACGTTTTTAGAAAAAGGGCTGGTATCCCTGGTATTTCAAGAGAGGCGTTTGATTAATTTCCAAACCAGCTTGAGAAGGCTGAGCAGAGCTGGATTAACATCACTGTTGAAAAATATCCTCTTAAGTTAAATTTGTGTATCTTTTTTTAAAAAAAAAAGAAAATGTTTAACGAAGAGCTGTACTCTACAATCCACTACAGCATGATGAACATTTCTCCTGACATGGTCATCAACAGTGATGATCTGTCATCTTTAAATGTGGTTTCAGAGAAATAAATTGTGTGGTTTGCCATGTCAGTTTAGCTGTCCTTGGCTCTTACAAACCTCATTGGGCCCCGGCAGTGAAAAAAAGGCCGAAGCTCCCGCTGACTCGCCTCGTCAAGGTCTGACTGGCAGGATAATGGCTCTGCTGTCTAATTGTACCTCATGTGCTTCTACTTCAGAGACTGGAAATCATGAGTATGTCATGTCACACATTCAAGTGCATTTGGTCAACAATACAAACAAAATGGACAACATAAAAATTATACATTTCACAGCTGTTTTTTGGAGTCACAATGCTTTGTGCGGCAGTGGAAATGAAGTGGAGTAAATACAGTCAGGTTCCTTATTCTAAATAAGGAAAATCTTAATGCTACAGCAAACAGAGATTATTTAGACAATATATGACTATGGTTTGTGTTTGGCACTTTCTTGTTTCCACATTTGCAATGCCCCTATGCACAGAGGCATGGTTTTCTGCGGTTGGTGTGGAAGAACTTGACTGGCCTGCGTAGAGCCCCGACCTCAATCACCACCACCACCACCACAGACTTCGAGTCGGGCCTTATCACCCGACATCACTGCTTGACCTCACTAATGATCTTGCGGCTGAGAGCAAATCCCAGCAGTCAGGCTCCAACATCCTGTGGAAAATGTTCACAGAAGAGTGGAGGCTGTTAGAGCAGCAGATTAATGGCAGCGTTTTTGGAATGACTGGATGTAATGTTCAATGTTCAATAATAAATATGATTATTATATTTATATAGCACCTTTCAAAAAAGGAACACTTTACTTTAAGCCTCCATATCATTAACATTTATAAGGTATATACAAACTAGGGATGTGCAGAGAGCTCAGTATTTGTATTTGTATCTATATTTGTTGAGGCAGCAAAATTATTCAGCAAGCTCATTGTCATCCTAGCCAGTCACTCTATACAACAAAACATCAGCATCCAGCTCAAATCAACCCAACTCATGCCCTCAAAGTCTGCCTGAAAATTGGGTGTCCTGATCGACGACCAACTAATCTTTAAGGTTCATGTGGCCTTAATCACTCGGTTGTGTCGATTTGCCCTGTACAACATCAGGAAGATCAGACCTTACCTGTCTGAGCATGCAGCACAACTAGTGCAGGTTCTCATAATATCACACACTGAGTACTGCAACTCCTTACTGGCAGGCCTCCCTGCATGTACGTTCAAACCTCTGCAGACGATCCAGAACGCAGCGGCACGGCTGGTCTTCAACCAGCCCAAAACAGCATGAATCACCCCGCTGTTCATATCCTTCTACCGGCTCCCAGTTGCTGCCTGTATCAAATTCAAAACCCTCACACTCACTTACAAAACAGCAATTAAAACGGCTCCCACCTACCTGAACTCCCTCATTCAAATCTACAGTCCCTCACGCTCACTACATTCTGCCAATGAAAGGCACCTGGTACCACCAGCACAACAAAAGACAACAAAAGATGCAAAACAATCATTTGTAATACTATATGAATCCATTTCATATGATTAGCTACTTACAGATGCATCCTCTTTAACTGTTGAGTGTAACTCTGCTTGTCAGACCTTTCCGTTAGGGCTGCAACTGACGATTATTGTCATTATTGATTAATCTGTTGATTATTTTCTCGATTAATCAATTAGTTGTTTGGTCCATAAAATGTCAGAAAATGGTAAAAAAAAATGTCGACCACTGTTTCTAAAAGCCCAAGGTAACATCCTCAAATGTCTTGTTTTGTCCACAACCCAAACATATTCAGTTTACTATCAAAGAAGACTAAAACCAAAAAACAGCTGGAATCAGAGAACTTTTTTTCTTAAAAAATGACTCAAAATGATTAATTGTTTATCAAAATAGTTGGCAATTAATTTAATAGTTGGCAACTAATTTATTAATCAACTAATCATTGCAGCTCTACTCACCACAGCCCTCACTCTTCATCACACCATCACCAACCACAACACGGTTGTTTATGTAAAATCATCATCACTGTTGGCAATATTGACGGACCTGTTAGAGCTTTGCTGCTTATTGTTTACATTGTATTCAGTCCAGACATACACAGACAGCTGAATTACACTGAAGTAACATAGATTATATAGAATCGCATGTACAGCAAACACATCCAGCTGATGGGCATGAATACAACATAGGTTTGACATAAACACATTAGGCTGCATTGCGTTGAGATGACAAGAATAAATGAGTGCTTATGCAACAGTTAAAATATTGAGCATCTAAAATGCAAAGAAGAAAATATGGCAAATTAATTTTAGAAAGTGCATACATTCAAAAAAATAGATTTGACACCTCATTAAGATGATGTAAACACAGTGTACTGGTATTTACATAAACTTATTACAAGAGATTATTGCAGGATTCTACAGACTTTAAGGCAGATAAATGTCTCTGGTTCTCTAATTAAGCTGCTGAAGAATTTGCCGCAGCCCTGACGAGACAGACAACTTCCTCTGTGGGAGGAATTAAATTAAAATAATATCCAGACAAGCAGAATGTGGTACAGAGGCAAAACAAAATCATTAGTTGTTCATCTTGATCATGACCTTTATCCACCACCTACAGCCCACGCAGCACTGTCTTTCTGGAGAGAGAGGAGATTAAACCAGACACCAAAAGTGTCTTGTCTGTCGGGGCGAAGAAGAGCACAACATGACCAAAGAAAAGAGCAGAGAATCAATTTGAAGCCGAGTCAGATTTGAAGTTTCTGTGTGTCTCCTCTGTAGTCTCTAAATAGGGATGTGCAAAGAGCTCAGTATGTATATTTGTATCTGTATGTGTTGAGGCAGGAAATAGACGTAAAACTCCAGTTTTTGTTTTTATTACACTTTTAATTTTAGGATATTAATGTGTTAAAAGTGTTTATGAATAAACTATCTTACAAAGGAGGTCCCGACACCAGGTCTCAAACTCAAGTCTCCCAGATCATAGATGACTGTGCTGCATACTGAGCTAAACCGAGTTCATTGCAAATGTGCAGACAGACCTCTACTTATTTATACACCCATAACACAGAGAGCACAGCGTGTAATGTGTAGAAAAGAACTTCAAACCTGATTCTTGCTTTGCACTTTTCATTTATTGCCTATTTTTTACAACCTAACTTTGTGGAAAGGAGAAGAGGAACAACAGGTTCTGGAGAGTCCCTTGTAAACACTTTGCTTGTGTCAGTAGCTCAGCTTTATCTCTGGGGAACACCCCCAACTCTGGAAGAGATGTCCAAATAAGGAAATGTGCGTCATGTAGCAGGTGGATGTGACTCCCCTCGTTGAGACCTGCTGATAGACTTAACAGCGGAGCAGAGGACAGAGACTAAGATGACAATGTAACTGACCTGCACGCTGGTATTTGACATGGTTTTTTCTTTCTTCCTGAAAACAAATAATTTAAAAAATATTTATATGAAACAAATATTTGTAAAAAAAAAACAACAAAAAAAAAACCTCCACGATTTGTGCTTTGCCGAATAATGTATTTGTATTCGGACACACCCCTAACTCTAAAATAAGGAGAGTGTCACATTTAACTGACTGACTTACTGATGAGACTGACATTGCTACCCCCAGCAGTACATTTACCTTTTTCTGACAAGCAACCTCATCTAAATAATCATAAAGTGGGTGTGTTATGTAGTAAAGTGGATGTGTTGTGTGCAGATAAACCCTTCTCATGTAGCCTCCTGACACAGCCTCCAGAAGCTGTCCAATCAGAAAAGAGTGAGCTCATTGGGAGGGGGCCTTAAAGAGACAGTAGCTAAAACGGCCTCTTTCAGACAGAGGCCGAACTGAGGGGTCGCATAAAGGGTCAGTATAGGATAAATAAGGAGTTTTCTTTAAACTGTAAATCATGATAGATATCCCAGTAGAGCCCAGATTAAAAATATAGACCTGGACATATACATAATATGTCCTCTTTAAGATTGCTCTTGTGGAGGATTCCATTGACAAGGTCAGTCCAGTATTGTCCTGTAATGCATTTTAAAATATATAAAAATATATATGATAGAATAAGGCAGACAGTCTTCTTTTTGATCCACATACATGAATAATGTCTTTGTATTTTTGTATGCAAAAGTGCGTCTCAACTCCTCCTGGTGAAGGTACTACGGCTCCATCTGGGCTACAACCACTTCAGAGACACAGCAGGAACCTTCAGCATATTCAAACTGCTGTCAGTTACAATAACGCATTAAACCAAGAGGGGATGAGGGAGAGGCAGGCAAAGAAAAAGATAAAGGCGAGACTGAAAGGTAACAATAGACAGACAGTGAGAAGAAAAAAGACACAGGATTAAGAAAGAAATGTTTTGAACATTCAGCCAGATTTCATGTAATATATTCCACCATGAACAGAATGAAAGATAGAAAGAGAGGAATAAAGGCAGTTTTTGTGCGACACACCAGGCTTCTAGGTGTCTGTGTGGAAACAAAAGAGCGAGCAGGTTTGACCTGCTGGCTGGCAGGTTGGCAGGAGGTCAATGAACTGAGATGGGACACTGGAGCTGTGTGTTCAGCCGGTGAATGGAGCTCCTAAGGGATATCACACACACACCTTTCTTCCTGCTCTCTCACGTTTATCAAGTCATCTAATCCAGAGTAACTCCTCTGATGAGCTGCTGTTGATTGTGTTGGTGTGAAAGAACCTGAGATCTGATCCGGTCTGGAAACCAGACTGCAGTCTGAAACACTTTTAAACACATCAGCGGCTGCAGTTACATGAGATACGATTTCTTCTTTTTGAATGAAATCAGGTTGACAATAAACACAAAAGGATTTATGTGAACGGGAAATAGAAAGGTGGAATAAGATGTCCTAAAGTGTCCAATCCATCACAGATAAAGTTTTGTTATTTGAGTTTGTGGCACCTTTTTGGTTACTGCTGCTATTTGTCTTGAATAATATGTTTTTCCTAAGACTATAGAACAGCTTGTAATTGGAAAGGTGAAAGCACACACACACCCACAGAGAGAGAGAAGTGCAGAGTAGTTTGAGTCACTGCACTCTTCTCCTCTTTAAATGCAATACCCCTCTGGACCAAATAATAAGAAAATACTGTTATTAATGAATCTTTTAGTGCAAGTTAAAGCAGGAAGATAATTATCACCCTACAGTATTTGGACGTCACTCTGGGGCTGCACCTCTTGGTTATTATTCACTGGGATTTGTTCAAAGGCTCTCCTATTATCCAAAAATCATCATAGCTGAAGAATATTAAACCACTTTACCTGTTTTGTCTCGCTGCTCTAATTGCAGTCTATGCCGCTTTGCAGGTTCACCTCTCCATGACCCGACCAAGGCCATATATCTCCCAAAGTGGGATCTCCAATTTGCTGCTATTTAAAAGGCTCTATTCATATAAATGTACCCAATTAGTCGAGGTCAATGCCAAAGTCTTTATCAAATAAAGAAATCTGTAAGTTGGTTGGTTTTGGTTGTATTTTCTTGTAATGTTTCCATCTTCTGTTTCTGCCCACATTGGTTTGGAGTGTTTTGAACTGCTTTTTTTTTCTCCTGTGACAAAATGTGTCAGAAATCCCAACATGCAAAGTTTAAAGAGCACAAGTTCACCTCTGTAACGCTTGGGTTGAATCTTTGTATGATGCATGTTACATTTTGGCAAATCATGTTCAGAAACAGCTAATCTTTTTTAACAATGCCAGTATAATTAGACATCAAATCTTAGCTTCAAACTTTCAAACATACAGTATATATTTTTTACTTTTAATACCATAGTTTAAACTTCTCAAACATTCAGTCTTTTTAATTTTACTTTCATTTTGATGAATTGTGGATGTGATTTTTCAGTCTCACAAACAAAAACATTTCATAAATGTTTCAGAGAAAGTGTCATTTTCTTTTACATCTCCGCTACTATAGGATTATATAATTTAATTCCTATGGACATGCCAAGACTATATGAGGATGAACACTTCGAGAGGCTATTTTAGAACTAATCCTGCTGTCAACATCTGTATGTGTTTCCTAAGAGACAAGTAGCTGCAACATGAAAGATCAACCCATACAATGTTAGGGATGTCACTATGTTCTAATAATGAAGAAATCCCAACATGCAAAGTTTAAAGAGCACAAGTTAATCTCTGTAACGCTTAGGTTGAATCTTTGTATGGTGCATGTTACATTTTGGCAAATCATGTTCAGTAACAGCAAATTCAATTATCTTTTTTTTAACAATGCCAATACAATTAGTATCAAATCTTAGCTTCAAACTTTCAAACATACAGTCTTTTTAATCATACTTTCATTTTGATGAATTGTGGATGTGATTTTTCAGTCTCACAAACATAAACATTTCATAAATGTTTCAGACAAAAGTGTCATTTCTTTCTAAAATACCGACATTCATTTTTATTTCTTTGTTTCACATCTCCGCTATAAAACTTAATTCCTATAGACATGCCAAGACTATATGGGGATGAACACTTAGAGAGGCTATTTTAGATCTGATCCTGCTGTCAACATCTGTATGTGTTTCCTAAGAGACAAGTAGCTGCAACATGAAAGATCAACCCATACAATGTAAGGGATGTCACTATGTTCTAATAATGCACTTCAATGTAAAGGATGTCTTCTTTTGAAGGCTGCAGATGCACTCAGACATTTTTTTTTTCTTCGCTCAACACAGGCATTAAAGAGGCAAATCCCCCACACACAAAGAGCTGTAATTGGACCATTTATGTCCATTTCCACACTGTTAGGATGTGTGACAAAGTCCTAACAGATTAAAGAGGAACATTCTGTCACCGCCGCGCCGCTAACAGCCTGGTTAACGTGTTCCTTTCTCTTGGTAAATGTTTGTCTTGTTGCTTCTCAGATGGTCGAGTGCAAAAGATGATAAGGAACCTAAAAAAGGAAGACTTTAATCTCTTCCTAGTTGTTTCTGAGATTATTTCTCCCCCTCTCTATTCACCCTCTTTCTTGTTGAGTGGTTCCTGTAGTGGTTTTTTCGGAGGCAGTTTAACATTCAGTTTCCGTCTTCAGAGAAAGACGAGGTTCTGTGTCAGTTTAGATGTTCGTCCCAATCAACAAGCTCTTCAAACAAAGCTTTGATTACATTTTAAAAACAAAAAATCTGCAGCTTATCCGACTCACTGAATTATTTGTAGATTCTAACTGATTGAGTGTCTCATCATAAAAAGTGTCTCTCATCATCTTCATCATCTCCTGGTAGATTAAAGGGGAACTACACTAATTTTAGACCTGAAGCTCAGTTTACTCATCATTGGGATTACTACTCATCCCGAGAGGTTTAATTTCTTCTGTGAAGGAAGGAGCTGCTTAAAGTCTGAAATAACCATGAGAATGTCATCAGGGTTATCTTGAGTTGGGCTTGGAGACTTCATATTTTTTACAAAGAGCTTTACATTACAAGCTGTGGCCTGGAGTTTGAAAAATGTGGGCATTTACCACACAGACAAAAGACTCATTTGTGTTGCATCATGGAAAATGTGGGATCCAGCATTTTTTGGAGCTTGACATTGCTAAGAATTAAAAGTCAGGGTATCTCGGTCTATGCTGCGTCACGTTTGACTATTATTATTTGAATCTGTCACTTGCAAGCCTCCTAACTTTGTTGGGCCTATAATATATGATTGTGGTTTATTTCAACATGACATATTTCCCAAGAATGTGGCCGACGTGGCTCTATGGATCATGCTAACTTTGTACTCGCCAGCTGTGTTACAGAGATTTGGGGAAACAAAGGCTCACTCAAAATGATGTATATTGGGGCAAGTGAGTCCTTGTTTCCCTGAAGAAAAACACTTTCAAAATGAGTTATAGGGTTAGGGAATTTCAATTCATCTCCATGGAAACACCTGAGGTCTTAAGTCCCATCGTAGCGCATTTTATTCCCTTGCAGCTCAGCGCCCTCACAGACTTGAAGTGATGATGGTGACGGTGCAACTGAAGTCTGCGAGGGCTCAGTCTGAAAGTCTGGAAGTCTGGAATTTAAACTACTGTAGGTCACCAGAAGCACATCTTTCAGGTTTATGTTTTTTGAAAGTAAACTTTACAAAGGTCGAACATGGACACCAGATTTATCTTGCTAAAGCTTAGATGAACAGCTAAAGATAGCATGCCTCACATTTAGGTTGATCTTTGTCTTGTTTGTCTTGTTGTAGAAACTGACAGCTTGTAAGGCATGGCAAGCTGTTTCTAAAATAGCGACTGATGACAAAGATGTGGCGTATTAATGTTTGCTTTGTTGCATGAACAAAAAACATTAGCTTATGTGGCTTTAGCAACACACTTAGTACTCACTATATTTAGTTAGTTTAATTACTGCATACTCAGAAACTTCAGCAATGTTTTTAGTAGGTTTCTTGTTAATACAAGTGTACAAAAATTACTAATATGTACTCACATTTTCAAAAATTTGAACTCTGATTCATATGGAGGATGCAGGTGTGGATCCAGGAAGGATTTCTTGACATTGAGAGATTGGATATTTTGTCACATTGCTATTTTTTCATAAACAACTCACACTAATTTGAATGAAAACAACCTGGTACATGTATCCTATGATTGTCTATCACCATGTGTATTTTGATGCTTATTAGATTAGATTCAGACATTTCTGATATTTTCTATCATTTAAATAACAAATTGTGCTCATTGCTTTATTTTTTCTGTTATTTGATCCATTAAAGTTTAAATATGTCCAACATGATCTCACTGTTTTGGAGGGATTGAACCTATGTGTGTGTGTGTGTGTGTGTGTGTGTGTGTGTGTGTGTGTGTGTGTGTTATTTATTTAGTAGTATTATGGCCTGAGGGAAAAAACTGTTTCCCAGTCTGCTGGTGCGTGATTTGAGAGTCCTGTACCTCCTACCTGAGGGCAGCAGAGAGAACAGGCTGTTGCGTGGACGTGGTCCTAAATGACCCTCAGGGACTTCCAGTATCACTGGGTATACAGCTCCTGCAGGCTGGGCAGCTCACACTCAGTGATGTGCTGGGCCGTGCGCACCACCCTCTCCAGCGCCTTGATGTCTATGCTGGTGCAGCTGCCATACCAAGTAGCGAAGCGGCCTGTCAGAAGGCTCTCTATGGTGCCTCAGTAGAAGTCCCTAAGGATTTGGGGCCTCAGGCCAAATTTCTTTGGGCACCTGTGGCCATGTAAATGCAGTCAGGCCTTTTTAACAACAATGGTGTGGCTAGACCATGTCAGTGTCAATGTTTACCCCAAGGTATTTTAAATTGTCCACCCTCTCCACCATTGTGCTGTTGATGGTCACTGGGGACATTTTGGAGGTTTGCACTGTCCAAAAATAAAAAGAATCACAGAGCAGCCCGGTGCAGGGTCGGTGCCTGGAGCTGAGGTGAGAGTAGCCGGTGCTGGTGGACGGTGCAAACCTCAAAAAAATGTCCCGAAGCTGCATTTCAAATGGTGGCGTCAGCAAAATGTCTATCCGTCCTGCAGTGTGCCATTGCCCTTTGGGATCTAGTTTTCGTCACATGTTAAATTGGATGTTTTGGTGCAGTTTTGGCAATATTTTCCTAGAGATCGGCCCAGTTAAACTCCCCAGCAACGATTAGTGCAGTCTCCGTATGTGCGGTCTCCCTCACATTAATACAATTTTTAACTATAACAGTGCCTGAATACTCTACAGTACTAAATCAGTACATGCACTGATGTTTTAGGCCAGATGGACTTCTTCGGTTTCTTAAAATAGACCCTGAGGTTAAACTGGCATTAGTTGTTTTGTTTTTTTTAAATTTGCTAACAACCATCTCTATACTGAGTTCACACAGTTCACTTCACTGACATTCAGCTCAGCACAACATTAAATCTCACATCTAAAATGCACTAATACACTTTGTACCAGAACACAGACAACACTTTGTCACTCATTACACAACAACCTGAAAAAACACTTAAACAGGTAGCATTACCTTACACCATTGTCTTTGAAGTAGCTTTTATCTATTTATGTATTTTATTTACTTGTTTGTTTAGAATAAACCAAGATACCATTACAATAAAAATAATGCTACTACTTTATCGTATGGATAATAAGTAAGTAAGTAAGCTTTTATTTATATTGCACTTTACAGACACATATACATGCAAAATTGAAACAGATAGATTAATAAAATATTCAAACATGAGACAGAGAGAAATCAACCAGAATGAAATAAAACAGGACATGGGAACAAGAAGGGAGGTCTATAGAAAGGCTCGCTGATATAAATGGGTTTTGAGGCGTCATTTAAAACAGTCCAAGGATTCGGCCGACCTAACAGGTTGTGGAAGATGATTCCACAGAGTCGGGGCTAAGAATGCAAATGTGTGGTCACCTTTTGATTTGCGGTTTGTGCGGGGGATAGATAGAAGGCCATCCATGATCCAGAAATTATACAACACGCTTCTGGACAAATATCTGTCATAAATTTTCTTTGATATGTAATACTTATAATAAACCAGAGCTGTATAGAAAGATCCAAATCTGATGACGACACAGGTATACAAAATTTTCTACACTACGATCTTTTGACTTGCTTCAAAATGAAAGTGTCTGCACAATAAATGATTGAGCTTATGTCACAGTTTATAATCACTCCTATTTCTTATTTAGCACCTCAGTTGTCAGGTAATACCAGCTCAGTTTACAAACCCAGGGGGTACACATCTCCAATTTTTAAAAGATTTTTTACTGGTTTTAGAAAATATGGTGAAATATAAAATATTGTAATATGTGTTTTTATTTCATGTGCATATTTTGTGCATGAACATTTAAATTGAAAAAAAATCTAAAAAACAGTGATATGAGTTCACAACAAGTGATCATGTCATGGTCCTGTCACACCAGCTTTACATTTCAGTGACATACCATCATGAATCTCAATTTCATCTTCAGCAGCATGTAGGTATAGAGAGGCTGGTGTTGTTGTTGATGTTATGTATTCAGAAATGGGAACCCTATCATGTTTAATTCAGCAAAATGTTATAACAACATTTCCCCCCATGGTGAAATCAAGCTCTCTGTCAGTGAGCTTTGAACAGCAGAGCTCAACATGGAGACCTTTTTGTATGTTCAGAGCTGCAGGGTAGATCTCTCTCCCTCGCTCGCTCTCTCATCATACACACACACACATACACACGCACACACACACACACACACACACTGAGGGAGTAGATTTGATGCAGGCTTAATTAATGATTTGATAACTGTTGAGGCGTTAAATGGAGCGCAGGGATAGTCGAGAATCCCAGATGAGGAGTGAAAGCGGAGCGGTGCTAGCTGGTAATATGATGTGAAGGGTTTCTCTCCACCTGCTGCAACACACGCTGTTTCTTTCTTCTCTCTTCGTGCCTCGTCTTTAAACTTCCAGATCAAGTGAAGTTTATTTTTTACAGCCATTAGGGCCTCTTAACACCCAACCCTTGACCCAACAAGGAGGAAAATGATAAAATTGGAGGAAGCCAGAGAGAAAGAGAGAGAGAATGCTTAGGTGCGCAGAGTTTTCTGATACTGTGAAGATAAAGGACTGTGTGCTCTTGCACCACTTACAAGCTTCACTCTCTCATTATTTGTCAAATTTCTGATTGTTTGGTTCCTGTAAAAGCAGCCTACTGGTAATAGTGAGGACACACTATAAACACAGAAGTATTATACAACACTGCCAACACCACTTCTAACTCCTCACTGTGTCACATGGCAACGCTCCCAAGCATATTAAGTATTTCTCCTTTGTGTAAATAAGCAACCTTCCACTTTTTACCTGGATTTACATGACTTTATGCCAAGAAATAGTTCAATTTTGTTTGTAGCTATAATCTTGGAAACAGCCCATCGCAGAATCATATTTTCTTTTTCACTTTTTTTGCCAAATCTACACAGCTACCAGGCAAATTTCCTATCATTTAAAATATATTTTTTCACCTTTGGATTGTTGCCTTTCTCTGATTGGATTGTTGCCTGCTTTTCCACAATGCCCTAAAGGAGACATATCATGAGCATTTCCGGGTCTATGTTTATATTCTGGGGCTCTATTGGAATATCTTTGCATGGTTTACAGTTCATGCATTTATATTATACTGACCCTTTATGCAGACCCTCAGTTCAGCCTCTGTCTGAAACAGGCCGTTTTAACTCCTGTCTCTTTAAGATCAGGATCCCACCGGGCGCGCCTGGTTCACATTCCGGCTCCGACGCGGTTTTGTTTTCCGTCTTGCACGCGGTGTCCTACCTGACTGGGAGCGTTTCATAAATGGAGCATTTCAGCATTTGCGGTCAAGCCAGCTGCCTTTTTAATTCAGTTGTACTGCTACTAATGTAATTACACACAAAAAAAAAAAAATTCTGTGTGAAAAGAAACTGAACCAACTAGAAAACACAACAAGTTTACCAACTTATCCATTGATCCAGACCAAATCAAATGAAAAATACATTGGAAAACATCCTTAGTCTCACTTTGAAGACCGTAACATAGGATTCACATCATTTTCATACTCATCACACCGTGCAGTGATCCCTTGTACCCTGTATGGAGACATCTGCTTTTATAATGTTTTTCTACTCATTTATTAAGGTTTTTTTTTTAATGTGTCACCTGTCTGCATCTTTATGGCTGGATACTAACAATTTGTGTTATTCTTTGTCTTGGGTGTTTGATTTTGTGAAAGCATAGATCCAGTGCATTAACAACAGCACATGAACGCAGCATAATAGTTATGGCTAAAAATATGGATATCACATATATGTTGGATATCTCGTACATAAAATAGATACATAAAATCTGATACATAGAAAGTATTACCATAATGTGTAAAAAAATTTGGCTGGAATTGAATCATTTATGTAATAGAAGTACAGGCAGTGTTCATTTCGCCTCCAGGAGGACAATTTGAATAAGCGTACATCTATTTCAAGCATGATTTGTCATGGTTGATGACGTGGATGAAGCAGGTAACATCGACTTGTCATTGAGTCTTCTGAACCTTCAGTTCAACTCTGTGGCTCTTCACCGTTGTCATTAACAACCCAGCCGCAGCTCTATCCTGCCTCTTTGAGCTGCAGGCAAAGTCAGCCAATAAAGAAACAGGACAATTACACACATAATGAAGACTGCCGAGAGGAGGAATTAAAATTTAAACTGAGCCAGGTGTACTGCTGAATGAGAGAGAGAGTGAGTCGAATGTGTCGGCAGGTTTATGAACTCAGACAGAAGGAAAAAGTGGGACTGAATAAATGACCAAACTGAAAATTAATCTGACTCATTATGAATTCAGATTTCTCTTCATCAGCAGCTGGTTCCAGATCAGACGGCATGCTGTGATGGACACAAATAGATGAAAACTCAGAGAGAAAACACATTATGTCTGTTATATCTCCCCATACTCATCACAGGCAAAGCAGTTGGCTGTGTTCTCATCAAACATTTGTACTGTGTCAATTTTGAAGGTTTAGGGTTTTTGCTTTTACAAAGGCTCCTACTGATTAAACACCTTCCACAGTTTTAAAATCATGTTGCAGACTTTCACAAATCTGACTGTTTGAAGACAAAAGTACTTTAATTCAAGAGCAGAAAGTTGCGTTCGGCTCTTGCAGCGAGAGAGCTGCCTCATAACTCTCTGCCTCTCTCTCTGATGACCTTATTTTCTCTCAACTATAATTAAGAGGTCTTGAGTTAAGCGGCCTTTTGATACAAATGATGTTATTAATCAGCACCCAGAGGAGAGCAACCACTAATGACCTTTATAATGAGGGGGCTGGAGTCAACATGCTTTTTCTTCTCTTCTCACCTCCTGCTATGCACTCTTCCTCCTCAGCTGTTTCTCTTTTGTCCTTTAAAGCTGGAGAGCGGGACTTTTGTCTCCCCCTTCTGGAAGTGAGAGGAATTACAAAAACACTGTTGACACATGCTTACATCATAGGCTCCGCTGTAGCGTACTCCGTCACTACTGTTGCGGCTTTAAAACAGTGAATGAATTGTTTTGAACATCACACAAGTCCTACGAAATGACTATCACAATTTGATCATTTAGTCCGATAACATTTGGAAAGTCTAGAAGAGCTGCACGATTAAATTATTTTATCCCCATTCAAGTTAGCAGAGAGCTAACTGGAAGTTAGCCAGCTTGACCGGCAGAAGTCTTCAGTGCCCATGATCTGCCCAATAGAGCATGTGCTGTATACATTCATCCGGCCAGCGCAGGAATGTCAAACCCAACACCAGATTAAAGACGTATACTGTGAAATACAGAGAGATTTATCTGCTTGTGATGGGCTTAAACAGCATTGTGTGAACTCGTTTGGCAAGGGCTTGAATGTAATGGACGTTCATTTACATATAAAAAATACTTCTTTTGCATAGTGTCCACATTTAACTGCAAGTGGGCATGCCACCAACAACACATATGTAAACGTTTCAATGACATATGAAAAGTATGGCTCAAAAAGCACTCCTGATACAGCCTATCATATGGAGGATACTGTTATTGAAAGTAACTCACACATTTTACAGTTGCATCCGATTCCATCCCATGTAATCATCATTAAATAATTGAATTATAAATACATATTCCTGTTCAGTATTCATCTTATATCCCCATTTGTCACACCTGTTTGTCATTTCCTCATCAAGCCGCAGTACAAATAGCAGCCACTCTCTCTCTACCAGATAGTTTTTGCTGCCTTTTGCTAAGTTTTTCAGCTTTTTTCTTGCCTGCCTAGTTTGTTGCTTTCTTTGTTTTTTTGACCCCTGCGTCTGCTTTGCTCCTCTGAACGTCTGCCTTGTTCTGACTGCTTTCATTTGCCAACTGTAATCCAGCCTTCTGACCTGAGTAAAGAGTGTTTTAGACTCATCTGCTGTTGGCTCCTGAGTTAGCTTTTTTGTAAATATTCCCAGTGAGAAATAAGACACTCATCCTGTAGCGTATGTTCCTTGCTTGACTCATGCATATACAAGGAATTCAGCAGCATTTGACCAAGTAGGAACCACACAAAAACTTCTTAGATAGAAGTTAGTAGCACTGAGCATCTACCTGATAATGAGAAGCTGTGACTTCTGGTGACTGGTGAAATTTTAATAATAATACCATTCCTGATTTAATTGGCCTTGATGCAGCTAAAAAGTCTCTGCATTTAGGAGCTAAGCCTGTGAGTCAACAATCCGTGGCACCGGCTTGTTTTTCTCCTGCTCATAATGAGAAGGTCATGCTGTTTCTTACAACACTCGACTGTATTTTTTAAATTTTTTTTATTTTTTTTGCTGTGGCAACACATAATATTTCAGTTGTGTGTTTTAAACAGATTTCAGGAAGTCATAAGTATGACCAACAACAAACAAACTCAATTTTTATTTTAATTGCAAGTTTATCAGCTAAGAGATACAGCTGATCTGGGAATGAAACTTCTGGAAAACATCTGGAAAAACACAGTGAAAACATATCTTATTGTTTAACATCATAAAAAGGGGAAATAGAACTGACTTGAGGCAAAAGATGAAATCTAGTATTAAATAAATTAGGTCTGAATCTGTGATACTACTGATATGTTGGCTGCACGTATTTTTGCTCATATTGTGAGTGCTGATAATGACTTTGCACCTTATGTACAGTGATCTGGATTCTACATTGCCTTTGGTACATCGCTGTATTGGTATATCTGCCACCTTTCTGCTTGTATTCATGCTGGACAAAAGAGACTTGCAGCCTCGGTGGAAAAACCTGGTTAGAGAAAATTCAAGATGTGAGCAGAAAAGTCCACCTGGAGGCTTCAGATTCATATATAAAGTAACAAAAACACATCAGTATGCGATGAACTTTTTTGGTTTTAGAGTCAGAGCTCAGAGCAGAAGGAAAAGAAAGAGGAAAAAATGAAGACAACAAGCAGTGGTGATGATTGATTGGTTGATTGGATAGAAAGGATGAGGTCAATATGTCATCTGTTGGCATCCTCTACCGTTAAATGAAAGAATAATCCATGAAAGAATGGCAACACAAAAGAAAAAGAGAAGAAGAAGAGGTCCTGTTTCTTCTGGCCATGCTCATGGCCTGACACTGTTTCTATGGAAACAGTGTCAGGCCGGTGAATCCTGGTGAAACAGACCAGAGTGACCCAACCAAAATCTCTGAACAGGAAATATTAGATAAGATGAAACTACACTAGGGAAATTGAAATTAGATTTCAAGAAATATATATAGGGTGAAATGGCCTTGCCTCACCCCTGTGAGAAGCAGCTTTCTGGTGATAGTATCTCCCTGCCAGGTGTCAGGTTAGTACCCGTCAAATAAAAGAAGAGATATGAGCCTGACTCTGCTGCTACAGATACCAGATGCATATCAGACAGAGACAGGCCACTGGGTGAGGGCTGAAGTTAGACTTGACTCTCAGTTTTTTAATTCTGACTGAGATTTGGACACTGACAATTTGTACTTTAAACCTACATTAAATTATTTTTTAGGGGTGCAACTTTGGGGCAGAAGAAGACATATAATCACCTTTTAAAGTTATATATATGATGGATATGTTAGCAATAGCAGATACGGGGCAACATTATCATTCATTTGGTGTCATGTTTGTGTGCAACTGATGAATATAAGTCCAATTTTCACTTTCCTTTTCGCTCTGTTTTTGGTCTGTCTTTGGGCGTTAGCTGCTTAATTGTGCCATTATTTTCACAAGCTAGTTGCTAACTTGTCATATTTGGCACTGGGTAGGTTGTGTAGATTTGGTTTTCAGAGCTTTTTTTGACGCAGAGAGTGAGCCAAAACAATAGAGTTATAGGCTGTAAAACCAAAACAGTGGACTGAAGCTAAAACCCCCCAACAGAGCTGAGGCGAACTGCAGATAATCCTGTGTGATAAGTGTTTCTACCAACTCCGAGGGAAATATATGGCTCTTTTATGTGCTAAATTCTCCACTTTGTTTACCAGCTAGTCACTAACTGTGTCTGTTTGCCATTTGGTGTTGAGCAGGTAGTATAAAGTGGGTTTTTAGGGCTTTTTTTCTGGAAACAGCTGCCTGCTGCAGCCGAAAACAACGCTATAAGAGCACTGAGAGTGAACCAGAAAGTAAAGTTGCAGATGGACAGCTAAACAATGAGCTCAGTAAAGCTGAGGGGAGCTACAGAGTTCTCTGTAGGTTCATCACTACGAGTCACACCTCTCACATTACACATTGTCATCTGATATGCTGTTATTATGACAAATATAAATTATATAAAGGCTTTTACAATCTGTACAACATAGACGTCTCAAGACCACAAAAGCTCCTCTTGAACATGACCTTGTCACCTTAGGCATCATTAAATTAAACATTAAACACAATTAAACAACAGCTTCATTGTGCATCTACTAACAGTACAGACTGCCGTAAGAAAGCACAACATGTATTTCAATTCAGAACACATACTAGTCTGTATATTGTAGTGTTTAAAAGTATGTGCTGCTAAAATCCAGTTGCTTTATGTAAAGCCTGAGATTAACAAATCAAAAGTCTCCATTCAAAACCACTTGAAACCTGTTTTTACTATGACAGGTGCACCAAGAAGACGAGAGGGTTCACACTTTAATGCTCACCTAATAATTTACCATAAAAAGTAACTGCCCTGAAATAGAAGAAAAGATATCAGGTGTGTCAGAATAAAGGCAGCTGAGGCGGAAATGTCACAGAATGGAACCACCAAGTGAGAATCAATTCAGTCAGTGTGACAATGTGTTTTGTCTTTAATTATCTGCTGAGGAGAAGATATCAACCACTTAGAGGCTAAAGTAGGGGCAGAGAACTATGATCAAAACATGATTCAATGCATCATAATCGTCCACACATTAAACTGTCCATCAGCAGCTCTACAATCCGAAGCTACAGCATAAATATTCTAACCCTCCTGCTGGAGACTTTGTCCTGTATGTTTGTTTCCTGTCTGACTGGTGGAGTGTGAGAGCATCTGTTTGGAGTCGTGCTCGTTCTCTAGCCGCTTCTGTCTCTGATGTTTGGCACTGAGAGCCCTCTGCTTCTCTTCAGTCATCAGTTGCTCTCCGCTAGCAGAAGGCTCATCATTAAAATATTGTGCACAGAGGTGTTAAAGCACCCAGGAATTCACACAGCATGCAGGCTCAGCTGAGTCTGTTTTCAACACTTTCTAGATACGAATATATATCCCACGATGCCTCATTGCAGGAGACACATAGTGAATTTTTACATGTAAAGTGATAATATACTCTGCTGCAGTCTCTCTGCACTGTGTATGAGCATCTTTTTAGGCAAGCATCCTTGACCTTGACAAAATATGGAGCATTGCGTTAGTTCAGGCAGAGGAGCAGGCATATTCATCGGCTGCCTGGCTACCAGCTGACCAGTAACATCCAATCATAGTTGCATAGGTGTACCAGGAGGCCTGATTTAACTATTACCACCTCCTCCAACACCCTAACCTTCACTAACGTTGAAAGTTTTGATATTGTTCTTTGACAGCTCCGTGAAACAGCTGTGCTTTTTCCACTTTCTCCAACTTCTCTGGCTGCAGTGCTGTTTTATTCAGATTTCAAACTTCTTGCATTTTATGTTTGTTTGTTGTTGGTTTTTTTTTCTTTTTGAGATAATGGCAATTGTAGACACAGTTTGACACATTAAGTAATTATGAGATAATGATTTTCCCCTGCGGTAAACAGTAACATGCCTCTGGCTTCCTTTAGGCAGACAGCAGGTCTGTGATATTTTACCATCATCCTTCTGTTCTCCAGAGCTACAGACTCTGGTTTCATTCTGCTTCAGCTTTAAAAAAAAAAGAGAAACAGCTTTGGACTACAACTAAAGAGACTAAAGACATATTCTTTTTATCTAGAGTAATAGCGACACAGAATGCATAATGACTATCAGGAAACTGTAAATCAAGTCAGTGTTTTTTCATGGGGATGTGTTTTAAGAACTCAAGAGGGTCCCAAACACAGGACAAGGACAGAGTGGTGTTGTTAAAGAAAAAAGGTTTATTGCAGGAGAGTTCTGGTCTTGGAGTGTTGGGGAAAGGGATCCAGCGGCAGCAGGTGGAGAGAGAGGGTGTGTGGCTGTGAGCGTGGGATGAGGGGAAGCCTAGCTGGCAGGCAGGAATGAGATGATCCTGGGGCACAAGAGAAACAGGTTAGCATTCAATTGATAGCTTGACACAAGGATTTCACTCACTAAATTGGCCTGGAAACATTTGCTACCGCTGAGGTTGAAACAACAATCCAGTGAAGAGTGGGTGAAGAGCCGGGGTAGATATATACTGGAGAGGAGGTGAAATGATAGCTGGCAGATGTGTGTTGACTGAGGGAGAAGATGAGCCGATAGAAGGCAGGTGTGCAGGTGTACTGTGAAGGAAGGGAAACCAAGCCTATGCCAACACACAGACACATGATAGAAAATAACAAAAAACATTATATGTCTCCTTTAAAAGGTTTATCAGAGCTCACTGAAACTCCATTTTGGCCAAAGACACCGTCCACCCCGACAAGCTCCAGTTACTGAAGGCTCCCATTGGACAGAAAAACTTCTTATTGTTGTTGTTGTTGTGACTGTGATGAAATGACCTTGGACTTGTTGTGCTGTGAGAATTGAAGACAAAGCCTGTTGACGCTTGTGAGGACTTTTGTTTTTATCAACATTCAGCTGCAGCAGATAAAGAGTCCTCAGAGAGCCAGATGATCACAGACACAACAGATTTATTTGGAGCTTTTCTCTTGACTTGTAAAGCTGCTGGTCTATTGTTTAGTATTCGAGTGACACAGTCACTTCATTAGCTGCTGATCAGCCTCCCTTATGACATCATTATCTGGTTAACGAGTAATGAGAGGCAGGTGTGTATGTAGCAGTTGATTGTTAAAAAAAAATCCCATCAGCGCTGTCGCTGTCTGTGGTGCTGAAACATCTCTGATGTCTTCTTCTGGTTTTCAGCCTTTTTGACTCACAACCCCCAGGGGTGTGTGTAAGTGCTAATCAGTTAATGAATGGTTTTAATCTTTTTCGCTGATTTAAAGGTTCAGTGTGTAGAATATAGTGGCATCTAGTAGAACAGACTTGGCAGAAATGGAATATAATATTCATTAGTATGTTTTAATTAGTGTATAATCACCTGAATATAAGAATTGTTGTGTTTTAATTACCTTAGAAGGAGTCCTTTATATCTACATAGAGAGCGCGTCCTCTTCAATGGAGCCCTCCATAGTGCACCGCCATGTTTCTACAGTAGCCTAGAATGGACAAACCCAACACTGGCTCTAGAGAGGGTCTTTCACATTTCACAGTCACCATAGGGTCTCCTTCACACTTGGAAGGGGAAGGGGGGGTATTCAGTTGGTTGCAATCTACAACCTCACTGCTAGATGTCATTAAATCTTACCTGGTCCTTTAATTTGATTAATTATCATAATAAGCCTTTAGGCTCAAAGCTCTAGAGTATTTCCACAGAAAAAAAACTAATCTGATAAAAATCTGCAGTTCTTCTCATCACAAAAATAAAGGTGGAAGGGAAAACTCAATGAAAATGGACCTTTTAAAGTAACAAAACCAGTTTTACAAACACTGCTATCAAAGTGAGTCCTCATATGTTGTACGCAGATACTGTATGCCATACTGGTCTAGGTCCGTATATCATCCCTGTTTGTTTCAGCCTGCAGCTGCAATTCCTCTATGTTAGTTCAGTTTCTCTGTCTTGTCTTTTTTTAACACAAGTCATGATTTTTTTAACCAACATAATTAAACAATTTAGCAGTTTTTACTGGTGCACATGCAATTTAGGCTGGAGCTGCAGCTAACAATTAATTTCATTATTCATTAATCTGCTAATTATTTTTTAATTTATAGATTTTGTCAGGTTAACAGTCCAAAACTCAAATATATTCAATTTACTATCATATTAAACAGAGAAAAACAACAAGCTGTTGTATTGATGTAGCAAATGTGTAGTTTTTTTTTTCCTTGGTGAATGTTGATAAATAATTATTAGCATTGTTGATGATTCATTTTGTGTGTCATTTTGTGATAAACCGACTAATCTTTTCAACTCTAATGTAGGCACTGACGATTTGGTGTCCTTGGAGCTTTTAGTTGTTTCTTGTTACTTTACAAATCCAAGCGTATATTTCCAGACCACTATTGCGACGAATTGCTACCTACTTTATAGCAATGTAAGTAGTTTGTAATTTAGTTACTTAACAGTTTTGAGTCTTTTTCCTTGAGGTTTTCACATTGTGTTAAGGTTTTGTTTTGTTTTGCTTTAGTACTGTTATAGTATTTTGTAAAACCCTCACTCCTGTGTTAGGATTCCTTGCAGTTTCCAGCCTCCCACATTGAAAGTCTGTACAAATCCACTGCTGTCAGGCATCTGACCTGTTAAGCAACATTTCCATAAATGTTCAAGAATCAGAAGTCATGTAAGTACATCCAGAGATAGATTATACAACACAACAACAATGCAATTCATCTGTGATGAAAGATGTATCACAACTAGTGGATAACAAATATTGCTGAACATGATCAGCATGCTGTCACTGTAAACATTAAAAGATTGGATTTACTTAAAGAGCTTTGATTATAATCAGCATTCACTCAGCCTCGGTCATTACAGTCACTCTGCTTCTGGTCAGATGAATGATTCATTGACTTTTCATCAGTCAGAACAGACACAAAGCAGCTCCGTGCGAGGTCTGAATTTCACAGACTTAGCTTTTGAGGGATTAGTTATTTTCGCAAAAAAAAAAAAAAAAAAAAAAAGTGTAGCTCTAGGACAGAAGCAGTATATCTTCATTCATATTAGTATATAAATGATGTGTCAGTTTTTTGATTCAGGGTTATTGAGGGAAAACCGAATTAAAATTGACTGCATTTGTTCATGTCAATGCCAACACAAGTATATCAACAACAACAACAGCAGTAATGGAACAAAACAGTTGGAAACAAATGAACAGTGAAGTTTAACATCCTTTACAGAAACATTGTGAACATCCTTCAGTGCCTGAGGCGGCCATTTGGTCATTAGCCTCAGCCATATTTTACATGACATCTCATCTCATCTGATATTTATAAATTTTAATTTTGTTTCTAGCCTTTTAATTTGTGTTCTAATGCGTTATGCTGTATTCGTTATCTAATGTTTTTATACATTATGCAGAGCACATTGAACTGCCTTTGGTTACAAAGTCTGTGGCTCATTTATATTTTGCTACTGGTCTAAATATATTAATATTTAATTGTTTTTTCATTTCTAATGTGAAAATAACATTTTTACATGTGGTTTTATTGGTGAACAGGAAACAATCTTTCTTGCTTCTTCCAGGTTTAAACTTTGACTACTTGGATTGCACTGAGCTGCATCACCCTTAAAACATAGTAAGGAAAATCCTCTTAGATCATGTTGCTGAAAACGTTATTTCTTTGTGTGATTATCCACCTTTCAAGGTCTTTTCTCACATAATCCTCCTGTAATTTTTTCCTCAGGTCAGTGAGAAACTTTCAGATGGTGCTTTGGTGTAATTATGATTCTTCATTCTGAATGGCCAAAGTCATCAAACAGTTCTGTCCTCTGCATTACGCCTGAGTAAACTGAACAGAAACTTATTTAGCTTATTTGGGATTTTCCTTTAAAACCACTGATTAAGGCATGTTTGATTTAAAAATGACTGGATGTATAAAGAGCTTAAGAAGAAGAGACTTTGAGGATGTTTTGGTTTAGTTTTGTGAACTTATACTGGTTAATTAACTGGTTTACAACAGATGAATTAAATTATTTAAAGAACCCCTCCAGACATCTATTAAGACTCTGCTTGGAACAATAATGTTTATCTGATATGGTTTTCCCACAGAAAAAACATATAATTTCCACTTTAAAATCCTTAAAATGACATTTCCTCTTTCTCCCTCATTAAAAATTGCAGAATCTATGAATATGCAAATATATTTCATCTCTGTATGTGCACTGGAGGTTTCAAGTTTCCGCATCACACTCGTGTAAATTGAATATTGGACTAGGATTGGCTTCGAAACTTCAGCAGATGAATGTTAAAACAGACTATTGTCAAACTCTGCACCTACATCTTTCTGCACAGAGAAGTTCAAACATCCAACTGTAGGAACAAGAAGAACATATTTTTGAGTGGAGGGAGACTTTAAGATTAAAGCAAACACATGAATCCAGGCAAAGATTAATTATTCGTCCAGATTCTCAAACCGGGTCCTTAACCAAATGATGTTAGATGCTACTTTTTTTTTTCTTCTCAGTTTCATTGACTTTCAAAATTGTAATACTTGTTGGTTGCATGTTTAGAGAGCAGATTTATTTGCCAGATCAACTCTCACCTTCACCTTTAAGATCATCTGTGGTAGAAATGTTATCAGTCATGTCTACATAAATATTGCCAGTGAGTTTGATAAAACCTGAGAAAATTATACATCTTATCGCCTGATTGAAGTATTCTCAAGTACTATTTAGCCCAAAAGGAGCCCCACTATTTCATTCAGTTCAAGCACAGAATCATGCTGGATCCTGATTGGTTGCATTATGCATAAAGGAGAAGTATAACATTTACTTAAATCTGTATTCACTGATTTTTTTTTTTTTTTTTTGTCCACTTGGGGGCAGCACAACAAGCTGCAAATACAACATTGATGTATTATCATCTTATAAAGGTAAATGTGCAAAGAGTTTCACATTCTGCAGTCATGGAGGAGCATTAGTATTCATCTGGAATCATGTTTCTGGCCACCTGAATAATGTAATTCCAATATTCAGTCTCCTTTTAGCTCTTTTTGGTCTCCACCAACTCCTGAGGGAAATGTCTGGCTCATTAGCTACTAAATGCTCCAGTATGTTCCAGTAAGAGTGAACCAAAACCATCAAGTTTCTGGCTGTGAAACTAAATCAATGACCTGAAAGACACAAAAAAGCTGCAGGGAACTGCAGATTTCAGTGATAATCCGCTGTGGGTTTATCACTGCAAGTTACATCTTTCATGTTACAGGTGGTAATTTTGTCATCGTTAATGTAAAAATATTGATTAGTGCAGTTTTAAATGATTCATTCCTTCCCCCTCCACCAACAGGAAGGACTCAAATGGAAACTAATGAACTCTACTGTACTTACATGCTGAATAATTTAGTTTTATAGATAACAGATATTCTTCAGAAACTTCAGAAAAACATTTTGAACTCTTTCCATTTGTGACTCCATTATATCTGTCAGCACTAAAACTTTAGATGACCGGAGAGCAAACTGTCAGAAAAGTGTTTGATGGAGCCACAGACAGCAGAGAAACAGATCCAAAAGTCCTGTGAAGCTCAACCAGTAGAGAAACTCCGCCACGGTCAGTGGTTTTATTTCCACTGGGACTCTCTAAACTCAGAGTCCGTGCACTCTCTCTGTGCTGTGAGCTGCTGCAGATAAGAGCGACATGTACATATGATGACACCGAGGTGTCGATATCTGTCTCTGTCTGCTGCTTCTGTCTTCTGTTCACATGCTGCGTCATCCTGTTGGCTGTGTTGGTGCAGAGACAAAGAGGAAAAACTACTGCTACCAAAAAATCCTCCTGGCTGAGCCAACGCTTTCTGTCTGACGGCCTCCTGATACAATCCAGATGAGACCGGACTCTTCCAAAGGTTTATCAGCTGCAAACAGCAGCACAATTACACCACAATCTACAATGGAAACGCTTACTGGAAACAGCTTCTGGAAATTTACATAACTTAGAACGACTGCCTGTCTCTCTCTTTCATCATCTCTGCTTTTCTTTTCATTTTTCCTCAGTCTTGCAGCTTCCCAGCATTATTCTCAGCTCCACGGTTAAACCCGTTAACTTGCATTACAGAGAGCAAAAGGACTCCCTCAGTGTCATTCACATTGCTGTGATTTCCAGGACTGTTGTGTTGTGCTGGCAGGTTTCAGTTACACAGTGATTAGTGAAGGAAACATGGAAAAAACATTGTCTTTTCTATCCCAAGAAGCTCAACACACATAAACATCTTTTCAATCCATCTTTACAGACAACAGGAAATAGTTTTGGGTTGGAATTTCTTATTCATTACTGTAGATGTGGTGTAGTATTGTCTTCGCTCCGCTGTATCAGAAGGTTTGAGATCTTCGTAGAATGAACAGAATGGAGAAATGGGGAAAAGGATTTGTTTCTTCCCCCAGAGGCTCAGCAGATAGGGCAGCTTTTATGCAAATGACTCCAGAAATCAAAGCGTGTGATGTTTTCCGTTATAACTTGTTGACACTGAATGACTGGAGAAGTGGAACTTGTTGGGAGTAATCAGGCAAGACAGCGAAGCTCGAAGCCGACACGGTGGACAGACTTAACTGAGCATGTAAAATCACAACGTGCTGTTCCTCCTGCTTTGTTCGACAGTCTCCCTGCAGAGCAGGAAGCTCGCTGATCTAACCAAGCATGCTGTGTTAGCAGATGCTGAGACGATCTGCAGGATTTCTTCAATGATTTCAGATGGAGGTTTGTCTCTCAGTTTCTTATGAAAAAAACAACTACAAAGAAACGGCAAAGCAAAATATCTATTCAAGTTTAGGAGAACATGATTTTGCTCATGTTCTTTTATGCCATGAATATATTTACTGATCCCTGAGCTGATTCTTGACACTTTATGCTAATCTGCTTTATTATTTGCTTCCACTTGCCCTTGATTTAGACAGCCGCACCCTCAGGCGTGTTGGAGAAATGCTAGCATTGATCTGATATTGTGCCTTCTAGCGTAGATCTGCGACACTGCTACATGCAAGCAGATATTTATGAGCTTTATCATCCAAACCAATACAATAACACAGTGCTGCAGATGCTCTCATTGATAGTTACTGTGGATAAGACCATCCGCTTGTGTTTAAAATGTAACTGGAAATGTTTTTAAATGTTTTTTTTTTTTCTTTTTCATACCAAGTAATTCATTCCCTGCTACCTCCACATCTGCACAGAGTTGGGAGGCGCAGGATACAGCTCATTGTTGATTGTGAAAAGCTCTCAACTCCTGTTTTGTGACTCTAACATAGTTTTCTAAACCTGAACAACAAGTGTTAAATAATGGCAATAATGATATGATATGACAAATCATGAATCAAATCTTATTTATCATTTATTCAGTTGTTATGTCATTCTTTAGTGAGAGACGAGTTATGAGAGGCAGCTGTGTGCACGCTACAGGTTGTAAGTGTGTGTGTGTCTGTGTGTCTGTGTGTCTGTGTGTCTATGTGTGTATGTGTGTATGTGTGTGTGTGTGTGTGTGTGTGGGCTTCCTGTGGACAAATCTACAGAAAGCACATTGTTGAAAGCTGATTGCTGTTTTTTTACTTGCTTCCTCATTCTCCTCATCATTTAAAATACACACTTCATTAGGAACACCTGTGCAATCTAGTGCAATCTAATAAAACTGCTCTGTCATAAATTCTACTTTTTACCAAGCTTATATATTTTCACTTTTTGTTGACGTTGTTAGAAAGGTGATAATTCTACTTTATGTTTATTATTGAGTGGGTGTTGGTGGTGTACTGGAGTGCATTATACATGTGTGTTCCTGTTATTTTGCCTCCATCATGTAGTTTAATGGAGTGGACAAAATATAAGTCCAGTACACCACCAGCACCCACTACGACTTCAATAATAAACATAAAGTAGAATTATCACCTTTCTGACAATGTCAACAAAAACTGAAAATGTATGAGCTTCATAAAAGTAGAATTTATGGCAGAGCTGTTGTATTGGATTGCATTATTAGGTGTGCCTAATAAACAAAGGTGCAAAGGTATTCCTAATAAAGTACTTGGGTGAACGGTCTTCTCAGTATGAGGAGTCTGAATATTATCACATGTTAAGAAAAGCAAAAAGACAAGCAAAACCAAAAAGAATGCAGTTTAGGGCTGTCACTTAACTTTCAGAGTTTAATAATAAATACATGACATTTACACTTAGAGCCAACATTTTGTTTAGCTCAATAAGAGATTATTATTAATAAATTTTATTTCATCGGGTATTCTCTGTATGCTTGTAGAGCAGCTCTACTATCTTTATAAAGCTTCAATCTACTCAAAAAACATAGTAAAAAAAGACACAAGATTCCTCTTCACTCCCTTTCAGATGCCTCTAAAGTGGCCTTTAACGAGGCAAGATGCTGCTCCAGTTTCAATGTATGTAACTGAGTTATTATGAGAGTTATAAGAAATGGCACCTTGGGTTTAAATGTTAAACTCAAAGTAGTCATTATATTGCTTCAAAACAGCAGTTAAGTAAACGTTTTATTCAAAGCAACAGGGAGTGAAATTAGAAGGTTAAGAGGTTAATTGAGATCTTTTTAGCCTAAACTGTTCAAAGCGCATCTTTCCTGGACGCAAAGCTTTCTGAAAACAAAAGTTACAACCAAGGGCATTTACGACTGTCAGGTTCAATGACTCACACACACACACACACACACAAACAGATATTGAGCTAATAGCTCAGAGGTCAGTGGATTTCACGGAGATGTAAGTTCAGTTAGCAGAGACGGTAGAGTGCAGCTACACTGACCATTAAATCGCCATTTATTAAAATTGAGACCATGAATCTCAAAGACTTGGGGTCATTTTAGTCAGGGTCAATTTAGTCTTTATTAATCCAATCAGAAAACTAATGTTCAAATGGGCAAATTGCATCCAAGGTAAATGACTGTAAGATCAAATTCTTTATGAAAGAATCTTGAAACCTGCCTTTGCTTCAGATATTATTCTATTGTTGCATTTTATACATTAATGCTTCAGGTGCACTGAATAGATGCTCCCAAAAAGATGATTTATTTAGTACAATTATGACATTTAAACATAGGTAATATTCCACATGTGGTCCATATATATTCCCTTGATTCATCCCAAATGTGATTCCCAGGTCAAGCAATTAGATCAATATATACTCACAAAATTATTATTTACAACACAAAGCTCAGAGATAACAATTTGATATCTGGTTCTTTGATTAAAAAAACAAACAATCAAAGATACAAACCTGTCGACATAAAAAAAAAAACCCAAGGAGAGAAGTCAAAACAAACAAAAAAAATCCAATCTCAGAGCTTAAAGATCCCCTCCAGACACTTCTTTGAATAATAATGTATGTCTGATATGGCTTTTCCACAAAAAAGTTCAATTACATCACCTCATAAATGACATCTCTTCTTTTTCCCTCATTGAAAAATCCAGAATCAATGAAAATGCAAATACAGTTACAACATGTAACTTGAATACTGGAGCACGATTGGCTCCAAACAGAGAGATCAGATTTAAGGTCAGCACAGGGAAACTTTCCCACTTCAGCAGATGAATGTGAAAACAGTTTTCTAGTGTCAAACTCTGCACATATGAGGGCGGGACCCAAACATTCCTAGCATTATTAAAAAAAAAAACCTCATAAATCTTTCAGTAGTACCTTTCTAATCCCCTTGAAAGTACTCTCTTTGAGATGCGATAAGCGCTTCTCCCGTTCCTGGAGACATTTTCCTGTAATCGTCTTTTGTCATTGTGCCCAGAGCCTCCTCCGATAACTACATCCTGCTCTCGTGCTATGAATGGTTTCTAAGAATTTTGGGGTTTCTTGTCGTACATCATTCTGCACAGCGAAACTCAAACATCCAAGTGAAGAAACAAGAAAAACTTGTTTTTAGTGGAGGGTGCTACATACAATAGAAATGTCAGAATCAGTAGATGAATATTGTTCATGACAATACTTTACAGCACATATACTGGCCTTTTCTACTGGGAATCTTCCTGCTTAGACTACAACACAGCATCCTTGGAGCTAAATAATTCAAAAGCGTATGAAAATGAAATAAACATGGATGCTTTAGATCATACATACTCTATTGAGTATGTATGATTTAACTGCAATCTGACTCGGACCGCTTTTGAGTGACCCATCACTGTCACATCACCTCAGCTGTCATTATTCAGCTGCCTGCTAGTCACCACCAATACATCCATGGTCGTCACACTTAAGTAAGGTGGTTGTAGAATTCAGGAGCTCCAGTTGAAAAAGTAAAATGGTTATTCAAAACTAGCCGATACAAAAAAGAAAGGTTGACAGTGAAACACATGCACTGCAAGGATGAAGTGGACTGAGAAACATGCTTGCATTTTGCCCCGAGGGAAGCATGAGACCATTGTGCTTGATTTGCAATGAAACAGGGGCCATAATGAACAACGGGAATGCAAAACACTACTACGACACCAAACATGGCTGTTTTGAACAAAACTATCCCAAAACCATGGACTTAAGAACCATAAAATTGAACCAGTTGAAGTCGTGATATGATGACCTCAGGAGAATAATTGTAAAATCAAACATTTTCAACAAAGAATACAGTGAAGAATTCAAACTGCAGCAGACTCATTAATGAACACTTACACCAGTGTTACTGCCTGGCTGTCACATCTTTTTATGCTCAAGTTTAATGACTTCGTTGCACAACAAAGGTCAAGTCTCCCATTGATATAGAAATGCTGTTCATGTACAGGGCTCTGGAGTTTTTCTACTGAAATATCATCATGTAATGAACCCTTACTGGACCTTTTGATGCAGTGGAAACATGTTAAGTGGACCACTAAGACCTGTGTTTGAGTACCCCTGCTTTAGATAAAAGTCCATCAATCAAAGTAGGTTACACCCCATTTAATGGAAATTTTGTAAATGCACACAATTCTGCACTGTAGCCTAAATCAAATTGTTCATCCATTGTGTAAATTACACGTGTCATCAGTGACACTGCAAATCATGTCAAGTTGTCAGATGGTATGAACACGTGAAGTCATAACCATGAGAATCTTCCTCATCATTACCCTCCATCACACATGATGATAATGTGACATACACTTCAGAACAGAGGACAAATGGCAGATTTATGCTGTGTGTGTGTGTGTGTGTGTGTGTTTGTGTGTGTGTGTGTGTGTGTGTGTGTGACCTCCCATAGTGCTTTGTACTCATAGTGTAAAGTGATTGTAGCCATTCTGCACTGTGTACTGGCAGATCTCAGTATTAGATTCTCCCTTTTTTTTGTCGACATGCAGTGTGTCGACATGCAGCTCACTGCGGGGAGTGTAATCATCATGCAGATGTGGTAGCAGGAGTCAGCAGAGAAGCCTGCCAGGCTTTAAGTGTGTGTGTGTGTGTGTGTGTGTGTGTGTGTGTGTGTGTGTGTGTGTGAGTGACTGTATTTTAATGATTAAGGAGAATATGATTACCATGCAGAAGAAGTAGCAAGTCAGAGAAGAGGTCTTGTGTGTGTGAAGGAGTTCCTGTGTTTACCTGTCTGTCCTTGTCCACCATTATGATTGTGTTCTTCTTCTATTCTCATCTCTCTGATGCTGTATTACACTCGGCTGCATGATGAAACCCAAATAAATGTGGAAATATTACATTACAGGTGAGCAGACAAGCATACGGCCAGTTTCATTATAGATAATATATATATTAGCATTCATAAAGAGATTATGTTAATATTGACTTTGTGTGACTCAGTGGAGCTTGAGACTGAACCTCCATGGTTAGAGGGGCAAGAATTATGAGGACAGTATCTGCCAGAAATCTGCCAAAGATGAGCCTCTTTAAATGACTCATGGTGAGAATCAATCATTTCCCACAAATATGAAAATCTAATCAAGTGTGTTTAAAGGTTTTCAAGCTTAAATTCCAACTGAAGTCCCATTTAATCATCCCTTTAATTTTTGCAGTCAAAAATAATGTCAACATGTTTTTAAAATATATTGGTAATCGTTTTGTGTTATTAAAATGGCGAAAAAAGGTCTTTGGGAAATATCAGAGATGCTCCTTTTTGTCCCAGCCAGTTGGAGGGGCGTGTTTATGGTTTGTTTGATTGACATTAGCTGGCAGGCTACGAGAGTGCCAGTGTCACTGAACGGAGAACGGAGACAAAGTAAACCTAGCTAGCAGGGATTTTGAAGAGTGAGGAGCATCACAAGAGACTGAAGTGACATTTGCAGGTATGTTTACATGCTGTTTAATGTGATGCAGGTGAGCACTTAATTAGATACCTAGCCCGCTAACTGACATTAGCGGTGCACTTTCCCCCGGTGAATGTTTGTTTGGTGGCTCGTTCAAGAAGCTAATGTGTTCATGTTTGTGAGTTAGATAAGAAGAGGACTTTATTAGGAAAGCTAATGTGGGTTGTTGTTCAGAGTCTGTGGCTCTTGTGTTGTGTAGCAGGATGCAATCAGGCTCAGTGTGACCGTCTGCTCTGCCTATGATTGAATGCCATATTATTGCATTATTCAGTGAAATAATGAGTCCAGCGATGTAAATGATGATGGAACAATATTTCACTGAATTAATGCAAAATCATCATGATCATATAAAATATCAATTTCTCCTTTTTGATTTTGGAAACTTTTTTCTCAAAGAAGAACACAAGTGATTTACAGGGCAGATATGAATGCTATAGTAGACAGAAAAAATGTTTAATTTACAAAAAATTCCAACTATTTAATTTCAATAAGTTGGAAAAAATACACCAATTGATTAGATAATTGAATTTGTTTTTAATGCAGTTTGATTTTTGCCATGCCAACCAACATCACGTTTTTCCCAAAATTTAACATAGATATTAGCAGTATTTAATTCACATGCATGTAACGTGTATGTTTCCTAATATAATACTTCGAAATATGTTAGCAAGTTACTATAGTTTGGCAATTTAACAATGGGACTTTATCACAGTTTTATGACATTTTAAACAATTGTTCCAAAATGATGTCCACTATTTGAAAAAACAATGCTTTATCTCATTTTGAAAGTAAACCTCTCTTGTTTACATGGTAATCACTTGTTTACCCAAATATAAAAATACTACATCAGCAATTTCAGGAAAGTTGAAAAATGCGATTACAGAAGGACAAACAGCCAGCTCATGAATGCAACCAAAGTTATTTTCCTGTAAATCATTCATTCGTCAGCATTTCCTCTACCTGTTACGGCCCTAAATCCTTTCTGCCTACTAATCATTCACACTTCAACAAATACAACACAAGTGTTGTGAATAATGAGAAAAGGATAGGTGAGGTGTCTCTGTGTCCTCAGGGGAGATCCCACTTCTCTGTGGTGTCTATCAGGAATCTGATGGCAGAATAAAACTTTATCAAGTGATTTCACTGAACTTGTTTTTTGTTCTTTAGTGAAAGTATCAGTTAGAGTAAAATTAAGTTTTTTTACCACTTGTATGAAGTAATTAATGGATGAATTTTTATTTTTGTGTCATACCATCAAAAATGATCCATTCCACATGGGATAGCATGACATATACTATATATACAGTGTATATATATGTGTGTGTGTATATATATATATATATATATATATATATATATATATATATATATATAGCCCAGGGGGCCAGATTCAAGTTTATCATTTCCCATAATGTTTTCTGAAGTGATGTCACCCATATAGTACTGGTGTTCTCCAGTATGTGTGAATTTTAAGCATCAATTTTTGAGCTGTCCAGCAATGTTAAGACAAGATAATATGCTTTATTGTCCCTGGGGGAAAGTTTGTCTTGGGATCAAGTGTTGAATACAGCTGCATATAGAAAAATACAAGGTACACATATACATAATCTCCATATGTACATCATGATCAGTGAAGTGGCAGAGCATATTTTAAAAAGAATTAAAACAATAAAAAGGTTAAAACCAGATGTGCCAAGTTAAATAGTATTCTCTATATTCTCACTATCAGTAAATATTGCACATGAAACTATATTGTACTGGATGTACATTCTGGTCTATAAAAATAAACACCTGTGCAATAGGTGGGTTAAAAATCAAACGCTATCTGTTAAGTGGTCTTAAAGGAGTGTTAATGCTAAACTGAGTGAGTACTATTTTAAAACAATGCAGGGAAAGAACAACTACTTTTTCACTTACTTCTACCAAAACATCTTACAATGTGATTTGACAATTTCTAAAAAATGATAAATCTCAGATTGATGTCTTTTACCACTGATAACTTATAAAAAAAAGTTTCTTCAGAATTGTGATTTAGGGTTTTTAGCATGTAATGCTTGAGGGATTCATGTTTGTATTTTTGTTCTGTTATCCAGAGTGACATATAATGGGAGACAGTGGTTCCATTATCTTTCTCAAGGACATTTCCACAGTCTGGATACTGACTGGATTGAAAATGTGACATTTTGTTTATGTCACAGCCATTGTAACCACTAAGTCAATCTGTCACCCTTTCCCTGTCTTGTGTTTTGTTTCAAGCACCTGGCCAGGATTTGGGCTGTACATACACTATCCTCTATTGTCCCATAACAATAGCCCCAGGGGCCAGATTCAAGTTTCTGTTGTCCTGATGGAGTGGACAGCAGCTCAGACTGTGTTTATCATTTCCCATGCAGCAGGCCACAGAGCAGATATTAGCTTGGGCTTATCAGCAGGAGCCACAAAGGGCTGAGGGTGAAGTGGAGCTGACGCCGAGGAGGGAACAGCTCCTCGGGGAGGAAGCTAATGATTGTCCCCGCTGACGGAGCCTGTCACTGGGCCTGGAGCGCCGCCACAACAGCCTCACTGTGGAGGACCGACAGCGACAGCAACAGCTAGCATATAATTTTAATGTTAACAGATGAATCCTTTAATCACATAAAGCCAGAGTACAGAGTCTTCACACTTTGTGTCCACTTTATTTGACTAACATAGTCTGATGAAGCCTCATAATATCTTCAGATAAACTTTTAGATACATTTTTGCACAAAACAAGAACTGCAGATTTTGTCCCCCATCACTTACTTTGTAACTACATTTGGAGGCAATTTTTTTAATGGCCAGTACGAACAGAATTAATGATTACAGCAAGCAAAACCTGTTTTATTATTCACATGGGGACCTGATCAAGAAAGGCTTGAAAAATTGTGAACCTATCCTTTAACTTTGACTGAATTCAGGAGTGAGAGGTGCTTTATTTAAGGGTAAGTTGACCCTTCAGTCTATGCAGATAGTAACAACAACAACACACTGCCAACCATTTTCACTGGAACTACTTTCTACCAAAGAAATAGTCCCTGTAAAACTGTTTACAGTATGTTGTGTGGATTATGCAGAGTAATCAGAACAATGTTTGCAATGCTATAAACACCACAAACAAAATTTACTCACCTCCATTGTATCGTGGTGAAGGAAAATATCTCAGAAATGTTAAGATACCGCTAGAAGGGACTGAGGCAATCTTGTAATTTGGGTCAACCATCCATTTAAAGTGGATCATTCGTGGGATGTGCTTAAGGGTTTTCTTCAAATACTTCTCCCCATTAAAGACTAGTTGTATTTAATGATTCTGTTGCTCCCTCATAGCATGCTGAGAGAATGTATAAAAAATGTTGTGATGATAAATTTCACCGCTCCCACTGTTACAGTATCTCCCCACCTACAGAGAAGACAATTTACAATTCAGATCTAACGTCATATCTAGTGACAACAATCTTCTCAGTCGGTGTTTGTGAGGAAAACATCTTATCAAATGTTCATCTGTGGCCTGATGCGTATCAACCTGGGGTACCTGCATGAAAAGAGTGTGAGCTTCTGAACCATAGGCCCGCAGGAGGCTGCACAGCACGTCATTTGTTTACTATGTTTCTGCATGGATCTGTCTGATCTCTACATGTTATTTCACACATGTCTGCTTCTCTGTGTGCTGTGATGGGAGGTGTCACGGCTGACATACAGTTGTGGAAGTCTGCAGCCATGGATTTAAGCAGATAACTTTCTGTCCAAGCTGCTGGTTGCAGGTTTTAAGTCATAAAACTAATCAGAATGTTGTGTTGAGGGAATTCTGCAGCCTGTTGGAGAGGAAATGCCTCTGAAATGAGTCTGCAGGCAGCAAGAGAGATATCTCAAACATTCCCTATGCATTTCTCTAAGAGCAGATATCTTTGCCGTGGATCTGATGCACCGGAGCAGTCAAATGCGATATCAGAGGCAACAGAACAGCAGGGGAGAAGTCAAAATGTTGCCAACATAAAAGATATTTCCACAGCACAATAAAGGAAAACCTCTTTTTCTCTGCCAAATGTTTTGCATTCGCCTTCTTATGCCAGCACACTGCTGATAAAAGAATCCATTATCAATTTTTAACCCAGACCAGACATCAAAGATCTAATCAGATTCATTTCTAAGAGGAATACCACTGCTTTCTGAGTATCCACATAGAAAAATTGGACTTTGTGCTTTGCTTCAATGCGACCTCTTTTATGTTTGTCTGCATTGAAAAAGAGATTGCTAATCTCAGCGTGGTCTTTGGATTTGGTGGGTCAAAACACACAGGACAGAATCTAAGAAACTACAAGAGATTATCATGCTGAGGTGAGTTCCTCAAACACACATGCAGAATTCTAATATTTTGCTTGTGTGTGTGTGTGTGTGTGTGTGTGTGTGTGTGTGTGTGTGTGTGTGTGTGTGTGTGTGTGTGTGTGTGTGTGTGTGTGTGTGTGATGATTGATGGATCATGTCACCAGCTCTGGAGAGCACAGCAGAGATCTCTGTCAGTAAAACTATTAGATATTGCTACCACAGGGTTGTCATGCTGGCTCATTTCCTCTCTGCTTCACTGAAATGGCAAACATATTGCCGTAATGCAGTGACAACGTGCAGGGGGCGGACAAAATAATACAAACACCTGGTGTTATAATGCAACACAATACAGTAGCTTTGCTGAGACTGTGTTTAGTTTCTTGATTGGAATATAACAACAACATCAAACACAAACTGAAACCTGAAAAATGATCTCAAGAGTTAAAGAATAAGGCTGGAGATTTGCTATTTTTTTTCTTATTGTCAACAAATCTCATGTGCAGAGCCAAACCAACAATGAACTGATCGGCCTATAAGCATTGTGTCTGTATCCAAAGTCTGATATATCTTATTCCTCTGTGCCGTAGACCTCCATTGTCATCCAAAAACTATTAAGGTCTGCAGCACAGAGGAATATGATATATCAGACTTTGGATACACACATAATACTTATGTGATAAGTACGATCAATTCATTGTTGGTTTGGCTCTGCACATGAGATTTGTTGATTGAGAAAAATGTAGAAAGTCATCAAATCCTTTAAAAAGCAGAGTACACTACAAACACTACTATTCTGAAACAACAAACAAAACCAATAATATGTCTGGACCGTGTATGAAACGCTACACAGAGAAATGCAGGAAATGATGTTATTCAGTCTGTAATGTAGCTGTAATAAAAATCCAAACTGTTATGTAGCTTAATAAAATAAAATGAAATTTAATATAGACTGAGCTGTTAATTTTAATACATCTATATCTATTGAAATGTGGTGATATCTGTACATATAGATTCCCAGAGGCAGCGCTGTTGTTCTGTCTGGTAAAAACATAAAGTGTAACTTTACATTCAGATAAACTGATGTGGCAGCTACACTTGTTATATTTCATCTGTGAGACCAACATTTATCTTCCAAAAGGAATTATATTATATATCAAAATGCTACAGAGACATTAGAGACAGCGATATATTACCAAAGAGCTGCAGAGATCAGTTCATCAGATCATGTTTTCCCTGGGATGATGACGGACGTTGATTGGCCGATCATCTCAGGAGTCGGGCTGCTAGCAGCTGAGATGACGCTGTTCTCAGCCGGCCAGCGGCTCCTCACATCTCTGAAAACGCCACAGCAAATTTTCAAAGAGGTGTCATTTAGATAAACTACATAGATCACATATTGGGAATCTAAATGGTTACTTTCTTACCTGAAAAAACAGCTTTTAGCCTGGCTCAAAATATCTGCCATCACTGCCAGTTGGTGTGAAATGCATTCTGGGATACTTACTTGCTGTCCCCAAGCTTCGGTTGACCAATGGCATAACTTCATCACTCAGCGACTCATTCACTCAGTCAGTCACGGACATTTGCGTTTGTAGGGCTGGCCCCGCTGTTACAGTCCAGCCAAAACTGAAAATGCCTAAAAAATCAAGATATTATGATAAATCAGCCAAATGTTTGCTGGGGACCAGAAAATTAATCCACAATACATGACAGTTCTCTCTTCATTTGATAATGATGACAGTTACACACTTCAGTATCCATAATGAGAAAATATGATCCCTTCCCGCTGTGACCTCAGCACTGTCTGAAAAAATCCTCTGTGACACCCGCAGGCACCAGTGACTCTCATCAACACCTCCTGATGTCAGAAGCAAGTAATTACTTTTTTTTTTTTTAATGTTCATGTGAGGTTTCATGTTAAATCAATGCTTCTCTGTCTGAACTTCACAAAGAGGTTACATTTGTGATTTAAAAGTTAAAACTAGATTTATTACCTAAAATGACAAGTCCAATTTTAACTGCTCTGGTTCATTTTCAACCAGGGTGTGAAGTAAAATAATAAAACTACAGATCAAGACACATACACAACCAGTCACAAGGTTGATATAATCAGGAAGCGAATTATTAACGGTGTTGAGAAATGCAGCAGTTTTTCACAGAAAGGAGAAGCCTCGTCATTTCATGTGCAAAATGATCAAATGGTACCAAATATCTCAGAGCACAGAGTCTCTCAGGGGCAAAACTGAAGTGGCATTTATCTCTTTCATGTGCAGGGCTACACTCAAGATTTTACTTTTGCTCTATTAGGTCAAACCAGAGAGGCGCTTGAGATAACCAGAGGGGCCGTTGGGGCGTTCAAGTGCCACTCTGGTGTGACATTAGAGTATCAAATCTCCTTACTGAATCCAAATCCTTTGAAATCCTTTATACAATCTATTTAGGTTCAGTTTTGGAACAGAAATACAAAATCTCTTATATAAAACTTATACTTTAGCCTATTTAAAAACAAAAAAGTTTTTACCTATTTATGTAAATGACTCTCATCATCATTGTTCTTTTATAATAAAAAGAGATCCACCATCAGAAGGATTGTGTTGTAAAAATGTACACGTTTATTGTGTAATACTTCCTTTTACACATGTTGAGTCCATTTTAAATTAAATTGTGTTGTATGAATTGAGCTGTTTTACACAGTTACTGTACAGTATGTGGATGTTTGTTCATTTCACCCAACACAAGATGTGTTAAAGTGGTCTGATTAACACATTATTTGTATATCTGTGTGTCAGCTACTAGCTTTGCCTGTGGTGCCAGGTACTCGACAAAGTGAAAGACAAATTTGTGTTGTTGAATAATTGCATTAATACAAAAAAATTTGATATTTCTTGAAATTAATCAGTTGTCTAGAACACATTTTATGTTAAATAACAACATATTGGGGAGTGCCAAAGCTCTTCAGTGTGCATATCACATAACCTAAACATCCACAATTTGATTCGCAGCGGGGGGGGGGGGGGGGGGGGGGGGGGTGGGGGGCTTTGTTGCATGCAAACACACTCATTGATGTGTATAAATCTGACACGGTTTAGTCTTAACACATCCTTTCTAATCATCTTTTTTTCTAAAATAGGAACTCAGAGCAAAAATGGAAACATAAATGGTACATTAGTCTGACAGCTGTGACAGGATTTTATTGAATCTACATTGAATTCAGTTTATCACAAATTATCAACAGCCAGTATTTTTCCAAATAAACTTACGCAGTTCTTCTCAGCAGCTCAAGTTGGTGTCAATGTTTGATCTACACTTCAACTGGAGAGCCACCTCTGTAGTTCTCACTTTATTCTATAAAGCAAAGTAACTCCATGTCTGGCCATCTGTTGAACAAGTTACACACATGTCCATACAGCAGTACTGATCATACATCAGCATTTACTGTCATGTTACTGCCTATATCATGTTGCTAACTTGTGTCTCTATAAATTCAGTCAAGCATCTCTTAACCCTGTGATAACTGTGTTTTCTTTCTGCTGAGGCTTCAGAAAGATGTACTGACCTACGGTACAATGAGCCGAAGAGACTGAAGAGGTTACAGTTGTAATGCAGGCTGACTGTCTTCTCAGCAGGACAGTGAGCTGAAGATTCAGAGCCGGCTCACTCCGAATATTGTATCAGATCATCTGAGAGCAAAAACATTGACATAATATGAACAGTGTATGACTGTCTTTCTCGCACAACTACATATTGTTAACAAGCTTGTTCAAAGTGCTGAATTTGCTTGTAGTTTAATCAAACAAAGTTCTTTTTAATATCACCGGCTCAAATATTAATAACTTTGATTCTTTATAATGTCAGCTGAAGTCCTGATTGTTAAAGTTCAGAATATTTTCAGGTTTTAATAAGCACGACCTTGTCACTCATCTACGGAGCATAGCTATTGTTTGGCTCAGAAATAATTACAGTTGACTCAGGATTGACAGCAGCTCCAGTGTCTGCAGCAGCAAACTGTTAAATCTCATTCTGCTTGTTTACAGGCTTCATCTGAGACTGAACTTCCCCCGTTTGCGCTTTATTTTTCATGTTACAGTATATTTCCTGCACCATTTGGTTTTATGTGTATGTCCTTTAAACAAATAAATAAGAATGTTTTTTTTTCTAAACTTTAACTTTGATTGTTGTTTGTTTAGTCGTGAATATTTAATGTTAAAAAGCAAGATTTATGACCGAATTTTCAGGGATTTTAAATCAAAATCAGTATTTTTTTCTGACTCTATAACTTCTATTACAGCCATACAGACCATTGTAGTCTGTGCTGCATAAATGGTTTTCCAATGTTGAATCACTGCCTTTCACAAACCACTGGTCTAGTAACATGTTATGCGTCCTCCATCATTATTTTTTTCTGCCCTGGAGCCATTATTGTTAAGAACAAGAAAGATAATCTTTCTACTTTGATTTAACAGAGGTTGCTTTATTGCTCCGGCTAGAAACGGCATGCAGGCCCCCCACCTGGAAGGTGTGAACTACACCACTGAGTGATCAATTTCTTCTCTGATATCAAACCTGAGCCTCCTGCGAGGCTAGTGAGGTGGAGTACAAATACAACACCACAGCTAGATTGTTACTGAAATAACAGGTAATGGGGCCCAAGAGACCCAGTATCATTATTATTTTCCACATATAGGTTGGTACATCATGATGCCCATAATGAACCTGACAGGCCTTTCCCTGACTGTGACCTTAACCGTAGCATTTATTGGCCTTTCAGCTGTTGTCAGGCAGAATATATGAATACATTTATATAGTATATGGGATGATAATTGAACAAAGTCTCCCTGGAATCAAACAAAAATGTAATTGTAAGTGAATAAAAATAAACTGAAACCAAAAAATAAATGACCATAAAGGTGAAACTTACCATAAAACTGTACAAGAGAGAAACATTTGATTACAATATTCTCACTTTTCTTTCACTGATCAGGATTTCTCTTTTTTTCAGTGAATTTTTCAGTTTCACAAAGCTCTCATGTGGGCAGGTGTTACAGAGCTGGGTCTCCATTGGCTAATTACTTTTGGAGGGAGAGGCTAAATGGTCTGCGGTGCAACAAGTGGTACGACTTAAATTATTTCCGCCCTCCATCTTGTTCTGTTTCTTGCAACGGGCAATCCTAATAGAAAGTAGGTTATTATTAGTACTATATTTAATTATAAATAACCATAGAGATACATTGGCTGCTGAATATACATTAATTTAAACAATGTGATGTGATAATTGGTAATTAATTGGTAATTAGCCAATGGGGACGCAGCCCTGTAACACTGACCCACCTCCTCACCCCTAACCTGAAACCGAAAAATTCTGCAGCAAAAAGAGAAATCCCAATCAGTGAAGTAAAAGTGAGAATATTGTAATCAAATGTTTCTTAGGAGATTTTGTTCAATTATTATAAGACAATCCCATAAACCCCCATATAAATACTGTACCTCTACTGTCTGATGATGCTCTTTCTGGACACAACAGTGGATCAACTGTAAAAAAAAAAAAAAAAAAAAAAAGGCATCAGGCATCTCATCCATACTTATGTCTCTGCTCATCATCTTATTCATCGTTCTCAACTCTAGTGAAAAAGATTCATCCTAACAAATGATGTATGAGCAGTTTCACCGCTCTCATTTCCCGTCATAATGAGCTTCACCTGATGCAGACAAATGATGACAAGCAGTGAAGCTGGGAGGAGGTTTGCCCTCATGTTGACCAATGATTTGTTTGGAAAAGCAACAATTGATGATGAGGTCACTGAAGGTTTAATATATCAACATTGTCCTTCCTGAATATATCTGTCATGGCAGCTCATTAAAATTCAAGACTTATATTGACTGTGGTTTGATGCATTAATAATGGTTGCTGATCTCTTCCCTGCAGCCTGCAGAGGAGACTCTTTTTTCCGTACTTATTACAGCTGACTGCTGCTGCTGCTGGAACGCTGCATATTTCCCATTTCCTGGTCAATTAGTTTCTCTATTAAAAACACATAAAAGCAGTGTTATTATCTATGAACTATTTTATAATATTTCATTTGTGTGGTTGAACTTATAGTCAGCAATCACAACTTTATTCTACTGTTCCAAACTCTCAGCTGCTCTCGTTAATCACAAATGGCAAATATTTGAGGCGAATGTCATGTGTAGACCGTCGCCTTCAAAACAGCCTAACAGAGCAGAAAACTAAAGTGGTTGTGTATGTTTGGTGGTTTAGGACTTTCTGGTATATGTGTCTTCTACCAAACAGCACTTAATTCAAATTAAAACTTCAACCTTCAGAATTAGCTCACATTACTTACTGCTGTCTATCACAGTGAATAGTTTTTATTAATTTCTATTAAATAAATGTAGCGTGGAAGCTTGCAAACCTTCTAATTTGTTACATTTCTTCTTGCTGTCAGCAACCATCTGTATTCTTTTGAGCTGTGGAAGATGTGGAAACTATGGGCAGAGCAGGAAAAGATTATTCATACAGGAATTATGATGAAAGTTCAGAGACATGTCAGTTAAGGAGGCCTGTGAAGTCTGAGGTGTTCACTGAACAGCAGATGCCATGTTTTCTAAATGTGTTAACAGGGGCAAGAAAGCTTTAGATATCACAGTAAAAGCTATTACCACAGTCAGTTAAACAACACTTTCATTTGCAAAAAATCTCATTTTTAGCCTTGTAGGGTTTCTTGTTACACGTCACACAGCTCTTTAACCACAACATATCTTGCTGAGTCATGCCAGTGATGTAATGCAAAGTGGCCAGAGATGTGAAATAGTAAAAAAACATTTACATTGCTGAAGTTCAATTTTAAAAGGAACTGATTCTGAAAACGCCTTTTATTTCTAGTTTTGAATTTTTAATGCAGTAAGATGGATGGAGTACATGTAATAATTTATCTTAAACTGGTTAGATAATATCTAAAATACATTGTGTCATTGAAATGAAACTCTGCTCCCTCATAGTTCCTGAAAAGTTGACATTTTAAAGATAAGATTTCCCCTGAAAACATAAATATTTTAAGTGTTTCACTTGTTGAATGTATAACCTGCATTGGAGTAAAAAAAGTGCCATATTTCCTTGTAATATGTAGTAGGAGGAAAGTAGAAAGTATCCCAAAAGGTATTCCAAAATACATATACTGAAGTCAAGTACATCAATATTGTACTTAAAAACAGGACTTGAGCAAATTATATTAATTACTTCTTGATTTGAGAAGAAAAGAAGGTACTTGTACTTTACACTTCCACTACATTTCAGAGGTAAATATTGTACTTTCTACTCCACTACATTTATTTGACAGCTTTAGTTACTTTTTAGATGAAGATTTGACACAATGGATAATATAACAAGCCTTTAAAATACAACACATTGTTAAAGATGAAACCAGTGGTTTCCAACCTATTTTGGCTTTTGACATCTTACAAAAAGCAGTGTGTAGTCAGGGTCACATTTCAGATGTCTATGAGTTGTTAACAGCTCCACCAAATAGTGATTTTTCCCTCTAAACTTCTCACATGGTTTAATTTCAATAAATCTTCAAATGATCCAGTATTTCACCAAAAATCAAAGATAAGAGAAAAAGTCCAAAAATTGAAAAAAGATTTGTTTTTTCTTCTTTCCTCTCCCATTAATCATCTCATGACCCCTCAGATTTATCTGGAGACCGTTTGGAGGGGCCTGACCCCTAGGTTGGGAACCACTGGACTAAACTAGCTAACTGTATATAAAGTAGTTCAAACCAGCTCCACCTCCAGCAGCTACAACAGTAACATGCTGCTCTAACACTGATGCTTCAGTATTAATAATCTAATGATGTCATATATAATAAAATATTAGTCAGAGGCACCAAACCACTACTTTTACATCAACACTTTAACTACATTTTGCTATTAATACTAATAGTAGGATTTTTGATGCAGGACTTTTACTTGTAGTGGAGTATTTTACATTGATGTATTGGTACTTTTACTTAAGTAAAGGATCTGAATACTTCTTCCACCACTGGAAACATCTCCATCACCAGTCTTGTCTGTGATAAACAGCTGTAGCCTGTGTTGGCCTGCAGGGGGCAGCCTGCAGCCTCTCATCCAACAGGAAGGAAGCACGAGGCACATGTGACGTTTCACCAGGAAGTAAATAAACTGCCTTCCCGCGCAGTTAAACTGGCTCAAAAAAGACGTTTGCATACACGGGTAATCAAACAAAAATGGACGAGCTTTATTTGGATAATATCGACGAATATGTCAACGACCACGACAAGATAGTAAGTGGACTATTGACTGGTGATATGTCCTCTCGTCTTTAGTGAGCTAATGGCATTTTATTAACGTTAAAACCGAGTTAGCGTCAATATTATTAGCCGTTTATCCGCGTTCACAAAACTGTCTGTTTGATGTTTCCGTGACTACAGGATAAAGTATCTATCTAGCATGACATGATCTACAGTTTGGTCTGATTTGTTTGGCTCTTTTGGTCAATTCGGCTTATGAATAATCTCGCAAATCACATTAAAAATTTACAAAATCCTGCCTTTTACAGATGAGTAGCTTCAATTAATCAATTAGTGCAGGAAACCGCCAACAGGTTCTTTTTGGGGGAAAAAAATAAATATTTTTGCATTAAGATGCTGTCGAACAAGAGGCAAAGATTGACATTTTGTATGACAAAGAATAGCTAACGTTAACGGTAGCTCGGCTCAGGATACAGCTACAGTAAATTTAGGTTAGTCTGGCAAATTAAATGATAACTAACTGCCTTCATTTGACGATCACTTGTACACGACAGCACTCAACTCCTATAATCTTTATCACCCAGTTGCCTGACTCATGTGGGAAGCATGATGTGGGTCTAAACACAAATATTAACATGACTTTTCTGTTTAACAGGTGACCTACAAATGGCTGAGTCTCACTCTCGGTGTCCATGTCAACACAGCAAAACAGTGAGTGTTAATCAACGTCAGCTTACTTTTCTTTAGACTTTTGATTTATAAAATGTATAGATATGCAAACACAAAGCACTTGGTTACATTCAGTCACTACATCATCATGTAGACTGTGATAAATATATGAAGTCCACTGTGCCTTCAGTATTATGTCAAATTTTTGACACAGGTGCTGATTGGATGCCAGAAGGATGCTTTTTCAGAAGGTTACCTCATATTGAAGACATAAAGGAGTTTTACAAAACCCCTTTATACTATTTAAAGGACAGGTTCACAATTTTTCAAGTCTGTCAGGTGTCCATATGAACAGCGAAAGAGGTTTTCCTCGCTGTAATCATTCCTCCTGTTCGTATTGGCTATTAAAAGATCCCCTTCAACTGTGCTTTCAAAGTAAGTGATGGGGGCCAAAATGAGGGTTGGTAGCATGCGCTGAGCAAAAGTCGGGAGAGACTCTGCAGTCACACATTTCTCTGTTGTCTGTTTAGCGTTGTCAGGTTAGGCTAACCTATTGAAGACACAAGAAACCAGAAAATATTCACATTTGAGGAGCTGGAATCAGAGAATTTGGACAAATTTCTTCTTAAAAAATGACTCAAAACAATTAAGAAATTGGTGCACTCAGCATGCTACAATCTTTTCAGACAGCATGAGTTATCAAGAGCAGACACGGGACCGCAGCGTACATAGTAGGCTACATAAATATGAAACTGTATTGCAAAGGCACAGGTCACCATGGAAACGTTTACAGTTACTGAAAGCAGCATCTCTAATCTTAAAAGTAAATCGTTAAAGAAAACATTCATACGTCAACAGGGAGGATTTAGTGATTTGGAGACTCCTGGGAAACTCTGTCTTGCTTTACAAAGTAAAGGAACAACATTGTTTTTCAGGACGGTGGTAAAAAAAAAAAAAAGTTAGTCTGGAGCCCTGCGAGGGAAATATCAACTTCTCTAAGAGGATTAGTTCTATTCACCATCAACTCTTATCATAGAAAGATGTGTTTACTTACTTGTTGGAGCGTCGTTGCAGCCTCATTTCAGCTGATCCTGAAGTTGTCGTGCAGTGCTGGCTCAATGAGGTGCAAGACCGTCTGTCTGCAGGGCTCTTCAGTGGGGCCGCCTCCGGTGCCAGCTCGGCTCCCCGGGCAGCTTCCCAGATTGTAGTTGGTTGCCGAGCAACGAGAGTCAGGCAGCGGAGAGTCTGAGCTGATTTTTGGCAGTCCCACTACTGTTGGGGTGGAGAAAGTTGTTTTGAGGCAGATACACCGCTGTCCTGGTGTTTTGAGGCAGAGCCCAGTCTCTGTTGATTTCGTTATCTTGATAGCGTCTCTGTCTCTCAGAGGCTGAGAGCGCCAGCGTCCAGTCTGACCAGTGTCAATTCTGACACCTTCACTACTGGGAGGTGAAAGGCCAGTTTTGCAGATCCTGGGAGTCTCTGGAGAGATCTATTCAACTCACCATTTGAAAGAGAGGTGGTTGTCATCACTACAATCAACTAATTATTGCAGCTCTAATTATGCGTGTTGTTTTTCAGAATGCTCTATCATTACCTGGATCACAAGAGGAAAGAAAGCTCAGCTCAGCTTCATGCTACCTATCTTGTGTCGGGGAAGTTTGTGGACAACGGCCAGGCGGTGAGAAAACAATTTAAATTAACAAGACCTGTTTTAGCCTACCATTTTTATTCTGTTTTTTGTGTGTGTGTGTGTGTGTGTGTGTGTGTGTGTTATTAATGTTGCACTTCCTTTTCAGAGTCACAAGGTGTCCGTTGTCAGAGAGGAGCAGTTGGAAGGTGTGTAAATATGTTTCCCAGATCACCAGGCAGTATTTACTCTGTAATTCTGCAGCACTGTTGGTTAGTTGTAGCTTTTGCTTCTAGTCTTTATGCTGCAAAAGTAAAACTGTACAAATTTTTGAATTGAGATTAAAGTCACTAACACTGGGCCCATGTGTCTTTGAGTTTAATTAATTGTAATTGTCTTTGTATGTCTTTACGTAGAGAGAGATCTGTATTAGACGAGGCAGAAGTGTCTAACCTTGGTGGTGTTTTCTCTTGCAGACTTCAAAGCCAAGATGAGCTTGATAGTCAGTGTCCATGTGTACAGTGTCCAGAAAGCTTTACTGAAAGACAGCGGTCCTCTCTACAGCGTCGACTATGATGCTGTGAAAGACAATCTGAAGAACTGCAGCAGGTATGTTGATTGATGTGAGCTTCAGAGTTTTGAGAAAGGTCTAGTTTTCACACACACACATAAGGAAACGCTATTTCTATTTATGATTAAAGTAGTAACCCAGCAGAGATTTTGACCCCTTGTGGTGCTGTAGAGCAATGTTTTGATCGGCAGGTCTCCATAACAGCTTTCAAATATATAATGCATCCACTCTATCCATCCTTTTTCTAATTCATTACCTAGTTCAGGGTTGTGGTAGCTACAGAGTAAATAAAGCAACCCAGCAGCAGTCTCCGGGTCAAAATAAAATCACCAGTTGACTTGTTGGATTGTCACAATTTAGGAAAATGTTGAATTTTTCTGTTTGTCTTTTCAGATACAGCGCGATCCGCTGTGCCTCTGCGGTACCCATGTCCTCTCTAGAGCTGCAGCGTGCGAGAGAAGTGCAGCAGGCTCCTACACCAGAGCCTGAAATCAGAAAGTCTGGCATGAACGGAGAAGCTAATCTAGGTTCAAAACCCTCCACCAAGCCGCAAAAAGGCATCATGGGACTGTTTGCAAATAAATCCACTCCTAAAAACCAGGACAGTAGCAAAGAGATAAAGTCAGAGGTGAAGGAAGATGCACCTGTTGTAAGTCTTTGGTTTGGTTATTTGCTCTTTATAAAGAAATGTGTAGAGAAGATGAAGTAAAATCATCGCTTTGGTTTTTATTGCTGTATTTTGTATTCTAGGTTGATTCCACCAAAAGCAAACCAGCTGTAAAGTCGAATCCTGTGACGAACTTCTTTGGGACTCAAGCAACAAGTGAGTAATATTATTTTTTTTGTGCTTTTTTTCTCCAAATTTAGTTTTGTGTATTTGTATAAAAGGGATTTTCATTCATGTATTAAACTGAAGGTTTAATATAAAGCTTACAGTTTTACTTCAACACCATCATACTCTTGTGGGGGGGGGGGGGTCACGAGCCGTACTTGTGGTGGAGCGAGGATCCTGAAGAAGGCAGTGAGCCAAAACATGTCTCTTGAGATACACGAAATACATGTTTTCTTAAATAAAACATCGCATTGAAGTATGAGCTGGTCCTTTTTTCTTTGATGTCCGCTTTCACTCCGAAATCTCACCAGAATAGGCGCATTTTCCATCAGTTCATCATTGGAGTTTGAATATGATTACTACTGTCAGTTACAGATGTTACAAGCAGTCATGTCTGCTGAATTCATCTGATCACTAATTTTTGTAACTAAACACTCTTCCTCACTTCTTCAGAGAAACCAGATAAAACTGTGAAGGAGGAGGAGGCTGCTCAGTCGTCTTCCTCAGCAGAGCAGCGGCATGCAAGTTCACAACCTGAAGAAAAACAAGAAGCTGCTGCAGTGGGGCCCAAGGACACTAAGAAAGACTCGAGGAGGTGTGTGTGTGTGTGTTTGAAAGTAATACTTCATGGAAGAAAGCATCAAATTCAACTACGGGTTATTTTTAAAAAAAATCAAACAAATGATCACAGAGAACACAAGAGACCCAGATTTTATATATTTCATATTTTAAAGTTTTAAAGATTTGCTTAGTAAAGTCAATTATGGTTTTGAATTTAGTCACTAAAAGTTTTCCTCCTCCTGAAGCAAAACCAAGAGAATAGAGGATTCTGACAGCGAGGAGGAGAAAATGGAGAAGAAAAAGAGACGAAGGATTAAGAAGCCTGAACCAGACAGCAGCGATGAAGATGGTAAACCATTAACTTTATTCATTCATGTTTCACGTCCTTTTCCATGATGAAAACTTCCACAAAGAATTAAAATTACCCCAAAAAATGCAGGGAAGATGTATTTTTGATAGTTGATTACAAGACCGGCAAGACAAGACTTTTTTTTTTTTTTTTTTTTTTACAAGTTTACATCTAAAGTAGTTGTTGTGCTATCTTCCATAATATCACAGTTAGTAAAAGGGGAAATTTCAAAATTCCCTTTTTATAAAAACTAATATTTGTTCCCCTCTTCAGTCATTCCAGATTCTCCACAGCAGGTGGAAACAAGAGAACCGTCACCACCACGTCCTAAAAAAGAGGTTGAATCTGTTTCACATGTAAGTGCTCAAACTTGGTGTTTAGATAGTAATTTTTTTTTTTAACTCTCACCTTGTTGAGTCAAGACATATTATAGTGTTGATGTATCCATTTATTCCTCTGTAAGACTAAATACACGTTTCTGTTTTTGTTCTACAGCAGGGGAACTCTGAAATGAAGGTGAGGAAGAGGAGACGAGTCCTGAAATCTCGTACCTTTGTGGATGACGAAGGATGCATCGGTAAGAAAGCTGAGTGAAAACTCATCGTATGACTAGTTTGGATTTGCTAAATTTATATTACATATACTTCATTTCACTTACACCTAAAGGAACTGTATTTGTATCTTTTATAATCTATGTGTAGTAATAATGACACTATGGCCAATTAACATGCTAAAAAAATAATTACTAACATATTAAAACTAAAAATATATTCTTTTACAGAGGTGTTTCTGTGTTGTATTGCATTTGCATTGTATTTAAAGTTGCTTCAAATTTTAAATTTAATATCTAAATCTAAAAACAATCTAAATGTATACAGTAAATCCTTCTAGTCTCAGGTTCAGTGCTAGGTTTATTAGTTTGGTTATCTTGCATTATTTTGAACTCTAGATGATCTCTTCCTCACAGTGACGGAGAAAGGCTACGAGAGCGAATCGTACTCTGAAACAGAAGACGACGCTCCGCCCACCAAACAAGCCCCAAAACACCCCTTTCCTGCAAAACAACCGACAAGTAACAAAGAGGACGTGAAGAAAAGTCAGAAGAAAGCTTCTGCAAACGCAAATAAAGGAACTAAACAAGCTTCAATTATGGGATTTTTCCAGAAGAAATGATGCAGGACAGAGTCAGACACTTTTATTAGCTTTTGAGGAACAACAAGCACTGCTGCTGACGTCCTGTTATGATCTTTTGGTAAAACTGAGTCTCTCAGTTGACACAAATCACATGGACGCCCGCAGCAACACACTATTCACTTAAACACATGGACGTGTCCAGTTTGGGATGAAAAATCAACGTACCAGCTGTGAATACATGTCGTACTTAATAAACGTTGATGGAAAATGAAACTAAATATGTGTTTTGCCTCAAAACAGAAACGGGGATGTGTTGTTTGAAAACATATTCATAGTATATAGTGTGGTGCAGTTACTTGTTGCATCATTAAGGCTCTAATTGTAGTAGAAAACTGGTATCTTTGTGTGACCTGGTAACCTGCTGGTTACGATAAATACCACATAACCACAGTGTCCAGGATCGAACTTTGCTGTTGCATGTCGTTCCCCGTCTGTCTCTAAAACCCCTTGTTTCCTCTCATCTCTATATATTGTTGCTATGTAATAAAAAAATACAAAACAAAATATTTAAAGAGAAGAGAAAATTGGCATCTTTTTTTCTTAGAAGTGTAGATGCACTAATAATTTTACCTTTATAAATGGCAGATGAAAGTTTGAATCATTTTTGATATTTGCAATTGTGGATACTACCACTATACTATCTGTAAATAAAATGTGAATGAATTTGTCTGAAAGCTAAAGTAGTAAGTACATTTTACAGTACTTTCAAGTGCTTATCTAATCATTCACCCTCGCAGGTGAATGTAACTAATCCAAGCCCAGCATGTTATTGATAAATAAATCAGTGGGTAGTTTCAACCCAACTTTAAAAATGTGAAGTGAAAGAACCAAAACTTAAGTGCAGATATGAAATTCTCACCAAAATAATATATTTCATTTGAAATTTTGTCACTTGCTTATTAATGTCAAAAAAAAGACAAGAAAAATCCCATCATTAAGTTACCAGAGCCCAAATAACGCCTTCTTATTGCTTGTTTTGTCTGACCAACATTTATTAACCCCTGAAAAGGCTGTTAATTAGTCTTTAATTAATAAGTTAATAATTATTTATCATCTTCTAGCTAAAGTATATTGACTACAAGGCGTTTTTTTACTTAATAAAAATGCCTAGTTGTCATACTCTGAATGACAAGTGAAGTGTCTCACTAACATTACTCTGCAGGTCCTGTTAAGCTGTTACTGAGAATTAATGAGAAATATGAGAATTATAATACACTATGATCCTTACAACAAAAATGTTTTATGAAGTTTTATGATGCTTGACCTTATATGTCATTATAAAATGTATTATAATGTGTTATTTTTGTTATAAAGCATTATGAATATATTTATGAGCACTTATACCTATAATAATACAGTGCTATAAGCAAATAAGTATGTTTTTAATACATTATAGACATGGGTGTCATAGAAAGTGTTACCATCATTACTGTGCAGAATCACTGACTCGACTTCTTTCCTGATTAGCGTTTGGCCTTCTTTTATCATCCGGCTGAAGATCCAGCCAAGAATAGGCAGGAAATGTGAGAAGTGTACACACAATCCCACCACAGCTGTTTCAAAGATGACAGCTGAACTGATTTTATTTCGGTAAAAAAAAACAAAAAAAAAAAAAACTAATGCTTAGTCATTTTCCTCAATATCTCCATACATGACCCAATATTTGAGGTGAGGAAAAATGTAACAATCCCCTCCAGACATTTATAAGATATATAAAAACATGATGCGTTGAATGATAATTTATGTCTGATATGATTTTTCCATTTAAAAAGCTGGTTGTGATGTCAAAAATCATACTTATAGGTTAAACCTTAAACTCAGATTTATGGTCAGCACAGAGAAACTTTTCTAATTCTGCAGATAAATGTGAAAAAATCCTTCAGATGTCATTCTGCATATACGTCATTCTGCACAGTGACGCTCAAACAGTCAGTGAAGTAACAATAACAACACATTGTTGAGTGGAGGGAGACTTTATACATGATGTGACAAACTGCTGACCGAAAATATTACATGAAATTAAATCAAATAACCAGTGCTATTATATGACAAATGTTAAAGGTAATTTCTGATGTAATTTGAGCTTTTAGCCAGTTTAGGATGACTAATATTGTAATTTTCAAAACGTCATTACAGCATGTTCTAGTTAAATATATACTTTGTTGGAAACTAACTAAACATGATGTATGATGTTACAAAATACACAGGACCACGATTTTTAAAAATTATTTTATTCTCTTCACTCACTGGAAATAGCTGTGGATACAAAAGTGTAAATAATTCAGTGAGAAGTTTAAAAAATGTGCCTCAGTAATCTTGAACAATAGTCTTTATTTACACTTGAAAATGTAAAATAAAACACCCAGACATCAGTACAAATCCAAACATAAAGTATCCTAACTGCAATCGTATAGAGCTAAAGTAGAAACTCATGATTTTCAGTGTCAGTCTATAAGTGATTAAATGTTTAATCTATAGTATGTGTAATTTTTTTAAAGCCATCACAAGTTCCCCTTTTAATTTAATTTATTTATTTATAAGACATGAATCAACATTTCTGTAAATGTGCCAGTGTTAGCCACCTGGCTAATTTTCAGCTGCAGTCCTTTGGCAACATGTTCTGAAACCAATGACGTGATGGTTACAAATGTAGAACCCAACATCTTTAAATTATTCACAGCTGACAAAAGCTGCAAATCCTCACATTTAAGATGCTGGAACAAGCAAAAATCATTTGACTTAAATGATACATTTAGACGATCCATCATTTCATCGACTAATAATTTCAGCACAAAAATCTGTCTTTAAATACATTTTAGCCACACTGAATACAATAAGTTTAACCAATGACAGATGAAGTGTCTAGCTGATGTGACTAAGATGTCTCTGCAGACGTCCTCAGCTCCACATGTATCCCATCCTCTTCCATTTTTCTTCTCTGTGAGACTGGATCTTCAACAGGATGACGAAGGACAGACAAACGCTGGGGAAAAAAGATGAGTGAGTAAGTTTACACACAATTGTAATCATTGGGACACTCAACAAGACCTTTTGGACCCCTGAAGCTAGGATTTGGAAAAGGGAACTTCATGCTGAGTCCTCCTCTTTTTCCTTTTCATCTTGCAGAGCATCCCTCAGCTTCAACTTAAGTTGAAATCATTAATCAGACAAAGAAGCTTTCAAAGTTGCAGGAAACTCATTTGAACACTGACCTGTCTGAAGGTGCCTGCTGTCCAACACATCTGTCCAGCTGCCCACAGTGGTACCATGAGAACAGAGGAGAGTGTCATGGTCCAGCCTAAAGCGTAGGCCCAGTCGGGGTAAACGTAGCTGTCGTTAATCCTGAGGTGTGTGTAACCAACCAGGTACATGATAAGGAAAATCTGTGAAAGAACAAAATAGAGTTTTATGAAAAAAGAAAAGATTTGGTGACACTAGCGCGATACTGCAGCTCAACAAACTCTAACAGGCTCTGTTCTACACAATACAATGTGTGTCATGTCTACATTGGTCTTTACCAGTTAATGGAACTAAATACAGTCTATTAATCCTTTTCTGACTTACCAGTGACAGCAGAGGAATGATATATCTCCAGCACACTTTGAAGAACACAGATGGTCTGTGTCCAGTCATGTCCTCAATGATGTTAATTACACGGTCAGCACCTGATGGGAATTTAGATTGTGCATTAGACTAGTTTTTCTACATTGAACCTGAGAGCTCAACTTGAAAGCACATGCAAATAAGCAAAACAAAAAGAAGAAAAAGTCTTAACCAATTTGACAACACATGCAGAATTTAGAAGAAAGTATTACAAATACAGAAAACAAAACCAAAATACAGAAAACACAACACAATACAAAAACCCTGCAAGTCACACAGAACACAAAATGTATTGTTTAATCTCCATATTGCGACAAACACAGGATCCTGTTAATAAGGTGGGATATTTTAAGATAAAACATTTATGCATAAGTAAATCTGACCCCAACAATCTCTGTCACATGTTGCTGATTAAAATTGCAGACTTCCAGGTGACATTTTGGCCAGACCTGGGGCCTCATTCATAAAACTGCGCACAGGATTCACATCAAAAGGTGGCATACAGACGAAACACAGGAAGAGCTTATGCACAAAAATATTTACAAAACAGTGTGCACACACATCCTACGGCGGTTCAACACGAAATTTGGCGCACGAGAGAGAGCGTCTTGTCACATCCTTGTAACGCCTATAGTTGCCTATAAATAGTCAGTGAAATGAATATTAATTCATACTGACTGCATGAAGACAAACACGGCAGAAATTCCACACAGCGTGAAATCGAAGTTCTTGTTGGGGAGGTTGAGGCAAGAAAAAACATATTGTTTGGTGGACTCAGCGTGGGCATTACAAGTGCCAAACAGGCTTTAGAGTGGCAGCATGTGACGGACGCAGTGAATGCTGCTGGCTCAGAGGGTCGGATCCTCTCCGAAATAAGTGGTCCAACATAAAAATAGAGTATTTGTGCGACTTGGAGGAATCCCCCCTGAGTAAGTAGCAGGGGACACAGATACGCAAGATGCATCAGATGACCCTTGTACATAATTTGTATTCCCTCGTTTGAAAAGAGTAAACCAAATGCATTCAAGTTGTGCTTAAACATTTATTTACACAAAGAAATCAGACATTTTCTTTTGTTTTTAGTCACTGCGTGTTCCAGCAGGCTCGGTGCTGCTGCAGCTGAGCTGAGTGAGCACAGTTCCGCCATCTCCACTGCACCTCATGCGTCTCAACCCTCCAGTGACCGTGTCCTCACAGATGTAGGTTGCCAAGGAGTTAAAAGAGATAAGACTTGTTTTATGCAACACATCTGTGATCTTTGCAACTTGTATTATTTTACTATTGTACTATTAACAACTGCACACTGTATACTGTGTAGCCAACTCCTAATCAATATCTGTCACATCCATCCCATTCCCTTCTATTTAATATTTAAAATTTAAATCTGTTAGCTGCTCCTCTCACACAAAATATATTTTACATGTTTCTTCTTTTGTAAATTCATTCTTTTTTACATTATTTTAGGATTACTTAATTTTTGTGCATTTTTTGTGTATATTTAAGACTGCTCCGAACCACAACACCAAGGCAAATTGTGCTTCTCTGCATGTACTTTGCAATAAACTCAATTCTGACTCTGATGAGCTGTACACTTAAAGATCTACTTAATAAATATTAGTGTTATGTTCATCCTTACATTGTGTTTTACAAGCGACGCATCACATCCACATGCTGCAGTGGCGTTTTGCTGAAATTTCAAACTGTTTCTCACATTTCAACCTTCTGCCAACGGAGTCGCAGTTTCTCATTTCTCTAGTTTATGTGCGTATGCATGGGTCAGAGTTTCCGTGGAGGACCACACATTCTCCCATCGTTTGTTTTTTATAAATCTCAAAGTTTGCTTAGAAAGTGACGTACGCCTTCTTTTGTACATAGGCAACGGTTATAAATGAGGCCATTAGAAACCGCTCCGAATAATCATATGTGACAAGTTTGGTGTGCAGTACTAAACTGGTTTGAATCCTACTTAAAGGACAGAGACTACTTTGTGTAATTACACATCTGAGCGTACAAAAATGACATGGAGCTCCCCAAGGCTCCATTCTGGGGCCTCTTCTATTCAACATCTATATGTTCCCACTAGCACAAATTATGGAAGACAACAAAATATGTTACCACAATTATGTAGACGACACACAAATTTACATAACCATGTCACCAGGGGCCTATGGTCCAATCCAAGCACTGAGCAAGGTCATAGAACAAATAAACGCTTGGATGTGCCAGAATTTTCTTCAATTACACAAAGGTAAAACTGAAGTTGTTTTTGAAGGCGAGGAAGAATGATTAAGAGTCAGCACTCAGCTTCAATCGATAATGTTAAAATCCAAAAACCAAGCCAGAAATCTTGGTGTAGTCATGAACTCAGACTTCAATTTCAACAGCCACAATAAGACAATTACAAAGTCAGCCTACTATCACCTGAAGAATATCTCAAGAATTAAAGGACTTATGTCTCAGCAGGATTTGGAAAAACTTATCCATGCATTTATCTTCAGTAGACTCGACTGTAACAGTGTCTTTACAGGTCTCTCTAAAAAATCGATCAGACAGCTGCAGCTGATTCAGAATACTGCTGCTCAAGTCCTCACTAAGACCAAGAAAGTGGATCATATCACTCCAGTTCTCAGATCTTTACACTGGCTTCCTGTCTATCAAAGAATTGACTTTAAAATACTATTGTTGGTTTATAAAGCACTGAGTGGTTTCTGATCTGCTGCTACATTATGAACAGACTAAAAACTAAACATGGAGATGCAGCATTCAGATTTTATGCTCCACATATCTGGAACAAACTATTGCCTTGCATATAAGTACAGAGGTTTCTGAGGTTATTTTATAACAGTTTGGTGCTGATTGGACAAACCAGGTATGCGTCATTGTGCCATGACAGCGCTCATTCATCAACATCATTCCAGTAGAGATTGCCAGAACAAAATTAGGACCCAAAAGCTCATGACTTATTAATTAAAACAAAAACATTTGAAACACAGATATATACAAATAGTCAAACCATATTATGAAAATGGGATATAATATAAATACTTTTTTGCTTACCAAAACCCCAAGCCAGAGCCAGACACTCAAAAGCCATGAAATAATGAAAAGCTTCAGTACAACCATAATAATCAGTAAGCTGGAATATGTAAATCCCTCCCTAGAGCCAGAAGACACAAAATTTGAATATGAGAAATTGTTTTTAAACAGATTGTGTGTTGTTTCAATGTGTTTTCATGGACTTATTTTATTCACCTCAGTGACCAAAGTCAGATGTATGAAGAAGAAGGATGAACAAATGATGAGGACAAAGATCTCATGTCTTCCTGGTTTACGAAACAGCTTCGGAAACAAGTCACTCACTGAGGTGACAAAACACTCAACTGTCACAAACTGGAGACAAAATAAAATCGGTAAACAACTGCATTAGTTTGTGCCTGAAATGCATTAGTTATTAATCAGAAGGTAATACAACAAAACGAAGGTTACAATATTGTAACCATAGTTCTATAAGTACAGGCGGCGCCCTCTACTGGACTCTATGGGCAATACTCCTCTCCAATCACACACATGCAATCTCTCACTGAAATGTGCATGTACGTAGCCGGCCAGTCAGGACACACATACCGATTGCGTGCGTCCCACACCCTATATAAGCTGCATCTCGCTCACCATCCAAAACCACGTCAGCGGACGTGGGTCCATCAGTAGAGGGCTCCACCTGTGCTTATAGAACTAGGGTTACAATATCGTAATATCTCATCGTTCTATCTCACACAGGCTCCGCCCTCTACTGGACTCTATGGGTACAGTGGGCAGAGCCCAATGAATGGACGCCCTGCTGCGCCACAACCTCAGACTGCCTCACTGAGCCCGGCCAGTCACAGGTTAATCGCCACGGCCCACTTACTACTTTAAAATCCCAGCCGCCTAGTGGAACAGTAAGGGGCCCAACCCAGTCTGGTTAACATGGACAAGAGCTGGGTGAAAAAAATTGCCTAACCTCGCAGGGGTCATAGGTCATATACCAAACACACTACACACACCATTTCCCGAGTCATCTTGGATCACTGGAGAATGCCGGTGTTTCATTGGCAAGAGGGGAAGGAGGGAGGATTCAGGTGAATCACACACCACCCTTTTCACAAGTCCTGAGTTGCACCTGCGAGCATGGACCTTGAAAAGGAGCCCATCATGTCCAAGAGATATAACCTTATGTACGGACAAGGTGTAGACCAGGACCTTGCATATGTCCTCGACACTCACCCCACCAAACAAGGTCCTAGACGCTGCCACGGCACGTGTGGAATGCAAATGGACCACAGTGGGGGGGTCCTTACCCGCCTGCCTGTAGGCTTGGAAGATGCACTCACAAAGCCAAACAGTTAGGCGTTTCTTGGATAGGGCTTTACCACTCCCTCTCCATAGCACATGAGCAGCTGTTCAGTGTGCCAAAAGGGGGACATGCGTACAACATAACATGCTGACGCATGCCCTGGGCACAAGAGGTGCAGTTTTGCCTCCCTAGCACCCCCATGGGGCGGAGGACAAAACGCTGTCATCTGAATAGTTCTCGACCAAAATGAGCTCCTTATGTTCTTAGGAACAAAAGAGTTGTCTGGTCTGAGAGTAGCACCACTATGGTCACCACAAAGCAGCAAACAGCTGGAGTGAACCAACAGGGCACCCAACTCGTTCACTCTCTTAGCTGAGGACAACGCAAGCAGCAAAGCTGTCTTGAATGACAACGCCTTTAAAGAATAGCGCTCCAGAGGCTCACAGGGATCACCCACTAAAGCATCAAGCACCACCGATCTGGAGGAAGCGCTCGGCAGAGTATGCATGGTGGTGGCTGCATCACGCCGCTCTCTGCATGGTCCCATCCGAGGCACTCGAAGCAGATGTGATGCCTGGCAGCAGGGGCGATGAGACCGGGGCACAACGGGCAGGAACGAGCAGGTACTGGCGACTCCATCCATGGAGAAGAGAGGTCAGTGAGCTTTTTCACTGTAGCTGAAGAAAAGAGCATGGTGAGCGGTAGCGAGACGCTGCTTATATAGTGTGTGGGACACACATAATCAGTAGGCATGTTCTGATTGGCCATCTACGTACATGCAAATTTCAGTGAGCGAGTGATTGGAGAGGAGTATTACCCATAGAGTCCAGTAGAGGGCAGAGCCTGTGTGAGATAGAACAACATACATGTGTGTCAACACTGAGGAAAATCATCATCAGGAAAAAGCAGACAGTCCAGAGCTGTGGTAAAGGCATCAAAGCTGTTGCCTGTGGGTAAGCAATGAAGGCCAAACCTGGACCTGTGGATTGGAAATAAACAAGAGGAAGTTGGAAAATATGTTCTTTCTGTAGCTGTATTTCATTATTGAACACAGCATTTCATTTCAATATATTTAAAGTATATGGCTGGCAATTTTCTGTATTTTCTTAATGTCAACAAATCTTATGTGCAGAGCAAAAACCAAAAAATTAAATGATCCTACTTACAAGTGTTGTGTGTGTATCCAAAGCCTGATATTTCATATTCCTCTGCAGTGCTGAGCAGTAATAATTATTTTTTTCAGTAACAAGTAGTGCAAGGGAATTCAATTTGAAATAATAACATTACAGTTAGTAATCCCAGTAATCCCCTCAGCCACATCCTTTATCAAGATAACTTTGTGTGTGAGTATGTGTATGTTTGCTACTTGGTGTCTATGAAAATGTTTTTTATTGTGATTTTAACATGAACTCTTGGGAGAGAGTCTAGCCTTGAGCTAAAAGATATTCAAAAATGAACAAATTTCAAATCTTTGAATATACCAGACTCAGCCACAGCGTCGACAGTAACACCCTGTTTCTGAGCCATGAATCCAAGTACAGAGAAGACGACAAATCCAGCAACAAAACTGGTCCCACTGTTCAGCAGACAGAGCCAGAAACAGTCCCTAGAGGTCACAGTAAGACAGAATACCTTGTCAAAGAGCAGACATTTGCATTGATATATAAGCTATTTTAGATGGTGATGTGAAAACAAGTGATGATTTATTGTAATATTAATGCATTGTGAACTGCATCGACTGTATTTGTTATTTTGCTTGTGACAATTAACTCTAACTTAGACTTTCACTTATTCAAAAACCTTTTAGTTAAAACTCTTATAAAACTTATTGTGTTTTGCTGCTTATACTTACTTGTAGCAGTTGTTCTTGTAGTCATTATAGCTGCTCAAAACATTGAGAGTTCCTGCGGTCAGGCTGTAGGAGAAGCATATTTGAGATCCTGCCTCCATCCAGACCTGTAATATAACAAATAAATATAATATATATGTGGTGGGGAGTCCTGCATACTGAAATAAAAGTAGCATGTGCAGTTAATTCTCTAGTAAGTCTTTTTCCAGAGTGGGCTCCACTTGCTGCTCCCCTGCAGGCAGCATCACCTGGACAACAAAAATTGTCATCTAGCCTGAAGTCTCCTGTAGCCAAGCTCTCATCATAGATTCAAATACATACATTAATTTAATGAATGAACGTTAAAGTGTCTAAATAAACTCATTTTGAATTGGATCCAGATGATCTTCTGTTTTGTTTTTTCTAACTCCAATTCAACACACAAGTTACCTGTGACCTGTGGATTGCCAACCAGTCTGGACAGTCTTTCTCTCACATGACGTAAAATGACTCAATGCACTGTACATAGTATCAATATAAAATACCTCAAGGTTAGCCAGGCTGTTCAAATCTGGATACAGGTAGTAGTAGATCCCTTCCCAAGCTCCAGGCAGAGTCAATCCCCTGATGAGCAATATCAGGAGCATCACGTAGGGGAAGGTGGCAGTGAAGTATGCTACCTTAAAAAAAACATAATTTTAACATCATCTTTTTTGTCATAATCAGAATTAATGAGAATTACTATTAATAATTATAATTTTATTTACATCATATAGCACTTTTCTAAGCAGAGTTGCAAGGTACATAACAAAAAGAGTACAGCATAAACATACTAAAATAATTAGTTTAATTAGAATTTACAACTATGAAAAAGATAAAACAGTGAAACAATGAGGACCATATGAAGATAGAATTAAAAAAGGATAAAAATATAGCTACACTTTTTTAAAAAACGCTTTCCAATCAACATGAGTTTCAACTCTGTTTCCTAGAAATTATGTTTATATACTACTAAATTTTCTTCCAAATTATGTTGTGTTGGCAAACGTAGTTACTGTGGAATCTCAGGCTGCGCTGTGGCTCATAGGGGATATCAATGATATAACCAGAGGCCTGACCATGCAAAGCCTAAAAATTATAATCAAAATATTTAAATCAGTTCTAACACTCACAGGGAGTTTGAGGTGAGCTACTGACTGAATTTAATTAATGAAATATTAACAGTGGTTTCTACTGTATCTACCACAAGTGTAATTTTATTTAGGATAAAATATCAACTCACCTTTGCAGAGGATCTGACACTTTTCCAGATACTGAAGTACGTGAACACCCAGCAGGCCAAGAGACACAAAGCCAGCTCCCATCTCACACTGCCCAGCTCCTCAATGCCTCCAGACATGGCCAGCACCCTCCGTCTGAGGAGAGGAGAAATTACACATTAATATAACATTACACTGTTTACTACACTGGATGGTGGCAAAATGTGAAGGTCATCTACGATTGTGTAATTTATTAGCGCACTTTTATAAAGTTGAAAAGATAGATTGAAAAAAAAGAGAAGTCAAAATTGAACTGCAAAAACACTGAATCCTACATTTCCCATAATGCAACTGAGTAGCATCTTTCATTATAATCTTCATGCCTCTTTGTATGTCCATGTCTTTCATACTCCACAGCCCAAGTTTGAAACGCAGGCTTTCTGTTATAAATTTGTTTTGTCCAAGCTCGAGCTGAGATGACTTGGTTGACATCATCAAACATCAACCACAAGACATTTTACAAACCTTAGACAGCTTTAAAGGAACATTAGACTCACTCCCAGAACTCAATGGCAGCAGAGGTGGTGTTGGTCAACATGGTCTGATTTATAGTCACATTTGGCGACATAGAATCCAAAGTCTGAAGACCCACACAGTTCACTGGTTTAGAGAACAAATGACAATGATAAATGTGAGGAATCACTACTACAAACTAACAGAGAACATTTGACAACAGGAAGAGAACAGAACAACTAGTGCAGAACTGACAGATAAACTGCAAACTGTTGTTACTAGTTGTATGACATAAAAAACAAGCGGTTACTGGTGAGAGGTTTTGAGGAAGTTCAACAAGTTCAGCAAGTACAAAACTTTCTTCTTTCTATGTTATTTAATTCCAATTAATCTCTCCTTGTTGAACTTGCAAATGTAGACAGATGAACGGGGCAATATGTTTGCCAAAATGTGCAACCCTCTGTTTTCTGTTGTTTCCTTGACACTCTGTCCTCATTTGCTCCTTAGTTTTGCTGTTTCACCGCATTAAGTGATTTTATTTAATCTCACCTTGACTACTGTAATGCCCTATTTATCTAACATTTTTATATAATTAAAAGTAAACTACAGTCAAACCTTTACCTGTATTCCAGGTGTTGTCACATGTGGCCCAGGGGAGCTGGGATCTGAATGAGAACACCAGGTAGAAGAGAGCCCAGACTTGGATAGTAATGTAGATGAAGTCATAAAATTTCAACACAAAATATCCATATCCAATTCCTAAAATACAGAAAAATAGTTAATAGTTTAGTTAAAATAGTTTTAATCATTAGATCTACTTTAGATATTCATTTGAGCAACATATTCAGAGTTAGTTTGAGACACAAACAATTTGATTCCTTATCATTTCATGTACATGAGCTCAACATAAATCAACTCACCTTGTGCCAGCGGACACAATTTCCTCCAACAGGTGATGAATCCTTCCTGGGTGTATTGACCAACTGAACTCTCCAGTAGGAACAGAGGTATCCCAACCACCACAGCTAACAGACCATATGGCACCAGAAAGGCACCTATAGGTATATAAATACAGACACATGTATGATCATGGAAATTACTAATTAATTTAGTGTAATCAACTCTTCAGTAGATTCAGAATTTGTATGATTGACCTCCTCCGTTCTTGTAGCAGAGGTAAGGAAATCTCCAAACATTGCCCAGGCCGACCACATTTCCTGCAACAACCAGAATATATTCTGTTTTACTGGCCCATCGTCCTCTGTCTCCATCCCCTCTCTGATTCTCTCTTTTCCTTCTTTCTTTGTTCATGTCAAGATCAAGAACTTCGTCCGTTGTGTGTTTCTGTTATGATTCAAAAATACTGCAAACTGATCTTTGCTGCTTATATAACATGTCTTTTCCTCATTTTAATATACAGTCATCTCAAAGCCAGCGATCATTTTAAATACAAAGCCAGTCATTCTGGTTGGTTAAGGTTTTTAATTTGCAGAACTCAGAGGAACTCATTCATTCAGTCATTTTGTTTATCTTGTAATAAGGTTTCATGGTGAAAATATGCAACAGCAACCTGCCTACAATAACCCTGATAAATTTATAGTAGCTCAGTATTTCAGTTTTACCTTTGACAGATTAATTTAAATGATACAGCAGTGTAAATGAGTGTGATACACATAATTACAGTTACAGATATCAATGCTTGTGGGGACACGTAGATTTGTCAGGTGAATGCAGACCAAAAACTAGATGCTGGTCATGGTAATGGCATATATCAAAGGGAAGACAACCACACACTAAGATCCAAAAATGTTATTAGATGTACAATACTGTAACCTGAAATGTTAGTTTTATAATAAAATCATTGGAGCTTTGTGTGTGGTCGTCTTCCCTTTGAAACATGTGGAGTTTAAACAGAAGAGACTCGAGTATTGATCCTTGGGGATCTCAATGTTATATTTTGCACTTAGATATATCAGTTGGCACAAGTCCAATTTTGCGTGTAGGTGACACACCAATTCTTCCCGTTAACTTCTGTGGGAGGCAAATGCATCCCCAGTCTCACATCAAAACATGTAATAGCTACATTGGTCATGTGACTGTCAAGTTTCTGTCTGCTCAAAAACAAAAAAAAAAACAAAAAGCGATGCCATTCCTTTTATTCTCAGTGGAAAATGCAATATTTTGAAATAGTTTCGGCATTAAAATGCATTTTGATAACATTTCTAACAAGAAATATATATCTTATTAAATTTAATTTTTATATTTTTATTATTTTAATCTTCACTAAGTGAATGTATATGATCTTTAGTTTGTTAGTTATTAAGAAGATTTTTGCTATTGCTGAAACCACGTAGTATACATGTTACATCTATTGCCCAGGATCATATATTGAACCTCATGGAGGGCTCAGAAATAATGTACTGTAGTATGCAACTCAACGTATTTAAGTTAAGATTAGATTCCTCTATGTGACGTTCTTTATGTGCAACTTTTAAAACACAATAGGTGAGGCATCATATAATCACTGAGCACACCAGAGGATTCGTCTTATGATGTTAAATATTAGTTTGGCAGTGTGGGACAAAAGAAAATGTATACAAACCTTTGGTTCACTTGGAAAAGAACTGCATTCACTTTCTTAAGTAAGAACCATATGTGAAAATACACATAATAAAGACTGATGAAACTGATGGATTTTGCCTTTAATTACTGGTTTATTTCCATCTTATACATACTAGCATTAGATGAAGACAGTAATGCAAAAACCAAACAGCTCTTTTTAAGGTCTGATGATTCTACAAGGAGGCAGGAAACCAGACATGAGATCCTCGTCATCTGTTTTTGCTTCTTCTTCATCATACTTCTGACCTTGGTCATTGAGATGAACGAAATATTTCCATGATAGCACATTCAAACAGCAATTGTCAAGAAATGCTTTTAAAAATAATTTCAGTTATTCAAATCTTCTCCTTCTCCTCTCAGTAGGGATTTACATATTCCAGCTTACTGATTAATATGGTGCTACTAGAGCAGAGTCATCATTTTAATGATATGATCTGACTATTTCTATATGATTTTGCCTTAGGTGTTTTCTCAGTGATACGTTATGAGCTGTTTTCCTAAAGTTAACACTTTGTTGGCCTTAACAAAGTGTGGATGTCAACCACAGAGCATTCATTTAATCACCTATGTTGGTGAGATGTATGATCTTGTGTTATTGAAAATACATTTTACAGGAAAGCAACATCTTTGTGCCAACTGGTATATCTGAGTGCAAAATATGACATGGAGATCCCCAAGGGTCAACACTGGAGTCTCTTCTGTTTAAACTCTACATGTTTTAAAGGGAAGATGACCACATTCAGAGCTCCAATGATTTTATTATAAAACTGATGTTTCAGGTTACAGTACTGTACATCTAATAACATTTTTGGAGCTTGGTCTGTGGTGGCTTTTGGTCTGCATTCACCTGAAAAATCTACATGTTCCCACAAGCTCAAATTATGCACAGCATCGATATTAGGATAGACATTGTTTATGAAGGGATTACATTAACAAACAAAAGGAGCGAACTACACGTTTCGCACATTGTTTCAAGACTCAGTGTTATCCCTTAATAAATAAATATTCTGGTATCCTAGTATGCACTGGAATACTTTTTTGACTTACCAGAATGACTGGCTTTGTACTTAAAATGATTGCTGGCTTTGAGATGACTATGTATTCAAATTAGCAAAAGACACGTTATATAAGTGTAGTGCTTTCCCTGGTATTAGCTACCCTGAGATACAGCGCTCTAGGTTCTTTAACTTAAACCCAACCCTGATACTAATCACTTGTATCAACCTTTTTATGTTATATGTGATATTACCATATAGACAAGACACCACTTCCAAACATCCCAGCTGAAACGAAAGTATGCTAGTGTGACTGTGTAATTATAACTCTTGACCCTTCCACTGTATACCTCAGCTTTTAACTGTTCCTATTTATTGAACCGACAAAGAAGAAATTTATATGAAATTATATTATTTATTTACCAAAAATTAAAGAAAATAAAACAAAAGCACGTTTAGTGTTGTCTTTGGGCGTCAACTAAGAAAAAAAATATACATCAGCCCTTTTTTTTCCAAGGTAATGGGAATGAAATTTTAAGGCAATATTCCCTTTAAATATGACTGCATGTAAACTTGTAACAGCTCTGCACCACAATATCTATGGTATCCAGCAGTTTTTTAACCGTGCAGAAAATAACCTGTAATTTTAAGTTGATATGAAGTATCCAACCGCTATTACCACTATTAACACCAAAAACCAGATCGCATGAATAAACAACAACTTCAAGTTACTCTTGTGGGCCAAAAAACTCCACAAAAGCCGGCAATAAACACAAATAAACAACCCCCGTTGCAGGCATGAGCGTAGCTTGAGTGCGATGTGTGTGTGTGTGTGTGTGTGTGTGTGTGTGTGTGTGTGTGTGTGTGTGTGTGTCAATTTTAAACAGTGACTAATGACGTCTTCACAGAAATGCAATAACGGGTTACTCACCAACGGCGGACGGTTCGACCGTCTCCTTACTTACCGACCACAGTCTGAACTCCGTCCCAGGCGCGGTGAAGAAGGAAAGCCCGAACTCAGTCCCTGTGGTATGGAAGCCCATTTCCGCCAGTGTGATGAAAAAAAGATCCTGTAAGTCATTATAATGAGAAACTTTCTCAAAATTACTCAGTATCTCAAAATAATGAGAAGCTATCTCAAAATAATAACTTAGTATCTCTAAATAATGAGAAACTTTCTCAAAATAATGAGTTAGTGGTCCAAGTAAAATCTCCTTTTTTGCATTTTCACAAATAAAATAAAGGTTTCAAGGTCAATAAGAAAAAAGTGCTACCATAAAAATTAATAAAACTTAGTATTATGATACCCTGTGATGTCCCCTGTCATATTGGAGTATTGGTTTCTTGAGAGTTTTTAATACTGAGCACAAATATAGGCAGAAATAGCAATATGGCTGCATTCACACCAAATCAGGCAGTGCGGCATTCAGCCGCAGGGTCGAGCAGAGGTGTGTGGGTTTGTGGGTGTGTTTATTTGTGCTCTACAATGTAACCGCTGTGAAACAATCAGAAAATAATGTTTTATTGATCTGATTCACCGGCTTTCTCGCTACCAGCACTCCCTCTTTTCATTCACTCTCTAGCTCGCTCAACCAGCTGCTCTCTCTCTCTCGCTTTCTCTCTTTCTCTCTTTCTCTCGTCTTTTTTAAAATGAGTCGGGAAGCCGACAGCAAAGTCTAACTTTACTGACGTTATCAAGTGAAGAGAAACGTCCTCCCTCATCCTAGTAACGTCTTTGTCCTCCCTCATGGCAGAGTTTACAACTTGTGTCAGTCTGATCGCCCGCTGTGATTGGCCACCGCAGCCTTCAGCCGCAGTGACGTTGGGTTGCGTTTCTCCAAAAGCTGACTCTGGCTCAACTTTCTGGCTGCAGTCTGGTGCGGCGCCGCAGCAGCCAAAATGGCTGCAGCCGAGCCGCCCTACCCCCATTCAAATGAATGGGACGACTGGCGTTTTCGCCGCACCGCCTGATTTGGTGTGAATGCAGCCTAAGACTGAAAATCAGTTTACCATGAGTAAGGGCAATGATAAAAAAAAAAATCTACAGTTAAAATGATCAAAATTTAGGATTGTAAATCAATTACAGACCATTTCATTCTATGATTCATTCTCATTTCATCTTATCACCCTATTTGTTGTTTTTCAGTTCATGAATTAGCTTAAAAATGACTGAACAACGATATCTACAGGCATTACGTCACTAACTCATTATTTTGAGATACTAAGTCATTATTTTGAGATACTAAGTCATTATTTTGAGAAAGTTTATCATTACTTTGAGATCCTAAGTCATTGTTTTGAGATGGTTTCTCATTATTTTGAGACACTAAGTCATTATTTTGAGAAAGTTTCTCATTATAATGATTTACAGGATCTTTTTTTTTTCATCACATTGGCGGAAATGGGCTTCCATACCGTGGCATAGAGGAAACAAACGGTAAGTCTTTTTGTAAACCCAACGGTGCACTTCTGCTCGTCCGGTCACACTGCGCCGTCTGATGCTGAGAGCGGGCTTCAGAGTCCATACATAAAACGCTAGGATGACATAAGCATGCATGCTAAATAATAACTAAGCAGCAGGGGCAGCCTGTGGAGTTAAGATGAGACACAGTACCAGCGAAAACTCTCAGCTGTTTAAACAACTCCTTACAAATGAGTTAGGCTACTACTAGACTCGCCTGATCTGACACTTAGCTAACTTTTGTGTCTAGTCGCCACATTATCAGAACACACACAATGATTCAGAGAAGCGCACACTCCCGTCCTGCTCTGCGTGATTGACCTGGTCCTTAACCAATCGTAATTTTAGAAACATGATGTTTCTCTATACAGACTAATCAGAGGCAGAAAAACACTCTAAAAATAAACAGAATAGCCTGTCACACCTCACACTGAGAGATTGTAAACAAACTAGGTAAAGGTTATGATCTCAAAATGACAGGGCCTAATATTGTAGCAACGTTATGGTATCTATTGCTATGCCCATTTTAATTCTGGGAATTTACCCAGGGGTTACATCAGCAGCAAAGATCAGTTTGCAGTATTTTGGAATCATAACAGAAACAGCGGACAAAGTTCTTGATCTTCACATGAACAGAGAAAGAAGAAGAGAGAATCAGAGAGGGGATGGGGACAGAGGACGGTGGGCCAATAAAACAGAATATATTGTGGTTGTTGCAGGAAATGTGGTCGGCGTGGGTAATGTTTGGAGATTTCCTTACCTCTGCTACAAGAATGGAGGAGGTAAATCATACAAATTCTGAATTTATTGAAGAGTTAATTACATGATCATACATGTCTCTGTATTTATATACCTATAGGTGCCTTTCTGGTGCCATATAGTCTGTTCGCTGTGGTGGTTGGGATACCTCTGTTCCTACTGGAGAGTTCAGTTGGTCAATACACCCAGGAAGGGTTCATCACCTGTTGGAGGAAATTGTGTCCACTGGCACAAGGTGAGTTGATTTATGTTAAGCTAAAAAGGTGACAATCAACAGATGATGAAAAACTTTCACTCTTGTAAGAGAGTTCTTTGTGTTTAAAACTTAATCTGAATATGTTGCTCAGATGAATATCTGAACTAGATCTAATGATTAAAACTATTTTAACTTAACTATTAACTATTTTTCTGTATTTTAGGAATTGGATATGCACATTTTGTGTTGAAACTTTATGACTTCATCTACATTATGATCCAAGTCTGGGCTCTCTTCTACCTGGTGTTCTCATTCAGATCCCAGCTCCCCTGGGCCACATGTGACAACACCTGGAATACAGGTAAAGGTTTGACTGTAGTTTACTTTTAATTCTATAAAAATGTTAGATAAACAGGGCGTTACAGTAGTCAAGGTGAGATTAAATAAAATCATGTAATGTGGTGAAACAGCAAAACTAAGGAGCAAATGAGGACAGAGTGTCAAGGAAACAACAGAAAACAGAGGGTTGCACATTTTTTTCAAGGCTCAGGTGAAAAAGGTCTGTAACCGGGTCAAATTCAATCTTTCAAATTTCAGGTTCATTCGAGATTATATGTCAACAGAGGCGGCTAAAATGTACATGCATTCCATGGTCATTTCCCATATCATTTACTGTTAAACAACCTGGTCGCAAGCTAGCAACACTACTCTAAAACCAATAAAGTCTTTGAATAAATGAACACTTAAAATCCTTGACAAGAAACCGGTACATTTTCATCATTGCCTAATATTAAAAAAAGTATAACTTGTTGAGTTGGGAAAACTTGATTAAATATGTAGATGTTTGTCTTATGTACAAGATTATATATATGGTTTGACCTCTCCTCTCTCCTCTGACAGTTTGTCAACATAAGATCAACTGCATATGGGTTCACAAGAGGTGCAGCAAGAGGGGATTGCATCATCCCACTCAGAAAAAGTACTTTCAGTCTGCACTAGAATGCAACTCGATCCCAGCAACTATTAGAGAACTGGACACATATAGTTAATTTAGAGCTCATTTAAAGAAATAGTTAATTAGTACTCTGTCAGCGCTAAAACTTAGTCGCACCTTGCTGTCCTCAGTCTGTCTGTGACTCTGTAACATCCGTCCAGGGACTACAGATGAAAAATAGCCTCTTGGCTAACTCTGGCGCATTTACAGCAATGTTTACTAATGTGCACTGTCCCTGTCAAATAAACCAGCAAATAAATAAACAAATAAAATAAACATTTTGGCAAACATATATTGCCCCGTTCATCTGTCTACATCTGCAAGTTCAACAAGGAATTGGAATTAAATAATATAGGAAGAAGAAAGTTACATAGAGCAGAATTACATACATAGGTGGCGCTATCAAGCACATTTTGGCACTTCGGGGGATAATTTTGATATTTTATCAAATTTTTCACCAGAACTGATGTGTGTGGCAAATTTGGTGAGTTTTTGAGCATGTTTAGGGGATCAAATTAAGGGTTGAAGTGGCGTAATAATAAAGAAGAAAGAAAAAAACAGACAAACACAAAATAGCCCCTTTAGGGCTCAGGCCCTAATGATGAAACTGGACAGTTTTTTAAGCAGAAAATAATAAAATTCACCAATAGCACAATAAAGCATTACAAACATTACTTGCTGAACTTGTTGAACTTTCTCAGAAGCTCTCACCAGTAACTGCTTGTTTTTTATGTCATACAACTAGTAACAACAGCTTTATCTGTCAATTCTTCACTAGTTGTTCTGTTCTCTTCCTGTTGTCAAATGTTCTCTGTTAGTTTGTAGTAGTGATTCCTCACATTTATCATTGTCATTTGTTCTCTAAACCAGTGAACTGTGTGGGTCTTCAGACTTTGGATTCTATGTGGCCAAATGTGACGATAAATCAGACCATGTTGACCAACACCGCCTCTGCTGCTACTGAGTTTTGGGAGTGAGTCTAATTTTCTTTTAATGTTCTTTTAAAGCTGTCTGTGGTTTGTAAAATGTCTTGTGATTGATGTTTGATGATGTCACCCGAGTCATCTCAGTTCGGGCTTGGACAAAACAAATTTATAACAGAAAGCTTGCGTTTCAAACTTGGGCTGTGGAGTATGAAAGACATGGACATACAAAGAGGCATGAAGATTATAATGAAAGATGCTACTCAGTTGCATTATGGGAAATGTGGGATTCAGTGTTTTTGCAGTTCAATTTTTTTTTTCAATCTGTCTTTTCAACTTTAGAAAAGTGCACTAATAAATTACACAATCATAGATGACCTTCACGTTTAGCCACCATCCAGTGTAGTAAACAGTGTCACGTTATGTTAATGTGTAATTTCTCCTCTCCTCAGACGGAGGATGCTGGCCATGTCTGGAGGCATTGAGGAGCTGGGCAGTGTGAGATGGGAGCTGGTTTTGTGTCTTCTGGCCAGCTGGGTGTTCACGTACTTCAGTATTTGGAAAAGTGTCAGATCCTCTGCAAAGGTGAGTTGATATTTTATCCTAAATGTTACACTTGTGGTAGATACAGTAGAAACCACTGTTAATATTTAACTTATTTTCATTAATTAAATTCAGTCAGTTGCTCACCTCAAACTCCCTGTGCGTTTTAGAACTGATTTAAATATTTTGATTATAATTTTTAGGCTTTGTATGGTCAGGCCCCTGGTTATATCATTGATATCCCCTATGAGCCACAGCGCAGCCTGAGATTCCACAGTAACTACGTTTGCCAACACAACATCATTTGGAAGAAAATTTAGTAGTAAACATAATTTCTAGGAAAAAGAGTTGAAACTCATGTTGATTGGAAAGCGTTTTTTAAAAAAGTGTAGCTATATTTTTATCCTTTTTTAATTCTATCTTCATATGGTCCTCATTGTTTCACTGTTTTATCTTTTTCATAGTTGTAAATTCTAATTAAACAAATTATTTTAGTATGTTTATGCTGTACTCTTTTTGTTATGCACTTTGCAACTCTATTTAGAAAAGTGCTATATGATGTCAATAAAATTATAATTATTAATAGTAATTCCCATTCATTCTGATTATGACAAAAAAGATTATGTTAAAATTATGTTTTTTTTAAGGTAGCATACTTCACTGCCACCTTCCCCTACGTGATGCTCCTGATATTGCTCATCCGGGGATTGACTCTACCTGGAGCTTGGGAAGGGATCTACTACTACCTGTATCCAGATTTGAACGGTCTGGCTAACCTTGAGGTATTTTTTATTGATACCATGTACAGTACATTGAGTCATTTTAGGTCATGTGAGAGAAAGACTGCCCAGACTGGTTGGCAATCCATCAGTCACAGGTAATATTTCTAATTCGTTGGTTCAATTAGATCTTCTGGATCCAGTTTAAAAACAGTTTTGAAGAGTTTATTTAGACACTTTAGTGTTCATCCATTTAATTAATGTATGTATTTGAATCTATGATGAGAGCTTGGCTACAGGAGACTTCAGGCTAGACAACAATTTTTGTTGTCCAGGTGATGCTGCCTGCAAGGGAGCAGCAAGTGGAGCCCACTTTGGAAAAAGACTTACTAGAGAATTAACTGCACATGCTACTTTTATTTCAGTATGCCGGACTCCCCACCACATATATACTATATTTATTTGCTACATTACAGGTCTGGATAGAGGCAGGATCTCAAATATGCTTCTCCTACAGCGTGTCCATAGGTACTCTGAGTGTTTTGAGCAGCTATAATGACTACAAGAACAACTGCTACAAGTAAGTATAAGCAGCAAAACACAATAAGTTTTATAAGAGCACTTTAACTAAAATGTGTTTCTGATGTTTGAATAAGTTAAAGTATAAGCTAGAGTTAAATGTCACAAGCAAAATAACAAATACAGTCGATGCAGTTCACAATGCATTAATATTACAATAAATCATCACTTGTTTTCACATCACCATCTAAAATAGCTTATATACCAATGCAAATGTCTGCTCTTTGACAAAGTATTCTGTCTTACTGTGACCTCTAGGGACTGTTTCTGGCTCTGTCTGCTGAACAGTGGGACCAGTTTTGTTGCTGGATTTGTCGTCTTCTCTGTACTTGGATTCATGGCTCAGAAACAGGGTGTTACTGTCGACGCTGTGGCTGAGTCTGGTATATTCAAAGATTTAAAATTTGTTTATTTTTGAATATCTTTTAGCTCAAGGCTAGTCTCCCAAGAGTTCATGTTAAAATCACAATAGAAATATTTTCACAGACACTATGTAGCAAACATACACATACTCACACACAAAGTTATACTGATAAAGGATGTGGCTGGCAATTTTCTATATATTTTCTATATTTGTCTTATTGTCAATAAATCTCATATATTCATGTAATCTCATGTGTATAAAGCCTGATATATCTTATTCCTCTGTGCCGTAGACTCCCGTTGTTGTCCAGAAACTAAAAATAAACACATCAGTGAGTCTCACTGTTGCACTGGGTGACACGCTCCTTTGGCCTGAAGATTGTGGTTGCATTAGTTTGTTAAGAAACGGCTTCAAAGACAATAACTACACTGTTAATTTCTCAAAGAACTTCATTACAAAGTCAAGATGTCGTGTTATGTACCACAAAAAGCTAGGAAAACTCTGTAAATGGAATTACATTTCTGCACATGCTCAGTGGTGTCTGCCATACACGGAACTACTCCCTGGATACTGAAAATACCATCGCTGTTATTAGTCTTTGGAGCCATTTCTAAACAAAATAACATGAACAAAGTTTTTGAGACAAGGGACCAAGTCACCCAGTGCAGCAGTGTGGCTCAGTCTCGTGTTTTTAGGAGTTTTTGGACAACAAAGGTCTACCGAACAGAGGAACTAGAAAATGCAATTTCTGTAGAAATTGCGTGTGATTGCTGAAAGCGAATTTAGATTGCATAACTGGAAGCTGAACACTATTGGAAAATCTACCAAGATTAAAATCAACCAGGAGTAGAATTGAACTTACACCCTCATGTTTGTAAGACAGACATACTATGCATTGAGCTAACATATCACACAGCAATATCAGGCCAGATTCTGGTATTTAGCCTGTCAATTGCATGAAATTGACAAAAAAGCAGTTCAGCTCAGCTCATTAAGCAGATTGACATCACCTGGACCCCTTCATCTCTACTGAGTTCCGCCCTAAGCAGGGCTCGAACTCACAACCTTTGGATCTAAAAGGAGTTCAGAAACAACGTAAGCTTAAACCACTAGACTACTCATACATCCTATGTAACATAGGAAAAGATGTCTTTAACAAGCATATCAATCCACAGTTTTGGTAATGTTAAGGTAAGCTAGAGTGGAATTGAATTATGGTACAGGATAAAGATGTGAGACAACTTTGTACATGAGAGCAATATCATGAGGAGCACTGCAGTGAGCAGGTATCAAACACACAACCTTGTCATCTAAGAGGTAGCTGATCATGAGAACAGTGTTCTAAACCACTGAGCCAACAAACATTCACAAAAATAGGAGGAGAAAAATGTATTTGTCTCAAACCAGAGCTTGAAGCCCAGAGATTTTTACATCATTAGTGAAAGCAAGACTAGTTTAACATGAGAATGAATGATATGTGTAAAAAGTGTTTGAAGGAAGAGAGAATCTGTAAGTTTAAGAAACTGCAGTGAGAGAAGACACACATCCTGCAGACTGTATTGCAGTCAATGAGAACATGACAGGGACTCTCTATCAATTAAAGTTCAGATGTCAAAAACTATATGTCCTATGTGAAATGTATTTACATTTTGAGAGTAGGTGGCTTATGGTAACATACTGTGGCAAGATATGTCCTTGAGGAGTTAAAATTGTGGGAGTGACAGCAGTTTAGAAAAACATTTCTGGTCTAAAATTATCTGTGCTCTCCACTGTGCCTGAACACTATTGGAAAATCTACCAAGATTAAAATCAGCCATGGGTGGAATTGAACTTACAGCCTGATGTTTGTAAGACAGACATACTATGCATTGAGCTAACATGTCACACAGTAATGCCAGGCCAGATTCTGGTATTTAGCCTGTCACTTGCATGAAATTGACAAAGAAGCAGCTCAAAGAAGCAGCTCAGCTCAGCTCAGCTCAGCTCAGCTCAGCTCAGCTCAGCCCAGCCCAGCCCAGCCCAGCCTGCTTTCAGCAATCACACAATAAAGAGTGAGAAGAACAATGTATGATTGCTTCCAGCAATCACACAATAAGATATATCAGGCTTTGGACATACACACAATACTTGTAAGTAGGATCATTTTATTTTGTGGTTTGCTCTGCACATAAGATTTGTTGACAATAAATAAAATATAGAAAGTTGGCAGCCATATCCTTTATATTGAAATGAAATACTATGTTCAGTAATGAAATGCAGCTACAGAAAGAACGTATTTTCCAACTTGTTTATTTACAATCCACAGGTCCAGGTTTGGCCTTCATTGCTTACCCACAGGCAGCAGCTATGATTCCTTTACCACAGTTCTGGACTGTCTGCTTTTTCCTGATGATGATTTTCCTCAGTGTTGACACACATGTATGTTGTTTTGTTGTATTACCTTCTGATTAATAACTAATGCATTGCAGGCACAAACTAATGCAGTTGTTTGCTGGTTTTATTTTGTCCCCAGTTTGTGACAGTTGAGTGTTTTGTCACCTCAGTCAGCGACTTGTTTCCAAAGCTGTTTCGTAAACCAGGAAGACATGAGATCTTTGTCCTCGTCATTTGTTCATCCTTCTTCTTCATACATCTGACTTTGGTCACTGAGGTGAATAAAATAAGTCCATGAAAACACATTGAAACAACACACAATCTGTTTAAAAACAATTTCTCATATTCAAATCTTGTCTCTTCTGGCTCTAGGGAGGGATTTACCTATTCCAGCTTATTGATTATTATGGTTGTACCAGAGCTTTTCATTATTTCATGGCTTTATCTGAGTGTCTGGCTCTGGCTTGGGGTTTTGGTAAGCAAAAAAGCATTTATATTATATCCTATTTTCATGATATGATCTGACTATTTGTATCTGACTATCTGTGCTTCAAATGTTTTTGTTTTCAGCAATAAGTCATGAGATTATATCTTTGTTCATATTGTCCCATGTCACAAAATAGGACAACTAGAAACGCTTCTAATTTGAGTGTTTGTTATTATTTAATTTTAGATAGCTTTGGCCAGACTGGTTGCATTTCCTGAATGTAACCAAATGTTTCAAAGTGACTGTTTATCTTGTTCGTCTCACTTACAGTCATTCACATTTCAGCAACAATACCCTGCAATACTAATAAAAACCTCCATATGACTTTGAAACCTATTAGAGCTCAACACACTGCTACTTAGAAATCACATGCAAATCCCAGATCCAACGCAGAAACTAGTCTAATCTAAATTCCCATCAGGTGCTGACCGTGTTATTAACATCATTGAGGACATGACTGGACAGAGACCATCTGTTTTCTTCAAAGTGTGCTGGAGATACATCATTCCTCTGCTGTCACTGGTAAGTCAGAAAAGGTTTAATAGACCGTATTTAGTTCTATTACCTAAATGAAATAAATGACATTTCGTGCTGAAAACCTTTGGCTACTTTTAAGTGTTTCTGTACTTATTCATCTCTTCTTTTTTCATTAAACTCTATTTTGTTCCCTCTGTAAAAAAACAAAACTATCTCCATACCTTCTTAGATTTCCTTTATCCTGTACCTGGTTGATTACACACACCTCAGGATTAACGACAGCTACGTTTACCCCAACTGGGCCTACGCTCTAGGCTGGACCATGACGCTCTCCTCTGTTCTCATGGTACCACTGTGGGCAGCTGGACAGATGTGTTGGACAGCAGGCACCTTCAGACAGGTCAGTGTTCAAAAGAGTTTCCTGCAACTCTGGATGCCTCAACAAGAGCTTCTTTGTCGTCCCAATGATTACAGTTGTGTGTAAACTTACTCACTCATCTTTTTTCCTCAGCGTTTGTCTGTCCTTCATCGTCCTGTTGAAGATCCAGTCTCACAGAGAAGAAAAATGGAAGAGGATGGGATACATATGGAGCTGAGGACGTCTGCAGAGACATCTTAGTGCCATCTGCAAAGTCACATCAACTAGACACTTCATCTGTCATTGGTTAAACTTATTGTATTCAGTGTGGCTAAAATGTATTTAAAGACAGATTTTTGTGCTGAAATGATTAGTTGATGAATCATCTTAATGTATCATTTAAGTCAAATGATTTTTGCTTGTTCCAGCATCTTAAATGTGAGGATTTGCAGCTTTTGTCAGCGTCATATAAACAAAGTATATATTTAAACATATTATAAATTAAACATTTAATCACTGACACTGAAAATCATAAGTTTCTACTTTAGCTCTATACAACTGTGGTGAGGATACTTTATGTTTGGATTTGTACTGATGTCTGGGTGTTTTATTTTACATTTTCAAGTGTAAAATAAAGACTATTGTTCAAGATTACTGAGGCACATTTTAAACTTCTCACTGAATTATTTACAGTTAACACACGGTTTGGACAAAATGTATCCACAGCAAATTCCAGTGAGCGAAGAGAGTAAAATAATTCTTAAAAATGGTGTGTATTTTGTGACATCATACACCATGTTTAGTGTCAGTTTCCAACAAGTGTATATTTAAGTAGAACATGCTACAATGACATTTTGTGAAGAAAATATTAGTAAATAATATTATTAAAATATTAGTCATCCTGGCCAAAATCTCAAATTACATCAGAAATTACCTTTAACATTTGTCATATAATAGCACTGGTTATTAGATTTAATTTCATGTTATTTTTTCGGTCAGCAGTTTGTCACATCATGTATAAAGTCTCCCTCCACTCAACAATGTGTTGTTATTGTTACTTCACTGACTGTTTGAGCGTCACTGTGCAGAATGACGAATGTGCAGAGTGACACTAGAAGGATTTTTTCACATTTAACTGTAGAATTGTAAACTTTCTCTGTGCTGACCATAAATCTGAGTATAAGGTGTGTGCCTATGAGTATGATTTTTGACATCACAACCAGCTTGAAGCCAGTCATGGTCCAGTGTGCAACTTACACAAGTTTGATGTGGAAACTTGAAGCCTCAAGAATAGACTTCAGGGAATCTTTTATCCATTTTGAAATGAAAAATATTTGGATAGTCATAGATTCTGGATTTTTCAATGAGGGAGAAGGAGCAGGGGGAATTTTAAAAATTACTTACCAGATAACTGAACTTTTTAATGGAAAAATCACATCAGACACAAATGATTATTCAAAACATCCTGTTTTTATAAATCTTAAAAATGTCTGGAGGGGATCTTTACATTTCTCCTCACCTCAAATATTGGCCATGTGTGGAGGCATTGAGGAAAAAGCTGTCATCTTTGAAACGGTTGTGGTGGGATTGTGTGTAATGAGAGTTCTTCATGTTCATTCTGTGATTCTCACACTTACTGCACTGGACCTAAAAAAATGCTTGCAAAACATAATTTACTGTCAATTGTTCTACTTTCTCTCTTGATCAACTTCCCACTAAAGAAGCTCATCCTTAACCCCTCACAATTAATAATTATAAGCCAATCTCAAGTATCATTCCTCAGCAAAAATATTGATAGGATTGTCCATATCATACCATGTATGGGCTTGCTTTCTTTTTTATTTTCTCTTGAATCTTGTAGTGTCTTGTAAGCCCATGTGGGCTGGGCACCTTAGGGTGTAAGATTTCCATGCCTTCATCTCATCACACCTGAATTATTGCAACAGCTTTTTTATTTGCCAAAAATCTGCTGACTGTCAGCTGCCAGGCTTTTAACCAGAACCAAGAGACATCACTCCTGTTTTAGCCTCTTTACACCGGCTCCCAGTATGTTTCAGAGTTGTTTTTCAAGATCTTACTGATTACTTTTAGGGCTCTTCATGGCCTTTCTCCCTGCTATATCTGACCTCTTAGTAAAGTACAAGCTGGTACGTACTTTGAGATCTTTGGACACAGTAATTCAATAAATGAATTAAATTCATTATTTTACAACAGTAATGTAACTTTGACAAAAATACTTGCACTCTGTCTTGATGCTCAAAGTGATAGAGTCTGCTAAATTACTTTCATACCTTATGGAAATCAACAGAAACCAGCAGATGCCTGGAAAAAGTGAAACACAGTGGTATAGTTTGATCAATGATTTGCAGTGATGCAAAGTACAAGAGGCTGAGACATGTTAAATCTGGTATTGTCCTTTAATGCTCACTCTGCTGCACTGGTAAAATACATTTAGCTACAATGTACCACAACATCTGAAGGGCAGAACAAATAATAACCATTTAATTTACCTTGTAATAGGTTCATATGTTAAAACACATTCTCAGAAACATCTAGCAAGCAACTCAAAGCAGCCTAGATTAGTTAGATTGAGGGTGCTATGGAAACCAAGAATGTATCAAGGTACTTACATTCATGATTTTGAATAGGCATACAAAACCTAAACACCTAATTTAGGAAATTATGGTGTCTTTAGAGAAATCTTAGCTGAATACTACACGCTTACAGAATACCATACACACTATACAATACACTGAATACAATAAGCTTAAAGGGGACCTATTATGCTTTTCCTTATTTTCAGTCCTATATATAATGTTACAATGATGGATGTTCATGTTATAAGTGGCCAAAGTGTCAAATAATGAGGTAAACATATGTAGAAGTGATCCCAGTTAACAACAACAGTTTTTTCTACTTTCAGCTGAGCTACGACTCGTTTGAGCTGCCATGCTGTGAGTGTTTTTCTATTACACAGCATGGCAATGCAAAATAAGTTGTTTACCTTATCTGCACCTCTTCATCAAACATCATCATCACTGTGGCTGTTTCTGCTTGTTCTATTCCTCCCTGCATTATTTCTAACTGATCTGCTGAACAAAGAGCAACATATATATCTCCATATCTTATTTCAACTGGTTTTTAGTGCCACTAACGAAGCTTCCTGGTGAGGAGCACATTTCACCTCCTGTAAACCCTAATTATTTAGTCATTTAAAAGCTTTTAATTTGAAGGTGTAAAGCAGGAAATGTTGGGTTTGCATCGGTGGTAACTTAACACAACTCTGATACAGCTGCCCCTCAGCAGCTTCTAGAAAGCTAGCCAATCAGAATAGAGTGGGCTCATCAGGAGGGGGTCTTAAATAGACAGGAACTAAAACTGCCTGTTAGAGAGAGAAGCTGAACTGAGGGGCTGCATAAAGCCCCAGTATTAGATAAATAAGGAGTTTTTTTTTTATTGTGAATCATGCAAAGCTGCTCTAGTGGAGTCCAAAAATAAAAAATATAGAGCTGGAAATGAGCATAATAGGTCCTCTTTAAATAAGGACAGATGAAGTGTCTAGGTTATGAGACATTTCTAGATGGCAATAAATTGTCTCTCCAGACGTCCTCAGCTCCACATGTATCCCATCCTCTTCCATTTTTTTCCTCTGTGAGACTGGATCTTCGACGGGATGACAAAGGACAGACAAACGCTAGGAAAAAAGTTGAGTGAGTAAGTTAACACACAACTGTAATCATTGGGACACTCAACAAGACCTTTTGGACCCCTGAAGCTAGGATTTGGAAAAGGGAACTTCATGCTGAGTCCTCCTCTTTTTCCTTCTCATCTTGCAGAGCATCCCTCAGTTTCAACTTAAGTTGAAATCATTAGTCAGACAAAGAAGCTCTTGTTGAGGCACTGCAGAAAACTCTTTTGAACACTGACCTGTCTGATGGTGCCTGCTGTCAAACACATCTGTCCAGCTGCCCACAGTGGCACCATGAGAACAGAGGAGAGTGCCATGGTCCAGCCTAGAGCGTAGGCCCAGTCAGGGTAAACGTACCTGTCCTTAATCCTGAGGTGTGTGTAATCAACTAGGTACATGATAAAGGAAATCTAAGAAGGAACAAAATAGAGTTCAATGAAAAAGAAAAGATTCAGTACAGAAACACTTAAAAGTAGCAGTAGTAGTTTTTCAGCCCAAAATGTCATTTATTATTGCTTTTATTATTTTCAAACTGTAGATAAGACTAATGCTGCATACAAACTTTAACATGCTGTGTTCTACACAATGTCTATATTGGTCTTTACCAGTTAACTAAATACAGTCTATTAATCCTTTTCTGACTTACCAGTGACAGCAGAGGAATGATGTATCTCCAGCACAGTTTGAAGAAAACAGATGGTCTGTGTCCAGTCATGTCCTCAATGATGTTAATAACACGGTCAGCACCTGATGGGAATTTAGATGTGCATTAGACTAGTTTCTGCGTTGGACCTGAGAGCTCAACTTACTGCAACACAGAAAGCACAATGCAAATAAGCATAGAACAAGTCGCACATGCAAGTCGTACAGAACATGAAATTTATTGTTTATTTAATCTTCATATTGGACATACCCAGGATCCTGTTAATGATCCACCAATAAACTGGAATTTTTAAGATAAAATATTTATACATAAGTAAATTTAACCCGAACAATCTCTGTCACATGTTACTCATTGCAGCCATACGTGTCCATGTTGTGATTAAAATTGTGGACTTCAAGGCAACATTTTGGCCAGACCTGTTGATTTGCATTAGAAACTGCTCAGATAATAAATCATAAATGACAAGTTTGGCGTGCATATAAGCACAAAGGTTTCTGAGTTTTTTTACAACAGGTTGGTGCTGATTGCACAAAACGTAACCAACTGTGCTTAACTGTGCCATGACAGCACTCATTCATCATTGCAACATCATTCCAGTAGAGAATGCATTTGACGTGACAAGGAATCTACCTGCTGTGGATGACACATGCAGGTAAGAATCAATCATTAATAAGTATTATTTACTCTTGTGGTCATTAATGTCACCAAGCTCACAACCTGCTCTGAGCAGGTGAGCAGCACAACACACACTCATTCTTGGCACCAAGACTGCCAGCTACTACTGGATTAAGATCACTACACCCTCAACTGCGCCTCCCCTTCCCCAGAGGTACACAGCAGGTCACCAAGATACCAACCTGCCGCCCTGCACCAGCCCGAAATTAGGACCCAAAAGCTCATGACATACAAATAGTCAGACCACATTATGAAAATGGAATAGAATATAAATGCTTTTTTGCTTACCAAAACCCCAAGCCAGAGCCAGACACTCCAAAGCCATGAAATAATAAAAAACTCCAGTATAAGCATAATAATCAATAAGCTGGAAGATGTAAACCCCTCCCTAGAGCCAAAGGACACAAAATTTGAATATGAGAAATTGTTTTTAAAAAGATTTTGTGTTGTTTCAATGTGTTTTCATGGACTTATTTTATTCACCTCAGTGACCAAAGTCAGATGTATGAAGAAGAAGGATGAACAAACGACGAGGACAAAGATCTCCTGTCTTCCTGGTTTACGAAACAGCTTTGGAAACAAGTCGCTCACTGAGGTGATAAAACACTCAACTGTCACAAACTGGGGACAAAATAAAATCAGAAAACAACTACATTAGTTTGTGCCTGCAATGCATTAGTTATTAATCAGAAGGTAATACAACAAAACAACATACATGTGTGTCAACACTGAGGAAAATCATCATCAGGAAAAAGCAGACAGTCCAGAACTGTGGTAAAGGCATCAAAGCTGTTGCCTGTGGGTAAGCAATGAAGGCCAAACCTGGACCTGTGGATTGGAAATAAACAAGAGGAAGTTGGAAAATATGCTCTTTCTGTAGCTGCATTTCATTACTGAACACAGTATTTCATTTCAATATAAAGGATATGGCTGCCAATTTTCTATATTTTCTTAATGTCAACAAATCTTATGTGCAGAGCCAAACAACAAAATTAAATGATCCTACTTATAAGTATTGTGTGTGTATCCAAAGCCTGATATTTCATATTCCTCTGCAGTGTTGAGCAGTAATAATTTATTTTTTCAGTGACAATTAGTGTAAGGGATTACAATTTGACCATCCAACACTAGCTGTTGGATTATTAACAATTAACAAAGTCGTTATAAGTCTTTGGAGCCCTTTCTAAACAATCTAACGCCACTACAATCTTGTCACAGTGCAACACTGTGGCTCAATGATGTGTTTTTAATCGTTTTTGGATTTTCAGTGAAGGTCTACAGCACAGAGGAGTAAGATATATCAGGCTTTGGATACACATACAATACCTGTAAGTAGATCAATTTAGTGTTGGTTTGTTTTTGCACATGAGATTTGTTGACAATAAGACAAATATAGAAAATCATCAGCCACATCCTTTATCTGTATAACTTTGTGTGTGAGTATGTGTATGTTTGCTACATAGTGTTTATGAAAATATTTCTATTGTGATTTTAACATGAACTCTTGGGAGACTAGCCTTGAGCTAAAAGATATTCAAAAAAAAAACAAATTTTAAATCTTTGAATATACCAGACTCAGCCACAGCGTCGACAGTAACACCCTGTTTCTGAGCCATGAATCCAAGTACAGAGAAGACGACAAATCCAGCAACAAAACTGGTCCCACTGTTCAGCAGACAGAGCCAGAAACAGTCCCTAGAGGTCACAGTAAGACAGAATACCTTGTCAAAGAGCAGACATTTGCATTGGTATATAAGCTATTTTAAATGGTGATGTGAAAAGAAGTGATTATTTATTGGATTATTGGTAGATTGTGAACTGTATCTACTTTATTTATTCTATTATTTTGTTGTGACATTTAAATCTAACTTATACTACGAACATCTCAAACAAATTTTGGTTTAAGTGCTCTTGTTTTGCCACTTATACGTACTTGTAGCAGTTGTTCTTGTAGTCATTATAGCTGCTCAAAACATTGACAGTTCCTGCGGTCAGGCTGTAGGAGAAGCATATTTGAGATCCTGCCTCTATCCAGACCTGTAATGTAACAAATAGATATAGTATATATGTGGTGGGGAGTCCTGCATACTGAACTAAAAGTGGCACTGAGTCTTCAACCGATCAAAATAGCCTTTTTGTTTTGTTCTTCAGACTCAGGTAGGTATTTATTTAACACTGAAACTATTTTATGTCTGACATCATGATTATGGAAGTCTGATAGTGAAATGTTGTGAAAACTTATATTTTATTGTACAGTTAATCCTCTAGTGAGTCTTTTTCCAAAGTGGGCTCCACTTGCTGCTCCCCTGCAGGCAGCATCACCTGGACAACAAAAATTGTCATCTAGCCTGAAGTCTCCTGTAGCCAAGCTCTCATCATAGATTCAAATACATATATTAATTAACTGGATGAACGTTAAAGTGTCTACATAAATTCCTCAGAACTGTTTTCGAACTGGATCCAGATGATCTCATTGGACCCATGAGTTGGAAATATTACCTGTGACTGGTGGATTGCCAACCAGTCTGGACAGTCTTTCTTTCACATGACATAAAATGACTCAATGTGCTATACATGGTATTAATGTAAAATACCTCAAGGTTAGCCAGGCTGTTCAAATCTGGATACAGGTAGTAGTAGATCCCTTCCCAAGCTCCAGGTAGAGTCAGTCCCCTGATGAGCAATATCAGGAGCATCACGTAGGGGAAGGTGGCAGTGAAGTATGCTACCTTAAAAAAAACACAATTTTAACATCATCTTTTTGTCATAATCAGAATTAATGGGAATTACTATTAATAATGATAATTATATTTACAGTATATAGCACTTTTCTAAACAGAGTTGAAAAATGCATAACAAAAAGAGTAAAGAAAAACATGCTAAAATAAATTATAATTAGAAATTAATACTATAACAGAATGAAACAGTGATACAGTGAGGAACATACAAACATAAAATTAAACCAGGATAAAAATATATTTACATTTCAAAAAAAGGCTGGGTGAGTTTTAACCCTGTCTCCTAGAAATTCCTTTTATATACTACTAAATTTTCCTAATTACAGTACGTTGGCAAACATAATTGCTTTGAAATCTCAGGCTGTGCTGTGTCTCATAAGGGATATCAATGATATAACCAGAGGCCTGACCATACAAAGCCTAAAAAGTTTTAATCAAAATATTTGAATCAGTTCTAAAACGCACAGGGAGTTTGAGGTGAGCAACTGACTGAATTTAATTAATGAAAATAAATTATATATTAACAGTGGTTTCTACTGTATCTACCACAACTGTAACATTTAGGATAAAATATCAACTCACCTTTGCAGAGGATCTGACACTTTTCCAGATACTGAAGTACGTGAACAACCAGCAGGCCAGAAGACACAAAGCCAGCTCCCATCTCACACTGCCCAGCTCCTCAATGCCTCCAGACATGGCCAGCACCCTCCGTCTGAGGAGAGGAGAAATTACACATTAACATAACGTGACACTGTTTACTACACTGGATGGTGGCAAAATGTGAAGGTCATCTACGATTGTGTAATTTATTAGTGCACTTTTATAAAGTTGAAAAGACAGATTGAAAAAAAAATTGAACTGCAAAAACACTGAATCCTACATTTCCCATAATGCAACTCATTAGCATCTTTCATTATAATCTTCATGCCTCTTTGTATGTCCATGTCTTTCATACTCCACAGCCCAAGTTTGAAACGCAGGCTTTCAGTTATAAATTTGTTTTGTCCAAGCTTGAACTGAGATGACCCGGGTGACATCATCAAATATCAATCACAAGACATTTTACAAACTTTAGACAGCTTTAAAATAACATTAAAAGAACAGACATTTAGACTCACTCCCAGAACTCAATGGCAGCAGAGGTGGTGTTGGTCAACATGGTCTGATTTGCAGTCACATTTGGTGACGTAGAATCCAAAATCTGAAGGCCCATACAGTTTGCTGGTTTAGACAACAAACAAATTTGACACACAGGCAGTGAACAGAATGTCTGAATTCAAATCAAATAGTGAGGAACTGACAGATAAACTTCAAGCTGTTGTTACTAGTTGCATGACATAAAAGTAAACTGGTCATGGTGAGAGCTTTTGAGAAAGTTCAAAAAGTTCAGCAAGTACAAAACTTTCCTTCAAATGTTTTATTGTGCTATTGGTGAATTTTACTGTTTTCTGCAACAACAAAAAAAAATGTCCAGTTCTACCTCACACAGGCTCCGCCCTCTACTGGGCTTTGTGGGAAATACTCTTTTCCAATCACATGCACAACAACCTTTCGTCTGTCTCTGCAACTTCACTCACCTTCTGAAATCCGCCCCCCCCTTTGCCCTCCATCCGCCAAAACCAGTCAGCCGGCTCCCAAACCACCTTTGTTTCACCTTCTCTCCCGCACATTTGGCAGTGCATCAAAGAATCCTGTAAGGAGCTTCTGAAAATGAAGTCACCAGTGGTGGGACTGGTTTCCTTCCTGAGAGAGCAGGGCCACACAGAGACAGGCTGTTCCGGTGTGCCCCCCTGGAAGAGGCTCTCACTTGGTTGACTGGGCAACAGCCTCTGCTGGACTATTTTGCGAAAATATTCCGACTAGGTGTGCAGCTGGCCGCAGCAGCGAACAATCTGGATGTGTCGGGCGTCACTGAAGCAAATACACCACTGCACACCCCCTCCTCAGCAAATCAGGCTGATTTCCTGTGTCGCACCATCAATCAGATTAACAACTTTGTCCTGGGTGTGCAACTGCCGCCGAGCAAGTGATGTCACTTGCCATAGTAGGCTCACGTCATGTGTGGCTGGGACACACTGTCCTACACAGGAAGGACAGAGAGGACCTTGTGGGAGCTCCCACAGCGCCGGACGGTCTCTTCAGATCCATCTCCTCTGACTCAGTGCTTCAAGAGGTTGGACGAAGAGAAGGTCGCTTGCCTTCTTTGAGGAGACTACCAGAGAGGGGACGAGGTGCAGCGCCATAACGCCATGGCAAGGAGGAGAGCTTGCAGGCAGGGCAGAGCACCATCAGCCCCCACTGCTTCAGCCACCTCCCACACCACCTCGACAGAGAAACCGCAGCACTGGCCTTCCTGCAATCGTGGAGCAGCCCAAGCTGCAGCAAGGAGCAAAGACACACATCTGCTGAAGCTGGCTTATGCCCAGGGAAAGTCAGCAGCACTGAAATGACTGTCAGTGGGAGGGAGTCGCTGTCGGTCATCTTGATAGCCCCGGACTGCTGTTTGGTGCTGTGGTATGCAGAGATGACCCACATGTTGGTGGCCCAGCCCTGGTCCATCCTCCATGTGTGGAGGGCACTGTCCCAGGAGGTGGGTTTGATAGGCGCACTGCCCACATTAGGCCAATCTCTCCAGGCTTGGCTCCTGAGAGGGACAGGCTGATCCCTATGAGCCTCTGAAGCACTCCTCTCTGAAGGCAATGTCAGACCTCAGCTAAGAGAGTGAGCAAACTGTTCACCCTGTTGGTTCACCCCAGCTGTTTGCTGCTTCATGGTGACCACAGCGGTGCTTCTCTATGACCGAACCCCTCCTTTGTTCCTAAGAACATAAGGAGCTCATTTAGGTCAAGAACTATTCAGATAGAGGCATTTTGTCCTCCGCCCCACGGTGATGCCAGGGGGGCAAAACTGCACCTCCTATGCCCAGTACATGCACTGGCATGTTATGTTGAACACACAGCCGCCTTTCAGCACACTGAGCAGCTGTTTGTGTGCTATGGAGAGGGAGTGTCCGGTGAAGCCCTATCCAACAGGCACCTAGCTAGTTGGCTTTGTGAGTGCATCTCCCAAGCTTACAGGCAGGCAGGGAAGGACCCCCCCACTGTGGTCCAGGCACATTCCACACGTAGTGTGGCAGTGTCTACAGCCTTGTGCAGTGGGGTGAGTGTCGAGGACATATGCATGGCGGCGTCTTGGTCTACACCTTGTCCATTCATAAGGTTCTATCTCTTGGACATGACGGGCTCCTTTTCAAGGTCCGTGCTTGCAGGTGTGACTCAGGACTTGAGGGTAGTTAAAAGGGTAGTGTCAGCCGTGTAACACCTGATCCCCCCAGGGCAATTATACGCCTGCGTTCTCCCGTGATCCAAGATGTCATATGACCTATGACCCTTGCGAGGTTAGGCCATGTTTTCACCAAGCTCAGGTCCATGTTAACTGAACTGGGTTCCTTCTTGAACTTGCAGATGTAGACAGAAGAACGGGGCAATATGTTTGCCAAAATGTGCAACCCTCTGTTTTTTGTTGTTGTTGTTCTTTCCTTGTGTGTCCTCATTTGCTCCTTAGTTTTATTGTGTCAACACATTACATGATTTTATCACCTTGACTGCTGTAATGTCATATTTATCTAACATTTTTATATATGTAATTAAAAGCAAACTACTGTCAAACCTTTACCTGTATTCCAAGTGTTGTCACATGTGGCCCAGGGGAGCTGGGATCTGAATGAGAACACCAGGTAGAAGAGAGCCCAGACTTGGATAATAATGTAGCTGAAGTCATAAAATTTCAACACAAAATGTCCATATCCAATTCCTAAAATACAGAAAGATAGTTTATAGTTAAGTTAAAATAGTTTTAATCTTTATATCTACTTTAGATATTCATTTGAGCAACATATTCAGAGTTCGTTTTGATTCCTTATCGTGTCATGTACAAAGTGAAACTTAGATTTTTTTGATCATCTGTTGATTGTCACCTTTTTAGCTCAACATAAATCAACTCACCTTGTGCCAGTGGACACAATTTTCTCCAACAGGTGATGAATCCTTCCTGGGTGTACTGACCAACCAAACTCTCCAGTAGGAACAGAGGTATCCCAACCACCACAGCTAACAGACCATATGGCACCAGAAAGGCACCTATAGGTATATAAATACAGACACATGTATGATCATGTAATCAACTCTTCAGTAAATTCAGAATTGTATGATTTACCTCCTCCATTCTTGTAGCAGAGGTAAGGAAATCTCCAAACATTGCCCAGGCCAACCACATTTCCTGCAGCAACCAGAATATATTCTGTTTTACTGGCCCATCGTCCTCTGTCTCCATCCCCACTCTGATTCTCTCTTTTCCTTCTTTCTTTGTTCATGTCAAGATCAAGAACTTCGTCTGCTGTTTCTGTTATGATTCCAAAATACAGCAAACTGATCTTTGCTGCTTATATAACGTGTCTTTTCCTAATTTGAATACATAGAACACATCTCAAAGCCAGCGATCATTTTGAATACAAAGCCAGTCATTCTGGTTGGTTAAGGTTTATGTTTTGCAGAACTCAGAGGAACTCTTGTTCACCTTGTAATCAGATTTTATGGTGAAAATATGTAACAGCAATCTGCTTACAATAATCCTAATACATTTATAGTAACTCAATATTTCAGTTTTACCTTTAACAGATTAATTTAAATGATACAGCTGTGAGAATGATACACATAATTACAGTTACAGATATCGATGCTGTGCATAATCTGAGCTTGTGGGACCATGTAGATTTGTCAGGTGAATGCAGACCAAAAACTAGATGCTGGTCATGGTAATGGCATATATCAAAGGGAAGACAACCACACACTAAGCTCCAAATGTTATTAGATGTATAGTACTGTAACCTGAAATGTTGGTTTTATAATAAAATCATTGGAGCTTTGTGTGTGGTCGTCTTCCCTTTGAAACATGTGGAGTTTAAACAGAAGAGACTCGAGTATTGATCCTTGAGGATCTCCATGTCATATTTTGCACTCAGATATATCAGTTGGCACAAGTCCAATTTTGCGTGTAGGTGACATACCAATTCTTCCCGTTAACTGCTGTGGAAGGCAGATGCATCCCCAGTCTCACATCAAAACATGTAACAGCTACGTCGGTCATGTGACTGTCAAGTTTCTGTCTGCTCAAAAATAAACAAAAACAAAAAAAACAAAAAGCGATGCGATTTCTTTTATTCTCAGCAGAAAATGCAATATTTTGAAATAGTTTCGGCATTAAAATGCATTTTGATAACATTTCTAGCAAGAAATATATATTTTATTTTATAATCTTCGTTAAGTGAATGTATATGATCTTTAGTTTGTTAGTTATTAAGAAAATTTTTGCTATTGCTGAAACCATGTAGTTGCATGTTACATCTATTGCCCTTGATTCTACAAGGAGGCAGAAAACTGTTCTAGAAAACACTGACCAGACATGAGATCCTCGTCATCTGTTTTTGCTTCTTCTTCCTCATACTTCTGACCTTGGTCATTGAGATGAACGAAATATTTCCATGATAGCACATTCAAACAGCAATTGTCAAGAAATGCTTTTAAAAATAATTTCAGTTATTCAAATCTTCTCCTTCTCCTCTCAGTAGGGATTTACATATTTCAGTTTACTGATTAATATGGTGCTACTAGAGCAGAGTCATCATTTTAATGATATGATCTGACTATTTCTATATGACTTTGCCTTAGGTGTTTTCACAGTGATGCGTTATGAGCTGTTTTCCTAAAGTTAACACTTTGTTGGCCTTAACAAAGTGTGGATGTCAACCACAGAGCATTCATTTAATCAGCTATGTTGGTGAGATGTATGATCTTGTGTTATTGAAAATACATTTTACAGGAAAGCAACATCTTTGTGCAAAATATGACATGGAGATCCCCATGGGTCAATACTGGAGTCTCTTCTGTTTAAACTCTTTAAAGGGAAGATGACCACATTCAAAGCTCCAATGATTTTATTATAAAAACTAATGTTTCAGGTTACAGTACTGTACATCTAATAACATTTTTGGAGCTTGGTCTGTGGTGGTTTTTGGTCTGCATTCACCTGAAAAATCTACATGTTCCCACAAGCTCAAATTATGCACAGCATCAATACTAAGATGGACACTGTTTATAAAGGGATTACATTAACAAACAAAAGGAGCAAACTACACATTTCGCACATCGTTTTATCACTCAATGTAATCGCTTACTAAATAAATATCCTGGTATCCTAGTGTGCACTGGAATACTTTTTTGACTTACCAGAATGACTGGCTTTGTATTTAAAATGATTGCTGGCTTTGAGATGACTATGTATTCAAATTAGGAAAAGACACATTATATAAGTGTAGCCTATATCCTGTAAGTCATTATAATGAGAAACTTTCTCAAAATAATGACTTAGTATCTCAAAATAATGACATAATGACTTAATATTTCAACAAAAAAAAAGAGTTAGTGGTCAAAGTAAAATCTCCTTTTTTGCATTTTCACAAATAGAATAAAGGTTTAAAGGTCAATAAGATTATTGGAGTATTGGTTTCTTGAGACTTTTTAATACTGAGCCGGCAGCAAATAGGCAGAAATAGCAATAAGACTGAAAATCAGTTTACCATGAGTAAGGGCAATAATAAAAAAAAATGCTATAATTAAAATGATCAAAATTTAGGATTGTAAATCAATTACAGACCATTTCATTCTATGATTCATTCTCATTTCATCTTCACCCTATTTGTTGTTTTTCAGTTCATGAATTAGCTTGAAAATGACTGAACAATGCCATCTACAGGCATTACACCACTAACTCATTATTTTGAGATACTAAGTCACATTGGCGGAAATGGGCTTCCATACCGTGGCATGGAAGAAACAAACGGTAGGTCTTTTTGTTAACCCAATGGTGCACTTGTGCTTGTCTGGTCACACTGCGCTGTCTGATGCTGAGAGCGGTCTTCAGAGTCCATACATAAAATGCTAGCATGACATTAGCATGCATGCTAAATAATAACTAAGCAGCAGGAGCAGCCTGTGGAGTTAAGATGAGACACAGTACCAGCGAAAACTCTTAGCTGTTTAAACAACTCCTTACAAATGAGTTAGGCTACTACTAGACTCACCTAATCTGACACTTAACTAACTTTTGTGTCTAGTCGCCACATTATCAGAACACACACACTGACTCGGACGAGCGCACACTCCCGTCCTGCTCTAAGTGACTGACCCGGCCCTTAACCAATCGCAATTTTAGAAACATGATGTTTCTCTATATAGACTAATCAGAGGCAGAAAAATACTCTAAAAATAGAGATATACGTTGTAAAGAAACTAGGAAAAGGTTAAAGTGACACGTTATAGTTTCTACTCCTATGCCCATTTTAAAGTGGACGAGGGTTGCTGGGGATGGAAGGTGGAGGGTTCTGGCATCCTGGTGCCAGAAGCACCTGTAAGGGCAAGAAGTTGCTGTTGGAAGAATGGGGCAGCAGGTGGTGCAGGCATCCCGGTGCTGGGAACCCCTGCCAAGGCTAGCTGCTGCAGTTGGAAGAAGGAGGCAGCAGGGGGTGCAGGCATCCTGGTGCTGTAAGCCCCGGCTGTGGCAGGTGGCTGCAGTTGTTGGAAGTGAATGGCAGCGGGCGCTGGCATCCTGGTGCCAGGAGCCCCAGCCGTAGCAGGTGGCTGCAGTTGTTGGAGGTGAATGGCGGGGGGCGCTGGCATCCCCGTGCCAGGAGCCCCGGCTGTGGCAGGTGGCTGCAGTTGTTGGAAGTGAATGGCGGCGGGCGCTGGCATCCCGGTGCCAGGAGCCCCAGCCGTGGCAGGTGGCTGCAGTTGTTGGAAGTGAATGGCGGGGGGCGCTGGCATCCCGGTGCCAAGAGCCCCAGCCGTAGCAGGTGGCTGCAGTTGTTGGAGGTGAATGGCAGGGGGCGCTGGCATCCCCATGCCAGGAGCCCCGGCTGTGGCAGGTGGCTGCAGTTGTTGGAAGTGAATGGCGGCGGGCGTTGGCATCCCGGTGCCAGGAGCCCCAGCCGTAGCAGGTGGCTGCAGTTGTTGGAGGTGAATGGCGGGGGGCGCTGGCATCCCCGTGCCAGGAGCCCCGGCTGTGGCAGGTGGCTGCAGTTGTTGGAAGTGAATGGCGGCGGGCGCTGGCATCCCGGTGCCAGGAGCCCCAGCCGTGGCAGGTGGCTGCAGTTGTTGGAAGTGAATGGCAGGGGGCGTCGGCATCCTGGTGCCAGGAGCCCCAGCCGTGGCAGGTGGCTGCAGTTGTTGGAAGTGAATGGCAGGGGGCGTCGGCATCCTGGTGCCAGGCTCCCCCACCATTGTAAGCCGTTGAATGGGCTGATGCTGAGATGCATAGGCTGCGGAGGTAATTGCACGGGATGGTGAAGGTCACCGGTATTGGGGATGAAAAGCCGATTGGGAGGTGGAAGGTCCTGGGATCGTATTGCCTGGTGCTTCTTCCAGATTAGATGAGAATACGCTGTGCAATTGGGAGGTGGCTACTTGATCCCTTGTGTTATGTAGACCATGTGATCCTCTTTTCTTTCTCTGATGTTGTCCACTCCTTTGGCTTTGGGCTGGAGAGTATGATTGTTCTGTCCCTTTAACGTGCGCTCTGACGTCATGGTGCGACAAGCTTTGCGCTGTGACGTCACCCAGAAGACGGCTGGTGTTGATGGTGTGGAGTGAACTACCGGCTGACATGAGTTTGTTGAAAAGTTTGGCCTTGTTTTCTGAGCAGTGGAACGGAATTCCTCTTTCTTTTAGAGTTTTGTGGAGAGTTGCTACAGTCCAATCTGAGATTTTCGAAGCAGGCAGACATTCGGGGGACCTCCCTGGAGCGTGGTGACACGCCGACCTGCTGCAAGTAGCAAGGCTGGTGTCAGGACAATGACGGTGAGCTGGAGCCAACCTGGTGGGCGAAGGAGTTGGGGAGTGTAACAGCAATGGATGGTCTTAGGACCGCTTCATCCCCTCTTTGCGGAGGGAGGAGATCGACTGGGAGACACCGAGGAATCTTCGGGTGAACTGTAGTTTTGAATGTTTAGGAGAGATGAACTGGGTGGAATGTGGATCGTGGAGTAGACTGAGCTTGAAGGAGTCGCCCACTTTCTGGGTGGCTTGCGGGCCACAGAAAGCGGAGTCTCGGGAACTGAGGAGGCGGGGAAGCTGTCGACCGGATCCTTTGGTGTGGACTGGCAGGGACTCAGGATTTGGTCGCCCTGATGCTGGCTGAAAAGGTCAATGTCCAACGGGGATAGGGAAACAAAATCCATGGTCGGAAAATGGTGAGTAGGCAAGAGGAACTTCGTAGTTTTTTCTTTTAAAGATATTTGAATCGACATGTTTGGTCTTGGCTCTGGAGCAGAATGCGAGAGTGAAAGAGGAGGAGAGGGGTTTGGTTAGTATTCATGAGATTGCCGGAAGGGGTGCGGTTGAGGTGTGGTCCTGCTCCTGAAACTTTGCTAGTAGCTTCAATTAAGGTAAGGTTAAACGGAGCTAGCTGGGCTGCCCATCGCTGTTCTACTGGGCCAAGCCTTGCTGTATCTAGGTGCCTAAGTGGGTTGTTGTCAGTATACACAGTGCAGGAGCCCCCTAACAAGTACTCTCTGAACTTATCTGACACTGCCCACTTAAGAGCAAGGAATTCTAGCTTCATAGAGCTATAGTTCTGCATGTTCTTCTCAGCAGGTTTGAGTGCCCTACTAGCATAAGCAATAAGCCTGAGCTTCCCTCCATGATCCTGGGAAAGTACTGCCCCCAGACATGCATGGCTTGCATCTATCTCTAACACAAATGGCCTCTGGAAATCTGTGTAGGCCAACACTGGTGCAGAGACTACTGCTTTCTTTAGTTGGCCAAACTTCTCTTCACACTCTGCTGTCCAGGCTGAGGCCAGTGGCTCCCTGGGGATCTTACCTTTTTTTGTACCTCAGCCCAATTGTGCCACCACATGGTACAAAGGAGCAGCCATCTTTGCAAATCCTGCTATGAAGCGCCTATAATAACTGGCAAATCCCAGAAAAGATTGAAGCTCAGCCAGGTTAGTGGGGGTCCTCCAGTCTCTCACAACTGCAACCTTGTCTGGGTCTGTTGCAACTTCATCAGCTGATACTACATGCCCCAGGTATTTCACTTGTCTCTGAAAGAAATGACACTTTGAAAATTTGACCTTGAGCCCCTGCTTCTGTAACCGAGAGATGACTTCCTCCAACCTCTCCAGATGCTGCTGGAAGAGAACACAATCACATCATCGAGGCACAGTAAGACAGATTGATAATGGCAGTCTCCAAACATGCACTCCATAAGGCACTGAAAAGTTCTAGGGGCGTTGCACAATCCAAATGGCACACGTGATTATCTTCACTGCAACCGACTAACAACCACAGCACACCTTAAGCCTGCCCTGACTGCTTAACTGGGATGCAACCTGAATAATGTTAATCGTGGGGACAGAAAACTAGTCTGCCCCAAGGGCAATACCCATATCTTTTTGCCCGCTACCAGCTCACTTGCCAGGGCAGACTAGACAGAAAAGAAAACCCCCAAAAAACACAAACAAACGATACAAATAATCCCACGGCAAGAGCAGCTAGTGGACCACTGATGCTCTGATACGTCGATTTATTTTCGTACTGACTACCAGCCGCCTTCAACCAAGCAGGGAAGCAGGTCAGTCATCCCTGCACTCTTGCCTTCCCTGCATACCAGCATGGATTGAGGTGTGCACCTGCCTCAATCAACTGGCCTGAACCAACAGTAGCAAAAAAACCTCTGTTCCTCCTTCAGGTAGCCTTATATCTTGACAAACCACACTAATTGGTGCACCTCCCCTTTTTCCGCTCAGTGCCACCTGCCACATTAAGTTATAAGAGCAATAAACCAAATGAGTGCAGCTGCAAGTGGTCAGTAATTTTCATCCAATTATGAAATTACCCACAATTCCATATAAGTAGAAATTTTGGAACCATGATTATGAGCAACTGAATATTCAACAGTTGTGTCAACATGGACCCAAAAAGGATTTCCACTGCAGCAGTGTTGGGGCATACTGTGGGGTTGATAAAACCCATCATGCAATTAATAGCAGATATTATTGGCCTGGCATGGAGGCAGACATCCAGAAATGGCTAAGTGAATATACTTATATACCCCTAATTTTCTCATTAACCTTATAAAACGTACTTGAAATGATTTCCATTTATTAAATTGATGATTAGCATCTATAATTCAGGCACAATATTGTGGCCACAAAGGGGAAACAACCACTGTGATATGAGAACATGTGGTATTCTCTCTTTCCGGATACCAGTGGTACTTGTAAAGGCAGACTTGACCTATGATAGATATTGGCCTACTTTGTGTCCATTCATTTTCCAGATCAGTCAATACCCAGCATGCCAGGCCAAGCCGGCCAGCCTTAAGGAACAATCACAGTACAACCCAATAGAGGTGAGGTTATTTGTGTCACTAGGTGCTCTAACTAACCTTCCAGTATAGTATAGATAATACTCATTCATATCTTTCAGGTATCTGAGCCGTTTGAGCTGGTGGGAATGGATCTACTCAAACTCACTGTCACTGAGAGTGGAAACCAGTACATATGTGTAATGGTTTACTACTTCACAAAGTGGGCAGAGGCCTATCCTCTTAAAAGCAAATCAGCAGAAGAGGTAACCCATTGTATTCTTGATTTTGTATACAAATTTGGGGCTTCTCAAAGACTGCTTACAGATCAGGGGACAGAATTAAAAATAAGGTGAGGTTAAAATCAAGTATTTGCTGTACCCTAGAACTGTTTATCCATGCTGACTTGTTTTGTCTTTGACACTGTGGAAGGTTAACACACGCCTCTGTGAAAAACTGAGTGTTAAGAGCAGCTTTTGCTCTCCTTACCACCCACAAACGAATGGACTAGTTGAAAAACTTAACAGCACCATTCAGCGGTATACATATCACAATGTTAAGTTAAAACACAGTTAATTATGAATATATGAAGTTAATTGTCTACCCACATGTAATTGAATATTTTAGATCTCTTGGCAAGCTTTCCAGGGACGATCCTAATAGTTGGGACCAGAACTTAGCAGCAACCATGTTCGGGCTAAGAACAAAAAAACACCTCACAACACAGTTTAGTCCTTATTGTTTAATGTTTGGTAGGGAGGCCAGATACCCCTCTGAGGTACCAAGTGAGTGGGAGGTAAGAGGGTCAAAGTAATGTTTGCAATGTTTGGATATGGCAATCATTGAAATGTAATGCCTTTTTTATACTAATGCACTTATGTTTTTGCCCTTGTAGATAACGGATGATAAAGTGGAGGCACTAGTGAGGGAGGAAGTTGTCTGTGAGGGCCTTAAAAAACAGCATGGTGTGTATCAGCAGGTGCAGACAAATGTGAGAAAATCCCACCAAAAGGTGAAGAAAAGGAAAGAGGAGAGGGGGCAGGATGATGGATTCACAACAGGAGATACTGTCCTGCTTAAAAATATAAGGGAACAGCAACAGAAAGGGGGCAAAATGGAGAGTGACATGCTGGGACCTTTCATAATAACGGAGCTAAAGGACAAAAGGGCCATACTACAATCTAGAACAGGCAATACTAAGACGACGGCAAACATCGATCATCTCACACATTTCATTGAGCCAGAGGAGAGGGTTCCAGCTAAGCTCAGAAGAATTGAGGGGCCCTCTCCTCTGACCTCACACCACAGCACAACAGGTCACAACACCCCTGATGCTGCCAGCAACCCCCCATTCCACTCCACCAGCCTCCTCTGCCACACAGTCCTGTACAAGTACCCCTCCATTAACACACTGTCCCATCTCTCCGGCCACTACCAGCTGCCACAGTGAACAGAAATCAAGCATCACACACCGTGACCAAAGCAATGGTACGTATATGTAAAACCTATATGACATTTAACATAATGTATTGTATTCCACCATCATTCTGCTCTCTGTACCCTTCTTAAAATACTCACTTATTTTCCTTTCCAGTGCCTGACTTCTAGGGAAAGGGAGAGATACTGTGGGCAAAGGTTGGACCCTATAAGTTATTCACATCGGATATCCAGAGCCTTGCCCCTGGAAAGGAAATTGGAGAGTGAGGTTTGTATCTAGCACTAAGCAGGGTATTAAAAGTTTGTTGGAACAGATTAGCCTATTAATGACGAAGTGAACTCTTTGCAGGTGTTGAATGCATATTTACAAGTAGTGTCAAGACAAGTGACATCTAAAGTCTTTGTCATAGACACTTCTGAAATGACAGCCATGTGGAATGGCACATCCCGGGGGTTAAGAAAGGTGAGCATCATTATTCTAATTCTAACAATGTCTTATTCAGAATGTTAAGTTCATTTTAACAACTGGACTTTTTGTAGCTGGATGCTGCAAAATATGATGTACTTATTGGAGCAGTTTGCAAGGACAGACACTGGAAGCTGGTGGTAAGTGGACTTTTGTCCAAGTTTGTATGCCCATCTTTAGCACACCTAGACTCTTCATGTTTCATGCATATTTAGGAGTCATCTGTGTATTTTTAACAGGCTATGTACCCCAAGGAGCATTTGTTGACCCTTTTGGTGCCACCAGTGCCCAGGTGAAGAAATGCAATGAAATGACAAGGTAGGCAAATCTTGGATGATCCCTTGTAGGTGCATCTATTATCTCTGGTGTGGCAGACTATTTCATATAGCCAACAAAGCAGCATCTCATATTTTCACCCCTCTATCTTCATGATGTAGCGCAGGGGTATTCAACTAAAATTTAAAGAGGTCAAGTTAGAGAAAATTTCTTGAAGCAAAGGTCCGGAAGATATAATGTCTAAGTATTTAATGTGATATATATTTCAGTAGCCTAGTAGTTGTATCAACATCTGCATGTAATCAATACCTGACTGTCAAATCAAATGAATTCAGTACAATTCAAAAGCTTTTTGACAATATTTATTGTCACATAACATAATAATAATAATATATATATATGTATGACTGCTGATATGTTTAATGTAACGGTTTTAATGGTTTAACGGTGGTTTAATGCCACGGTTTCTGAACCTATGAGACACACTGGTTTAGTGTTCCCAGTGGGAAGTATGAACAGAAATGAGTCTGTCCATTCCGGATTGAATGCTCTATTTTCGCTGTCCACGTTTCTTTTTTTTTGGAGAGCGCCATTCCTTCTTTATTTTACTCTCCCTTTCTCTGTCTCACCCGTCTGTATTTCTCCTTTTCTCCGTCACACTGGTCCTTTTCTCTGTCTCATCCGTTTGTATTTACCCTTTCTCTGTCTCACACGTCTTTTTCTCTCCCTTCCTCTGTCTCACTCGTCTTTTTCTCAGCTTTCTGTCTCACTCGTCTTTTTCTCTCCCTTTCTCCGTCTCACTCGTCTTTTTCTCAACTTTCACCGTCTAACCTGCCCTGTCTCCAACTCTCTCTCACCTGTCTGCACCGCGGAGTCGCAATGTTTCCTACCTGGAATGCACAAACTCCATTGGCTGAGTTGTATCACGTGGTATGGCTTCAGTCGCATGCAATTGGTCTGTGCGTTTCCTCAGCTACTAAACATTTACCGTAAAGACTACAAAAGCTGCGCCAGTTAAAATAGAGGCGCCCGTCAGGTTTTTAATCATAACCTTCTGTCTTGGCTGTAGGTCCGGGTCCGTATAGGACAGCTTCTGGGTCTGGACCTGGACTGCGCTTAGTGACCTCTGATGTAGAGCCTTCATCAGAAGGAGGAACATAAACATCTCCAAGTGGTCGTGTGATACAATTTCTCATCCCCACCAACATGACACTACATCATGTGGGGTGCTGGTGTGTGTTTTCCAGTTTGTCAGTTAATCCATCTCTTTCAATGAGACAATTTACTTCAATCTGTATTCAAGGTGGCAGTGCATATATTAAGGGGTCAGAGGGCAGACTTTCCGGTTGACATGGAGGCAGTCAACCAAATGAGAATGGAAATGGCCCAAATGCTGATTTCCGAGTCAGGTATGAATGTGATGGTCATGTATATTTAGTTAAATGCTTCACTAAATATACAGAAAATTCAATAACTATATTTGTGACAGATGCAATGGAGGATGTTTGCCATTTCTGTAGGGAGAAAAGCCCAGGAATGACTGCACAGACCCATGTTGACTGGGTAAGAAACCATAACTCAGCTCCATAATGTTGAATTTATTTTCACTTTGTGAGCCCAAAGTTTATTTTGTTTTTCAGATTGAATGCACGTCATGTACTAGATGGTTCCACTGAGTCTGTGTGGGGCAGATTAGATTAGATTGTTATATCATTCATTATTCCATGGACTAGGCTGTCCATCTGATGAATTCAGCTTATTGATGGTTTATGCATCTATGAAAAATGTTCAACTTCAGAGGCACAACAAACTGGGCTTGTGTGGCTGCTATCACTGCAATAACAGTGGTCACAAGGTAATCTAGCAGAGGTATTTCAAAACCCAAAGATAACATACAGTTGTTTTTGCTTCCAAATAGGCTGTGTGTTTGGGTATATTGGTAGTTCTCAAAGCCACATTGCTCAGTGGTGTAGCACAATGTACTCTAAGTATTCCTTTATATATAACACCCAGTGTCGAAACCCGGGTGGGGAGTTTTTATTTTGAAGAAAATACATCAAAATATGGTTAAGAATATTTCTGATCCCAAAGTTTCATTGAACTCTATAAACCATAAGCTGAATTAACCAGATGGATAGTCTAGTCTGTGAAATTATGAGTGATATACAATCATAATCAGACATTTACAAGGTCAGCAAAGTTTCCTCTCTGTGATTTGAACATCTTGCTGTCGCCATGGGAAACTCCCAACGGTTACAAATAAAGGTAACCAGTTAACAGGAAAGCCAGTTGATTTGTAACACCGGTAAAAACATCTTGAACGATGAACACTGGAGTAATCCTATCCCTGAGAAGCTGGTTGTTCAACAATGAAGACAACAACTCCCATGATCCCTTGCTACTTCACACCATCATCACACTCCGTCTTTTGTTATTGTTTTGATTGAGAGACCTCTAGAGGCTGAAATTACATATTGTGGGTTTAACTCTTAGAATTTACACAGGGGTTACATCAGCAGCAAAAATCAGTTTGCAGTATTTTGGAATCATAACAGAAACACACAACGGACGTAGTTCTTGATCTTGACATGAACAGAGAAAGAAGAAGAGAGAATCAGAGAGGGGATGGAGACAGAGGACGGTGGGCCAGTAAAACAGAATATATTCTGGTTGTTGCAGGAAATGTGGTTGGCTTGGGCAATGTTTGGAGATTTCCTTATCTCTGCTACAAGAACGGAGGAGGTAAATCATACAAATTCTGAATCTACTGAAGAGTTGATTACATGATCATCCATGTCTCTGTATTTATATACCTATAGGTGCCTTTCTGGTGCCATATGGTCTGTTAGCTGTGGTGGTTGGGATACCTCTGTTCCTACTGGAGAGTTCGGTTGGTCAGTACACCCAGGAAGGGTTCATCACCTGCTGGAGGAAATTGTGTCCACTGGCACAAGGTGAGTTGATTTATGTTGAGCTAAAGAGGTGACAATCAACAGATGATCAAAAAAATGAAATGATAAGGAATCAAATTGTTTGTGTCTCAAACTAACTCTGAATATGTTGCTCAAATGAATATTTAAACTAGATCTAAAGATTTAAAACTATTTTAACTTAACTAATAACTATTTTTCTGTATTTTAGGAATTGGATATGGACATTTTGTGTTGAAACTTTATGACTTCATCTACATTATTATCCAAGTCTGGGCTCTCTTCTGCCTGGTGTTCTCATTCAGATCCCAGCTCCCCTGGGCCACCTGTGACAACATTTGGAATACAGGTAAAGGTTTGACTGTAGTTTACTTTTAATTATACAAAAATGTTAGATAAATAGGGCATTACAGTAGTCAAAGTGAGATTAAATAAAATCATGTAATGTGGTGAAACAGCAAAATTAAGGAGCAAATGAGGACAGAGTGTCAAGGAAACAACAGAAAACAGAGGGTTGCACATTTTGGCAAACATATTGCCTCGTTCATCTGTCTACATCTGCGTTCAAGTTCAACAAGGAGAGATTAAATTCCCATTGTGATTTGATTTTATCTACACCACTGCAGGAGGAGAGAGATATAAATCTGTAAAGCTTAGATATTGTGCCTCTATTTGTTACAATCTTTTTCAATGTATTATCTGCATTTTTATCTTAGGCTAGTATGATACCTTGAGAGATAAATGTCTGCATTATAGATTTTAACTGTAGATACTGCAGAAAACACCGATCATTGAGGTCAAAGTTAGCTTTAACCTCATTAAATCTTATTATTCTCTCCTGCTTTAAGATTTGGCCTAGGTTCTTAACATTATGGCTTTCCCATTCCTTATTAATAAGAGTCTTCCTTCCAGCAGCAAATAATGGGTTCTCCCATAATGGACATGAAGGCAAAAGTATTCCATTAATTGCACATCTCTTTTGAATTATTTTTGCTATTTCACATGAAAAACTGATAATTGGGTTCTTAATATTTATATTGAGCTTTGTACAATACCACAAAGAACAAAGGGATACTTGTTTTTTGCTCTCACCAACAATTTTTTGTTCCATCCATTTCCAACTGCCGGCCTCACACTGTTCATGATAGGCCCAGAGCATAGGGTATTTGCCATTAAAGGCCTCTACCCCACAAGGACAGCGGAAGTGTTCCCCATCTGGCAAGATCTTCTCTGATTGTTTTAATCAATTTAGGACCATTTATCTCGAATATCCTCTCAATGGGGGAGATGATATTAATACCAAGATATTTCAGTCCCTCTTTCTTCCAGACTACCTGTGTTTTGGGAAGATGGGCTGGAAAAGTCATCCAGTTGAGCTCATTTATGAGCTCAAATAAGTGTGGGGTTGAGGTTGCTGGATTTGAGAGTATTAATAATATATCATCTGCATATAAATTTATCTTAAAATCATAACCATATATATCAATACCACTTATTTGTTGGTTAGCTCTAATAGCACATGCTAAGGGTTCCAATGCCAATATAAAAATTATTGGTGAGACTAGACATCCTTGCCTTGTTGATCTAGTTAGCTCAAAGGGTGAGGACACAATTCCATTTGTTTTCACACAGGCAAGTGGTTTGTGATACAGTGCCCTAATCCACTGCATACATATGGGTCCAAAGCCATATCTTCCTAAAGTATAAAATAAATATGGCCATTTGATCCTGTCAAATGCTTTTTCAGCATCCAGCAATAACATTACTGCTGGATGCTGAAGTGAAGCGGCTCTATGTATTATCTGAAAGAGCCTTTTCATGTTAGTTGCCACATGACGGCCTTTAAAAAACCCTACTTGATCAAAATGGACCAATGAGGGAACCACTCTTTCAAGACGTATTGCAAGCATTTTAGCAAATAACTTGTAGTCATTGTTAAGCAAACTAAGAGGTCTGTAGTTACTCATTTGCATATGATCTTAACCAGGTTTGGGTATAGTTGAAATTACAGCTGTTCGCATGCTGACAGGCATTGATTTAGACATTATAATATCATTATATAACATTGTAAGAAAGGGAGTCAAGATATCCTGAAAGCGTTTATAGAACTCAATACTAAAACCATCATCTCCAGGTGTCTTACCGTTAGACAAACACTTTATAGCCAATTTTACCTAATAAGTCATGTGTTCAAGTTTGAAGCCGATACCATTAACGCCCTAGGAGGAGATAGTGTTTGTTCGGGGTCCAAAATTGGGGAAATGTTGTACATTCATGTGTGTATTGTGGACTTCCTGTTGGATTTAGGTCAGGGGTGTCAGCATATGATTTATAGGTCTTCATGAGATGTATAATTGAGTTTTGGTTTGATCTCTGTACGACATTCCTACGGGCCGTGGTGGCCATTTTAGATACATAGGTGGCGCTATCGAGCACATTTTGGCACTTTAGGGGATCGTTTTGACAATTTGTCAAATTTTTCACCAGACCTGATGTGCGTGGCAAATTTGGTGAGTTTTTGAGCATGTTTAGGGGGTCAAATTAAGGATTGAATTGGCGAATTAATAAAAAAGAAACAAACAAACAAACACACGAAATACCCCTTTGGGGCTTAGGTCCTAATGATGAAACTGGACAGTTTTTTAAACAGAAAATAATAAAAATTCACCAATAGCACAATAAAGCATTACAAACATTACTTGCTGAACTTGTTGAACTTTCTCAGAAGCTCTCACCAGTAACTGCTTCTTTTTTATGTCATACAACTAGTAACAACAGCTTGCAGTTTATCTGTCAATTCTTCACTAGTTGTTCTGTTCTCTTCCTGTTGTCAAATGTTCTCTGTTAGTTTGTAGTAGTGATTCCTCACATTTATCATTGTCATTTGTTCTCTAAACCAGTGAACTGTATGGGTCTTCAGACTTTGGATTCTATGTGGCCAAATGTGACGATAAATCAGACCATGTTGACCAACACCACCTCTGCTGCTACTGAGTTTTGGGAGTGAGTCTAATTTTCTTTTAATGTTCTTTTAAAGCTGTCTGTGGTTTGTAAAATGTCTTGTGATTGATGTTTGATGATGTCACCCGAGTCATCTCAGTTCGGGCTTGGACAAAACAAATTTATAACAGAAAGCCTGCGTTTCAAACTTGGGCTGTGGAGTATGAAAGACATGGACATACAAAGAGGCATGAAGATTATAATGAAAGATGCTACTCAGTTGCATTACGGGAAATGTGGGATTAAGTGTTTTTGCAGTTCAATTTTTTTTTCAATCTGTCTTTTCAACTTTATAAAAGTGCATTAATAAATTACACAATCGTAGATGACCTTCACGTTTTGCCACCATCCAGTGTAGTAAACAGTGTCACGTTATGTTAATGTGTAATTTCTCCTCTCCTCAGACGGAGGGTGCTGGCCATGTCTGGAGGCATTGAGGAGCTGGGCAGTGTGAGATGGGAGCTGGTTTTGTGTCTTCTGGCCAGCTGGGTGTTCACGTACTTCAGTATCTGGAAAAGTGTCAGATCCTCTGCAAAGGTGAGTTGATATTTTATCCTAAATAAAATTACACTTGTGGTAGATACAGTAGAAACCACTGTTAATATTTAACTTATTTTCATTAATTAAATTCAGTCAGTTGCTCACCTCAAACTCCCTGTGAGTGTTAGAAGTGATTTAAATATTTTGATTATAATTTTTAGGCTTTGCATGGTCAGGCCTCTGGTTATAACATTGATATCCCCTATGAGCTACAGCGCAGCCTGAGATTCCACAGTAACTACGTTTGCCAACACAACATAATTTGGAAGAAAATTTAGTAGTATATAAACATAATTTCTAGGAAACAGAGTTGAAACTCATGTTCATTGGAAAGCTTTTCTTTATAAAAAAATGCAGCTATTTTTTTTTATCCTTTTTTTTAATTCTTATCTTCGTATGGTCCTCATTGTTTCACTGTTTTATTTTGTCATAGTTGTAAATTCTAATTAAAATGTAATTATTTTAGTATGTTTATGCTGTACTCTTTTTGTTATGCACCTTGCAACTGTGTTTAGAGAAGTGCTATATAATGTAAATAAAATAATTATTAATTATAATTATTAATAGTAATTACCATTAATTCTGATTATGACAAAAAAGATGATGTTAAAATTGTGGTTTTTTTTAAGGTAGCATACTTCACTGCCACCTTCCCCTACGTGATGCTCCTGATATTGCTCATCAGGGGATTGACTCTACCTGGAGCTTGGGAAGGGATCTACTACTACCTGTATCCAGATTTGAACAGCCTGGCTAACCTTGAGGTATTTTATATTGATACCATGTACAGTACATTGAGTCATTTTAGGTCATGTGAGAGAAAGACTGTTCCAGGTCGAAAACAGTTCTGAAGAGTTCATTAAAACACTTTAACGTTCATCCAGTTAATTAATGTATGTATTTGAATCTATGATGAGAGCTTGGCTACAGGAGACTTCAGGCTAGATGGCAATTTTTGTTGTCCAGGTGATGCTGCCTGCAGGGGACCAGCAAGTGGAGCCCATTCTGGAAAAAGTCTCACTAGAGAATTAACTGTACATGCTACTTTTATTTCAGTATGCCGGACTCCCCACCACATATATACTATATTTATTTGTTATATTACAGGTCTGGATAGAGGCAGGATCTCAAATATGCTTCTCCTACAGCGTGTCCATAGGTACTCTGAGTGTTTTGAGCAGCTATAATGACTACAAGAACAACTGCTACAAGTAAGTATAAGCAGCAAAACACAATAAGTTTTATAAGAGAACTTTAACTCAAATGTGTTTCTGATGTTTGAATAAGTTAAAGTATAAGTTACAGTTAAATATCACAAGCAAAATAACAAATAAGGTCGATGCAGTTCACAATGCATTAACAATACAATAAATAATCACTTGTTTTCACATCGCCATTTTCAATAGCTAATATAACAATGCAAATGTCTGCTCTTTGACAAGGTATTCTGTCTTACTGTGACCTCTAGGGACTGTTTCTGGCTCTGTCTGCTGAACAGTGGGACCAGTTTTGTTGCTGGATTTGTCGTCTTCTCTGTACTTGGATTCATGGCTCAGAAACAGGGTGTTACTGTCGACGCTGTGGCTGAGTCTGGTATAATCAAAGATTTAAAATTTGTTTTTTTTTTGAATATCTTTTAGCTCAAGGCTAGTCTCCCAAGAGTTCATGTTAAAATCACAATAGAAATATTTTCATAAACACTATGTAGCAAACATACACATACTCACACACAAAGTTATACAGATAAAGGATGTGGCTGGAAATTTTCTATATATCTTCTATATTTGTCTTATTGTCAACAAATTTTATGTATTCATGTAATCTCATGTGTATGAAGCCTGCTGTAGACTTCTGTTGTTGTCCAGAAACTATTAAAAACACATCAATGAGCCTCACCGTTGCACTGGGTGACATGTTCCTTTGACCTGAAGATTGTGGTTGCATTAGTTTGTTAAGAAACGGTTTCAAAGACAATAACTACACTTTTAATTTCTCAAAGAACTTCATTACAAAGTCAAGATGTCGTGTTATGTACCACAAAAAGATGTTTTATGTAGCACAAAAAGGTAGTGAAACTCTGTAAATGGAACTGCATTTCTGCACATGCTCAGTGGTGTCTGCCATACACAGAACTACTCTCTGGATACTGAAAATAGGATCGCTGTTATTAGTCTTTAGAGCTGTTTCTAAACAATTATTGTGAACAAACTCTTCGAGGTGAAGGAACAAGTTACCCAGTGCAGCGTTGTGGCTCAGTCACATGTTTTTGGACAACAACACAGGTCTATGGCACAGAGGAATAAGATAGATCAGGCTTTGGACATACACACAATACTCGTAAATAGGATCAATTAATTTTATGGTTTGCTCTGCACATATGATTTGTTGACAGTAAATAAAATATAGAAAATTGGCCATATCCTTTATATTGAAATGAAATGTGTTCAGTTATGAAATACAGCTACAGAAAGAACGTACTTTCCAACTTGTTTATTTCCAATCCACAGGTCCAGGTTTGGCCTTCATTGTTTACCCACAGGCAACAGCTTTGATGCCTTTACCACAGTTCTGGACTGTCTGCTTTTTCCTGATGATGATTTTCCTCTGTGTTGACACACATGTATGTTGTTTTATTGTATTACCTTCTGATTAATAACTAATTCATTGCAGGCACAAACTAATGCAGTTGTTTACTGATTTTATTTTGACTCCAGTTTGTGACAGTTGAGTGTTTTGTCACCTCAGTAAGTGACTTGTTTCCAAAGCTGTTTCGTAAACCAGGAAGACATGAGATCTTTGTCCTCGTCATTTGTTCATCCTTCTTCCTCATACATCTGTCTTTGGTCACTGAGGTGAATAAAATAAGTCCATGAAAACACATTGAAACAACACACAATCTGTTAAAAACATTTTCTCATATTCAAATCTTGTCTCTTCTGGCTCTAGGGAGGGATTTACCTATTCCAGCTTATTGATTATTATAGTTGTACCAGAGCTTCTCAGTATTTCATGGCTTTATCTGAGTGTCTGGCTCTGGCTTGGGGTTTTGGTAAGCAAAAAAGCATTTATATTATATCCCATGTTCATGATGTGATCTGACTATTTGTATATATCTGTGCTTCAAATATTTTTGTTTTCAATAATAAATCATGAGGTTATAACTTTGTTCATATTGCCCCATGTCACAAAATAGGACAAATAGAAACGCTTCTAATTTGAGTGTTTGTTATTATTTAATTTTAGATAGCTTTGGCCAGACTGGTTGCATTTCCTGAATATAACCAAATGTTTCAAAGTGACTGTTTATCTTGTCCCTGTTACCCTGCAATACTAATAAAAACCTCCATATGACTTTGAAACTTAAGAGACCTCAACACACTGCTATTTAGAAATCACATGCAAATCCCAGATCCAACGCAGAAACTAGTCTAATCTAAATTCCCATCAGGTGCTGACCGTGTTATTAACATTATTGAGGACATGACTGGACAGAGACCATCTGTTTACTTCAAAGTGTGCTGGAGATACATCATTCCTCTGCTGTCACTGGTAAGTCAGAAAAGGTTTAATAGACTGTATTTAGTTCCATTACCTAAATAAAATAAATGACATTTTGTGCTGAAAACCTCTGGCTACTTTTAAGTGTTTCTGTACTTATTCATCTCTTCTTTTTTCATTAAACTCTATTTTGTTCCCTCTGGAAAAAAAAACAAAACTATCTCCATACCTTCTTAGATTTCCTTTATGCTGTACCTGGTTGATTACACACACCTCAGGATTAACGACAGCTACGTTTACCCCGACTGGGCCTACGCTCTAGGCTGGACCATGACACTCTCCTCTGTTCTCATGGTGCCACTGTGGGCAGCTGGACAGATGTGTTTCACAGCAGGCACCTTCAGACAGGTCAGTGTTCAAAAGAATTTCCTGCAACTCTGGATGCCTCTTTTTCTGATTTATGATTTCAACTTAAGTTTTATATCTACTGAGAGATGCTCTACAAGATGAGAAGAAAAAGAGAAAGACTCATGACATTCTCTTATCCAAATCCAAAAGGTCTTGTTGAGTGTCCCAATGATTAAAGTTGTGTGTAAATTTACTCACTCATCTTTTTTTTCCAGCGTTTGTCTGTCCTTCGTCATCCTGTTGAAGATCCAGTCTCACAGAGAAGAAATTTGGAAGAGGATGGGATACATATGGAGCTGAGGACGTTTGGAGAGACATCTTAGTCACATCAGCTAGACACTTCATCTGTCATTGTTTAAAGAGGACCTTTTACTCTTATTTCCAGCTCTATATTTTCATTTTCAGACTCCACTAGAGTAGCTTTGCATGATTCGCAATTTAAAAAAACACTCCTTGTTCATCTTATGCTGGCCCTTTATGCAGCCCCTCAGTTCAGCCTCTGCCTCTAACAGGCAGTCTTAGCTCCTGTCTCTTTAAGACCCCCTCCTGATGAGCCCACTATGCTCTGATTGTCCAGCTTTCCAGAAGCTGCCAGGGGCAGCCGTATCAATGTTGTATTAAGTTACCGATGCAAACTAAACATTTCCTGCTTTACAACATCAAATTAAAAGCTTTTAAATGACTAAATAAATGGAGACTTTTATTTCAAAGAATATTCAGTATGTGAAATGTGTTCCTCACTGAATTAGCAGAGCTTCGTTAGTGGTGCTAAAAACCAGTCAAAATAACAAGATATCGATATATTTGGAGCTCTTTGTTCAGCATCTCAGTTAGAAATAATGCAGGGAGGAATAGTACGAGCAAAAACAGCCACAGGGATGATTATGTTTGCTGAAGACCTGCAGATGACCAGCACACCTCCAGCAAGTAAACTACTTATTTTACTTTTCCATGCTGTGTAATGGAAAAATACTTACAGTGTGCCAGCTTGACTTCAGTAATGACGCAAGTAGAAGTTGAAGTCTCGAGCTGAAAGTAGAAAAAACTGGTGGAAATCGAGTGTTCAGAGTAGTCTGAAGTCAGTGCTTTTTGCTCACCGGGATTACTTCTACATACATTTACCTCATTATTTGACACTGTGGTCACTTTTAACATAAACATCCGTCATTGTAACATCATATATATGACTGAAAATAAGGAAAAGCATAATAGATTTATTTAGACACCGTAATTCCCAGTAATAGGTTTTTAGGTTAGTTTGTCTATGCAAAATCATGATTGTAAGTACCTTGCATTCTCAGTTTTCATAGCACCTTCAATCTAACTAACCTTGGCTGTTTCGGGACTTAATCCAAGAGGTTAGGTGGTGTAGAAATGCAGGAAATTTGTTTTAAATAAAAAAAAAAAATTCTAATTGAGGACCCCCAGACACCCCTCCCAGTTATGTATCTTTCCAAGTTGTTCCTGGTTCCAAACTATGATTTCCTTATAGCTGCTTAAATGCTTTGCGTTCCATGCTACATGTTTCTGGGCATGTGTTTTAACAGGTTACAGTGTAAATATAATGGTTTGGTTTATTTGCTCTGCCCTTCAGTTGTTGTGGTACACTGTAGCTAAATGTATTTTACCAATGCAGCAGAGTGAGCATTAAAGGACAATACCAGATTTAACATGTCTCAGCCTCTTCAAATCGTGTACTTTGCATCACTGCAAATCATTGATCAAACTATACCACTGTGTTTCACTTTTTCCAGGCATCTGCTGGTTTCTGTTGATTTCCATAAGATATGAAAGTCATTAAGCAGACTCTATCACTTTGAACATCAAGTCAGAGTGCAATTATTTTTGTCAAAGTTACATTACTGTTGCGAGATAATGAATGAATGAATTTATTGAATTACTCTGTCCAAAGATCTCAAAGTACGTACCAGCTCGTACTTTACTAAGAGGTCAGATATAACAGGGAGAGAGGCCATGAAGAGCCCTAAAAGTAATCAGTAGGATCTTAAAAAACAATTCTGAAACATACTGTGAGCCGGTGTAAAGAGGCTAAAACAGGAGTGATGTCTCTTGGTTCTGGTTAAAAGCCTGGCAGCTGACAGTCTGCAATCAATCAGCAGATTTTTGGTTCAGGCAAATAAAAAAGCTGTTGCAATAATCCAGGCATGATGAGTTGAAGGCATGGAAATTGTCTTACACCCTAAGGTGCCCAGCCCGCATGGGCTTACAAGACACTACAAGATTCAAGAGAAAATAAAAAAGAAAGCAAGCCCATACATGGTATGATATGAACAATCCTATCAATATTTTTGCTGAGGAATGATACTTGAGATCGGCTTATAATTATTAATTGTGAGGGGTTAAGGATGAGCTTCTTTAGTGAGAAGTTGATCAAGAGAGAAAGTAGAACAATTGACGGTAAATTATGTTTTGCAAGCGTTTTTTCAAAAATCATTTGTGTCTGATATGATTTTTCCATTAAAAAATTCAGTTGGGTGTCATGTGGTAAGCAATTTCTAATATTCCACCTGCTCCTTCTCCGTCATTGAAAAATCCAGAATCTATGACTATCCAAATATTTTTCATTTCAAAATGGATACAAGATTCCCTGAAGTCTATTCTTGAGGCTTCAAGTTTCCACATCAAATGTGTGTAAGTTACATACTGGACCATGACTGGCTTCAAGCTGGTTGTGATTGTAAAAATCATACTCATAGGCACACACCTTATACTCAGATTTATGGTCAGCACAGAGAAAGTTTACAATTCTGCAGATAAATGTGAAAAAATCCTTCTAGTGTCACTCTGCACATTCGTCATTCTGCACAGTGACGCTCAAACAGTCAGTGAAGTAACAATAACAACACATTGTTGAGTGGAGGGAGACTTTATACATGATGTGACAAACTGCTGACTGAAAATATTACATGAAATTAAATCTAATAACCAGTGCTATTATATGACAAATGTTAAAGGTAATTTCTGGTGTAATTTGAGGTTTTGGCCATTTAGGATGATTAATATTTTAATATTATTTACTAATATTTTCTTTTCAAAATGTCATTGTAGCATGTTCTACTTAAATATAAACTTTGTTGGAAACTGACACTAAACATGGTGTATGATGTCACAAAATACACAGGACCACCATTTTTAAGAATTATTTTACTCTCCTCACTCACTGGAATTTGCTGTGGATACATTTTGTCCGATCCTTGTGTTAACTCTATAAATAATTCACTGAGAAGTTTAAAATGTGCCTCAGTAATCTTGAACAATAGTCTTTATTTTACACTTGAAAATGTAAAATAAAACACCCAGACATCAGTACAAATCCAAACATAAAGTATCCTCACCGCAATCGTATAGAGCTAATGTAGAAACTCATGATTTTCAGTGTCAGTCTATAAGTGATTAAATGTTTAATCTATAATATGTTTAAATATATACTTTGTTGATATGAAGCTGACAAAAGCTGCAAATCCTCACATTTAAGATGCTGGAACAAGCAAAAATCATTTGACTTAAATGATACATTTAGACAATTCGTCAACTAATCATTTCAGCACAAAAATCTGTCTTTAAATACATTTTAGCCACACTGAATACTGTAGGCTTAAACAATGACAGATGAAGTGTCTAGTTGATGTGACTTTGCAGATGGCACTAAGATGTCTCTGCAGACGTCCTCAGCTCCTCGCCTGATCTCTCCAGGGTGCCGCCGGAGTACCACGACTTCTGCCTGGTCTTCAGTAAAGCCAAACCCACATCTCTGCCTCCGCACCGCCCCTATGACTGTGCTATTGACCTCTTGCCTGGGACTTCATCCCCCAAGGGACGCCTGTACTCCCTGTCTGAGCCTGAGCGAAAGGCCATGGAGACTTACATCAATGACTCTCTTCGAGACATGCTCAACCGGTTCGCCTTTGTCTACCTGGATGACATTCTCATCTTCTCCCAGTCCAGAGATGAACACATTCACCATTTCCAAGCCGTCCTCCAGCGCCTCCTTGAGAACTCCCTGTTTGTCAAAGCTGAGAAGTGTGAGTTCCATGCCTCTTCAGTGTCCTTCCTGGGGTACATAGTTGCAAAAGACAGTGTACAGATGGACCCAGCTAAAGTCTCCACCGTCACCTCCTGGCCTGTTCCTGAGATCCGCAAACAGCTTCAGTGCTTCCTGGGTTTTGCCAATTTCTACTGCCGCTTCATTCGCAATTACAGCCCCATGGCAGCTCCTTTCACCGCCCTGACCTCCTCCAAGGTGCCTTTTCAGTGGTCACCTTCCACTGACAAAGCCTTCCAAACTCTCAAGACACGGTTCACCTCAGCACCCATCCTTCAGATGCCTGACCCTAATCGCCAGTTTGTTGTGGAGGTCAATGCCTTTGATGTGGGGGCAGGGGCTGTCCTGTCCCAGCGTTCTGCCACTGATTAGAAGCTCCACCCATGTGCCTTCTTCTCTCGGCGTTTGTCGCCTGCCAAGAGGAATTATGATATTGGCAACAGGGAGCTGCTGGCAGTAAAGATGGCTCTCAAAGAGTGGCATCATTGGTTGGAGGGTACCAAAGAGCCTTTTCTTGTCTGGACTGACCACAAGAACTTGGAGTACATCAGCTAAAAGACTGAATTCCCGCCAAGCCCGTTGGTGCCTGTTCTTTGCCCGGTTCAACTTTACCCTCTCCTACCGCCCTGGATCTTGTAATGCCAAGCCTGACGCCCTGTCCCAGCAATTCCAGAGAGTGGAGGAATCTGGAAAGAGGCCAGAGCCCATCCTCCCTGGGTCCTGTCTTATCACCGCGGTGACCTGGGACATCGAGGAGAGGGTGAGAGCAGCAGCTGAGGGACATCCTGGTCCCAGCTCCTGCCCGCCAAACTGCTTGTTCGTCCCTCCAGCCTTGAGATCAGAGGTGCTGCAGTGGGCCCACTCCTCCAAGCTCTCCTGCCACCCTGGTGCTCGACGGACACAGCATGCCCTCCTCCAGCACTTCTGGTGGCCCAGCTTGAAAGAGGACACCCAGGACTTCGTCAAAGCCTGCCCAGTCTGTAATCAACACAAGACCTCCCGCCAGGCCCCAGCAGGACTTCTGCAGCCTCTTCCTGTTCCCCACCGCCCGTGGTCCCACATCTCCATGGACTTTGTGATGGGCTTTCCCTCTTCTGAAGGCCATACTGTCCCTTCAGCCAAGAGAACTGCTCAGTTGGTCCTGCTCCACATATTCCGTCTTCATGGCCTCCCTGTCGATGTGGTGTCGGACCGTGGGCCTCAATTTGCCTCCGTTTTTTGGAGAGAGTTCTGCAGTCTCCTGGATGCCACCACCAGTCTGTCCTCCGGCTTCCACCCTCAATGGGCAAACGGAGCGCATGAACCAGGAGTTGTAAACGGCCCTGCAGTGCATGGCCTCCCAGAACCCCTCCTCCTGGTCCTCACAGCTGTTGTGGATAGAATATGCCCACAACTCCCTCATCTGCTCTGCCACTGGCCTCTCTCCTTTCCAATGTGCCTACGGCTCTGGACTAGAGACTGTTCTTGTGCAGTGTTGCGTCTTTCCCTCTTCGTCACCGATCTAGCCTGCCTAAGAACTGTTGGACTGTTGCCAGTGCTGTGGTTTGTCCGCCTTGGGAGTGGAAGATTGGGGTTAGATTCCGCTCGGTGCCACCTGCCACATTAAGTTATAAGAGCAATAAACCAAACGAGTGCAGCTGCAAGTGGTCAGTAATTTTCATCCAATTATGCAATTACCCACAATTCCATATAAGTAGAAATTTTGGAACCATGATTATGAGCAACTGAATATTCAACAGTTGTGTCAACATGGACCCAAAAATTATTAAGGAGCTCATGGACTTCAAAGTCCATAATAAATTCCCCAAGGGATGCGACAAAAAGGAGAGATACATAATTAAAAGAAGAGCAGCACATTTTGTCCTTAAAGGTAAATAATCCCACACCCTATACTTATATTTTTTTTATTTTCTCATTAACCTCATAAAACGTACTTGAAATGATTTCCATTTATTAAATTGATGATCAGCATCTATAATTCAGGCACAATATTGTGGCCACAAAGGGGAAACAACCACTGTGATATGAGAACATGTGGTATTCTCTCTTTCCGGATACCAGTGGTACTTGTAAAAGCAGACTTGACCTATGATAGATATTGGCCTACTTTGTGTCCATTCATTTTCCAGATCAGTCAATACCCAGCATGCCAGGCCAAGAGGGCCAGCCTTACGGAAAAATCACAGTACAACCCAATAGAGGTGAGGTTATTTGTGCCACTAGGTGCTCTAACTAACCTTCCAGTATAGTACAGATAATACTCATTCATATCTTTCAGGTATCTGAGCTGTTTGAGCTGGTGGGAATGGATCTTCTCAAGCTCACTGTCACTGACACATCCCGGGGGTTAAGAAAGATGAGCATCATTATTCAAATTCTAACAATGTCTTATTCAGAATGTTAAGTTCATTTTAACAACTGGACTTTTTGTAGCTGGATGCTGCAAAATATGATGTACTTATTGGAGCAGTTTGCAAGGACGGACACTGGACGCTGGTGGTAAGTGGACTTTTGTCCAATTTTGTATGCCCATCTTTAGCACACCTAGACTCTTCATGCTCCACGCATATTTAGGAGTCCATCTGTGTATTTTTAACAGGCTATGTACCCCAAGGAGTGTTTGTTGACCCTTTTGGTGCCACCAGTGCCCAGGTGAAGAAATGCAATGAAATGACAAGGTAGGCAAATCTTGGATGATCCCTTGTAGGTGCACCTATTATCTCTGGTGTGGCAGACTATTTCATATAGCCAACAAAGCAGCATCTCATATTTTCACCCCTCTATCTTCATGATGTAGCGCAGGGGTATTCAACTAAAATTTAAAGAGGTCAAGTTAGAGAAAATTTCTTGAAGCAAAGGTCTCAACATCTGCATGTAATCAATACCTGACTGTCAAATCAAATGAATTCAGTACAATTCAAAAGCTTTTTGACAATATTTATTGTCACATAACATAATAATAATAATATATATGTATGACTGCTGATATGTTTAATGTAACGGTTTTAATGGTTTAACGGTGGTTTAATGCCACGGTTTCTGAACCTATGAGACACACTGGTTTAGTGTTCCCAGTGGGAAGTATGAACAGAAATGAGTCTGTCCATTCCGGATTGAATGCTCTATTTTCGCTGTCCACGTTTCTTTTTATGGAGAGCGCCATTCCTTCTTTATTTTTCTCTCCCTTTCTCTGTTTCACCCGTCTGTATTTCTCCTTTTCTCCGTCACACTGGTCCTTTTCTCTGTCTCATCCGTTTGTATTTACCCTTTCTCTGTCTCACATGTCTTTTTCTCTCCTTTCTCCGTCTCACTCGTCTTTTTCTCAGCTTTCTCTGTCTCACACGTCTTTTTCTCTCCCTTTCTGTCTCACTCGTCTTTTTCTCAGCCTTCTGTCTCACTCGTCTTTTTCTCTCCCTTTCTCCGTCTCACTCGTCTTTTTCTCAGCTTTCTCTGTCTCACTCGTCTTTTTCTCTCCCTTTCTCCATCTCACTCGTCTTTTTCTCAACTTTCACCGTCTAACCTGCCCTGTCTCCAACTCTCTCTCACCTGTCTGCACCGCGGAGTCGCAATGTTTCCTACCTGGAATGCACAAACTTCATTGGCTGAGTTGTATCACGTGGTATGGCTTCACTCGCATGCAATTGGTCTGTGCGTTTCCTCAGCTACTAAACATTTACCGTAAAGACTACAAAAGCTGCGCCAGTTAAAATAGAGGCGCCCGTCAGGTTTTTAATCATAACCTTCTGTCTTGGCTTTAGGTCCGGGTCCGTATGGGACAGCTTCTGGGTCCGGACCTGGACTGCGGTTAGTGACCTCTGATGTAGAGCCTTCATCAGAAGGAGGAACATAAACATCTCCAAGTGGTCGTGTGATACAATTTCTCATCCCCACCAGCATGACACTACATCATGTGGGGTGCTGGTGTGTGTTTTCCAGTTTGTCAGTTAATCCATCTCTTTCAATGAGACAATTTACTTCAATCTGTATTCAAGGTGGCAGTGCATATATTAAGGGGTCAGAGGGCAGACTTTCCGGTTGACATGGAGGCAGTCAACCAAATGAGAATGGAAATGGCCCAAATGCTGATTTCCGAGTCAGGTATGAATGTGATGGTCATGTCTATATTTGTGACAGATGCAATGGAGGATGTTTGTCATTTCTGTGGGGAGAAAAGCCCAGGAAATACTGCACAGACCCATGTTGACTGGGACAACAAACTGGGCTTGTGTGGCTGCTATCACTGCAATAACAGTGGTCACAAGTTAATCTAGCAGAGGTATTTCAAAACCCAAAGATAACATACAGTTGTTTTTGCTTCCAAATAGGCTGTGTGTTTGGGTATATTGGTAGTTCTCAAAGCCACATAGCTCAGTGGTGTAGCACAATGTACTGTAAGTATTCCTTTATATTTAACACCCAGTGTCGAAACCTGGGTGGGGAGTTTTTATTTTGAAGAAAATACATCAAAATATGGTTAAGAATATTTCTGATCCCAAAGTTTCATTGAACTCTATAAACCATAAGCTGAATTAACCAGATGGATAGTCTAGTCTGTGAAATTATGAGTGATATACAATCATAATCAGACATTTACAAGGTCAGCAAAGTTTCCTCTCTGTGATTTGAACATCTGCTGTCGCCATGGGAAACTCCCAGCGGTTACAAATAAAGGTAACCAGTTAACAGGAAAACCAGTTGATTTGTAACACCGGTAAAAACATCTTGAACGATGAACACTGGAGTAATCCTATCCCTGAGAAGCTGGTTGTTCAACAATGAAGACAACAACTCCCATGATCCCTTGCTACTTCACACCATCATCACACTCCGTCTTTTGTTATTGTTTTGATTGAGAGACCTCTAGAGGCTGAAATTACATATTGTGGGTTTAACTCTTAGAATTTACACAGGGGTTACATCAGCAGCAAAAATCAGTTTGCAGTATTTTGGAATCATAACAGAAACACACAACGGACGTAGTTCTTGATCTTGACATGAACAGAGAAAGAAGAAGAGAGAATCAGAGAGGGGATGGAGACAGAGGACGGTGGGCCAGTAAAACAGAATATATTCTGGTTGCTGCAGGAAATGTGGTCGGCTTGGGTAATGTTTGGAGATTTCCTTATCTCTGCTACAAGAACGGAGGAGGTAAATCATACAAATTCTGAATCTACTGAAGAGTTAATTACATGATCATCCATGTCTCTGTATTTATATACCTATAGGTGCCTTTCTGGTGCCATATGGTCTGTTCGCTGTGGTGGTTGGGATACCTCTGTTCCTTCTGGAGAGTACAGTTGGTCAGTACACCCAGGAAGGATCCGTCACCTGTTGGAGGAAATTGTGTCCACTTGCACAAGGTGAGTTGATTTATGTTGAGCTAAAAAGGTGACAATCAACAGATGATGAAAAACATCTAACTTTCACTTTTTACATGAAATGATAAGGAATCAAATTGTTTGTGTCTCAAACTAACTCTGAATATGTTGCTCAAATGAATATCTAAACTAGATCTAAAGATTTAAAACTATTTTAACTTAACTAATAACTATTTTTCTGTATTTTAGGAATTGGATATGGATATTTGGTGTTGAAACTTTATGACCTCAGCTACATTATTATCCAAGTCTGGGCTCTCTTCTGCCTGGTGTTCTCATTCAGATCCCAGCTCCCCTGGGTCACCTGTGACAACACCTGGAATACAGGTAAAGGTTTGACTGTAGTTTACTTTTAATTATATAAAAATGTTAGATAAACAGGGCATTACAGTCGTCAAGGTGAGATTAAATAAAATCATGTAATGTGGTGAAACAGCAAAATTAAGGAGCAAATGAGGACAGAGTGTCAAGGAAACAACAGAAAACAGAGGAATGAATGTATTATCTGCATTTTTATCTGAGGACAGTACGACACCTTAAGAGATAAGTGTCTGCATTATAGATTTTAACTGTAGATACTGCAGAAAACACCAATCATTGAGGTCAAAGTTGGCTTTAACCTCATTAAATCTTATTATTCTCTCCTGCTTTAAGATTTGGCCTAGGTTCTTAACATTATGGCTTTCCCATTCCTTATTAACAAGAGTCTTCCTTCCAGCAGCGAATAATGGGTTCTCCCATAATGGACATGAAGGCAAAAGTATTCCATTAATTGCACATTTCTTTTCAATTATTTTTGCTATTTCACATGAAAAACTGATAATTGGGTTCTTAATATTTATATTGAGCTTTGTACAATACCACAAAGAAGAAAGGGATACTTGTTTTTTGCTCTCACCAACAATTTTTTGTTCCATCCATTTCCAACTGCCGGCCTCACACTGTTCATGATAGGCCCAGAGCATAGGGTATTTGCCATTAAAGGCCTCTACCCCACAAGGACAGCGGAAGTGTTCCCCATCTGGCAAGATCTTCTCTGATTGTTTTAATCAATTTAGGACCATTTATCTCGAATATCTTCTCAATGGGGGAGATGATATTAATACCAAGATATTTCAGTCCCTCTTTCTTCCAGACTACCTGAGTTTGGGTAAGATGGGCTGGAAGATTGCCAAACTCATTTATGAGCTTAAATACGTGTGGGGTTGAGGTTGCTGGATTTGAGAGTATTAATAATATATCATCTGCATATAAATTTATCTTAAAATCATAACCATATATATTAATACCACTTATTTGTTGGTTAGCTCTAATAGCACATGCTAAGGGTTCCAATGCCAATATAAAAAATATTGGTGAGACTGGACATCCTTGCCTTGTTGATCTAGTTAGCTCAAAGGGTGAGGACACAATTCCATTTGTTTTCACACAGGCAAGTGGTTTGTGATACAGTGCCCTAATCCACTGCATACATATAGGTCCAAAGCCATATCTTCCTAAAGTATAAAATAAATATGGCCATTTGATCCTGTCAAATGCTTTTTCAGCATCCAGCGATAACATTACTGCTGGATGCTGAAGTGAAGCGGCTCTATGCATTACCTGAAAGAGCCTTTTCATGTTAGTTGCCGCATGACGGCCTTTAAAAAACCCTACTTGATCAAAATGGACCAATGAGGGAACCACTCTTTCAAGACGTGTTGCAAGCATTTCAGCAAATAACTTGTAGTCATTGTTAAGCAAACTAAGAGGTCTGTAGTTACTCATTTGCATATGATCTTTGCCAGATTTGGGTATTGTTAAAATTACAGCTGTTCGCATGCTGACAGGCATTGATTTAGACGTAATATCATTATATAATATTGTAAGAAAGGGAGTCAAGATATCCTGAAAGCGTTTATAGAACTCAATACTTCAAAACCATCATCTCCAGGTGTCTTACCGTTAGACAAACACTTGATAGCCAATTTTACCTAATAAGTCATGTATTCAAGTTTGAAGCCAATACCATTAACGCCCTAGGAGGAGATAGCGTTTGTTCGGGGTCCAAAATTGGGGAAAAGTTGTACTTTCATGTGTGTGGACTTGCTGTTGGATTTAGGTCAGGGGTGTCAGCGTATGATCTATAGGTCTTGATGACATGTATAATTGAGTTTTGGTTTGATCTCTGTACGACATTCCTACGGGCCGTGGCGGCCATTTTAGATACATAGGTGGCGCTATCGAGCACATTTTGGCACTTTAGGGGATCATTTTGACATTTTATCAAATTTTTCACCTGATGTGACCTGATGTGTGTGGCAAATTTGGTGAGTTTTTGAGCATGTTTAGGGGGTCAAATTAAGGGTTGAATTGGCGGATTAATAAAAAAGAAAGAAAGAAACAAACAAACAAACACACAAAATACCCCTTTGGGGCTCAGGCCCTAATGATGAAACTGGACAGTTTTTTAAGCAGAAAATAATAAAATTCACCAATAGCACAGTAAAGCATTACAAACATTAGAGGAAAGTTTTGTACTTGCTGAACTTGTTGAACTTTCTCAGAAGCTCTCACCAGTAACCGCTTGTTTTTATGTCATACAACTAGTAACAACAGCTTGCAGTTTATCTGTCAATTCTTCACTAGTTGTTCTGTTCTCTTCCTGTTGTCAAATGTTCTCTGTTAGTTTGTAGTAGTGATTCCTCACATTTATCATTGTCATTTGTTCTCTAAACCAGTGAACTGTATGGGTCTTCAGACTTTGGATTCTATGTGGCCAAATGTGACGATAAATCAGACCATGTTGACCAACACCGCCTCTGCTGCTACTGAGTTCTGGGAGTGAGTCTAATGTTCTTTTAATGTTCTTTTAAAGCTGTCTGAGGTTTGTAAAATGTCTTGTGGTTGATGTTTGATGATGTCACCCGAGTCATCTCAGCTCGGGCTTGGACAAAACAAATTTATAACAGAAAGCCTGCATTTCAAACTTGGGCTGTGGAGTATGAAAGACATGGACATACAAAGAGGCATGAAGATTATAATGAAAGATGCTAATAAGTTGCATTATGGGAAATGTAGGATTCAGTGTTTTTGCAGTTCAATTTTTTTTTCAATCTGTCTTTTCAACTTTATAAAAGTGCACTAATAAATTATACAATCGTAGATGACCTTCACGTTTTGCCACCATCCAGTGTTGTAAACAGTGTCACATTATGTTAATGTGTAATTTCTCCTCTCCTCAGACGGAGAGTGCTGGCCATGTCTGGAGGCATTGAGGAGCTGGGCAGTGTGAGATGGGAGCTGGTTCTGTGTCTTCTGGCCAGCTGGGTGTTCACGTACTTCAGTATCTGGAAAAGTGTCAGATCCTCTGCAAAGGTGAGTTGATATTTTATCCTAAATGTTTCACTTGTGGTAGATACAGTAGAAACCACAGTTCATATTTAACTTATTTTCATTAATTAAATTCAGTCGGTTGCTCACCTCAAACTCCCTGTGCATTTTAGAACTGATTTAAATATTTTGATTATAATTTTTAGGCTTTGTATGGTCAGGCCCCTGGTTATAACATTGATATCCCTTATGAGCCACAGCACAGCCTGAGATTCCACAGTAACTACGTTTGCCAACACAACATAATTTGGAAGAAAATTTTAGTAGTATATAAACATAATTTCTAGGAAACAGGGTTGAAACTCATGTTCATTGGAAAGCCTTTTTTATAAAAAATGCAGCTATATTTTTATCCTTTTTTAATTCTTATCTTCATATGGTCCTCATTGTTTCACTGTTTTAGTTTGTCATAGTTGTAAATACTAATTAAAATGTAATTATTTTAGCATGTTTATGCTGTACTCTTTTTGTTATGTACTTTGCAATTGTGTTTAGAAAAGTGCTATATAATGTAAATATAATTTTAATTATTAATAGTAATTCCCATTAATTCTTATTATCACAAAAAAGATGATGTTAAAATTGTGTTTTTTTTTAAGGTAGCATACTTCACTGCCACCTTCCCCTATGTGATGCTCCTGATATTGCTCATCAAGGGATTGACTCTACCTGGAGCTTGGGAAGGGATCTACTACTACCTGTATCCCGATTTGAATGGCCTGGCTAACCTTGAGGTATTTTACATTAATACCATGTATAGCACATTGAGTCATTTTAGGTCATGTGAGAGAAAGACTGTCCAGAGTGGTTGGCAATCCATCAGTCACAGGTAATATTTCTAACTTGCGGGTCCAATTAGATCATCTGGATCCAGTTCGAAAACAGTTCTGAAGAGTTTATTAAAACACTTTAACGTTCATCCAGTTAATTAATATATGTATTTGAATCTATGATGAGAGCTTGGCTACAGGAGACTTCAGGCTACATGGCAATTTTTGTTGTCCAGGTGATGCTGCCTGCAGGGGAGCAGCAAGTGGAGCCCACTTTGGAAAAAGACTTACTAGAGAATTAACTGTACATGCTTCTTTTATTTCGGTATGGCGGACTCCCCACCACATATATATTATATTTATTTGTTATATTACAGGTCTGGATAGAGGCAGGATCTCAAATATGCTTCTCCTACAGCCTGACTGCAGGAACTCTCAATGTTTTGAGCAGCTATAATGACTACAAGAACAACTGCTACAAGTAAGTATAAGCAGCAAAACACAATAAGTTTTATAAGAGCACTTTAACTAAAATGTGTCTCTGATGTTTGAATAAGTTAAAGTCTAAGTCAGAGTTAAATGTCACAAGCAAAATAACAAATACAGTCGATGCAGTTCACAATGCATTAATATTACAATAAATCATCACTTGTTTTCACATCACCATTTTAAATAGCTTATATACCAATGCAAATGTCTGCTCTTTGACAAGGTATTCTGTCTTAATGTGACCTCTAGGGACTGTTTCTGGCTCTGTCTGCTGAACAGTGGGACCAGTTTTGTTGCCGGATTTGTTGTCTTCTCTGTACTTGGATTCTTGGCTCAGAAACAGGGTGTTACTGTCGACGCTGTGGCTGAGTCTGGTATATTCAAAGATTTAAAATGGGTTTATTTTTGAATATCTTTAGCTCAAGGCTAGTCTCCCAAGAGTTCATGTTAAAATCACAATAGAAATATTTTCATAAACACTATGTAGCAAACATACACATACTCACACACAAAGTTATACAGATAAAGGATGTGGCAGGCAATTTTCTATATATTTTCTATATTTGTCTTATTGTCAACAAATTTCATATATTCATGTAATCTCATGTGTATGAAGCCTGCTGTAGACTTCTGTTGTTGTCCAGAAACTATTAAAAACACATCAATGAGCCTCACCGTTGCACTGGGTGACATGTTCCTTTGGCCTGAAGATTGTGGTTGCATTAGTTTGTTAAGAAACGGCTTCAAAGACAACAAGTACACTGTTAATTTCTCAAAGAACTTCATTAAGTCAGGTCAAGATGTCATGTCATGTACCACAAAAAGGTGTGATTGCTGGAAGAAGATTGTTCTTCTCACTCTTTATTCTTATTCCGTCTTCTGTACATTTTTTGCTGTGTTTCAACTGCTGCATACTTTGTGCTATAAAAACCATTCAACTGTCAATCTGTGCAACTCATTCAGCAGATATGTGCTTGCATTTTTCTGAAATGTAACACGTTTCAGCGATTTTATATAATTTTTTAAAACATGAAAAATTTATAATGGCAGTCTATAGGACTGAGTTGGAACCTTGGTCACTTTGACACTCAACTGCCCGGAAGTCCCTTATTGTACAGACACCATTCAAACTTTAAAATGTTCACAAAACTTTGAACTTTATCAAAGTTATCAGATTGTTTAGTGATATCTTTTGTAGTTTTTCAGCAATTTAAGCCCAAAGTCAGGGGTTTTGAGGACTTTTTCAGGTCTCACCAGTGTGTCATGTGATCAAGCACAGTGGAGAGCACAGATATTTTTAGGCCCGAAATGTTTTTCTAAACTGCTGTCACTCCCACAATTTTAACTCCTCACGCACATATCTTGCCTCAGTATGTTGCCACAAGCCTCCTCTCTCTCACAATGTAAATACATTTCACATAGGACTTATAGTTTTTGACATCTGAACCTTAATTGATAGAGAGTCGCTGTCATGTTCTCATTGACTGCAATACAGTCTGCAGGATGTGTGTCTTCTCTCACTGCAGTTTCTTAAACTTACAGATTCTCTCTTCCTTCAAACACTTTTTACACATATCATTCATTCTCATGTTAAACTAGTCTTGCTTTCACTAATGATGTACAAATCTCTGGGCTTCAAGCTCTGGTTTGAGACAAATACATTTTCCTCATCAAAATGGAGGTTTTTTCCTCTCATTTTTGTGAATGTCTGTTGGCTCAGTGGTTTAAAGCACTGCTCTCATGATCAGCAATACCTTAGATGACAAGGTTGTGTGTTTGATACTTGCTCACTGCAGTGCTCCTCATAATATTGCTCTCATGTACAAAGTTGCCACACATCTTTATCCTGTACCAGAATTCAATTCCTCTCTAGCTCACCTTAACATTACTACCTAAAATATGGATTGATATGCTTGTTAAATACATCTTTTCCTGCACTACACAGCATGTGTGAGTAGTCCAGTGGTTTAAGGTCATGTCATTTCTGAACTCCTTTTAGATCCAAAGGTTCTGAGTTTGAGCCCTGCTTTGGGCAGAACTCAGTAGAGATGAAGGAGTCCAGGTGATGTCAATCTCTGAGTTGAGCTGTGCTGAGCTGAGCTGAGCTGAGCTGCTTTGTCAATTTCATGCAATTGACAGACTAAACACCAATTTCTACAGAAATTGCATTTTCTAGTTAATTTTTGGTTTGCTCTGCACATAAGATTTGTTGACAGTAAATAAAATATAGAAAATTGGCCATATCCTTTATATTGAAATGAAATGTGTTCAGTTATGAAATATAGCTACAGAAAGAACGTACTTTCCAACTTGTTTATTTCCAATCCACAGGTCCAGGTTTGGCCTTCATTGTTTACCCACAGGCAACAGCTACGATGCCTTTACCGCAGTTCTGGACTGTCTGCTTTTTCCTGATGATGATTTTCCTCTGTGTTGACACACATGTATGTTGTTTTGTGGTATTACCTTCTGATTAATAACTAATGCATTGCAGGCACAAACTAATGCAGTTGTTTTTTATTTTGTCCCCAGTTTGTGACAGTTGAGTGTTTTGTCACCTCAGTGAGTGACTTGTTTCCGAAGCTGTTTCGTAAACCAGGAAGACATGAGATCTTTGTCCTCATCGTTTGTTCATCCCTCTTCCTCATACATCTGACTTTGGTCACTGAGGTGAATAAAATAAGTCCATGAAAACACATTGAAACAACACACAATCTGTTTTCAAAACATTTTCTCAAATTCAAATCTTGTCTCTTCTGGCTCTAGGGAGGGATTTACCTATTCCAGCTTATTGATTATTATGGTTGTACCAGAGCTTTTCATTATTTCATGGCTTTATCTGAGTGTCTGGCTCTGGCTTGGGGTTTTGGTAAGCAAAAAAGCATTTATATTACATGATATGATCTGACTATTTGTATATATCTGTGCTTCAAATATTTTTGTTTTCAATAATAAATCATGAGGTTATAACTTTGTTCATATTGCCCCATTTCATAAAATAGGACAAATAGAAATGCTTCTAATTTGAGTGTTTGTTATTATTCAATTTTAGATAGCTTTGGCCAGACTGGTTGCATTTCCTGAATGTAACCAAATGTTTCAAAGTGACTGTTTATCTTGTCCGTTTTATTCACAGTCATTCACATTTTAGCAACAATACCCTGCAATACTAATAAAAACCTCCATATGACTCTGAAACTTAAGAGACCTCAACACACTGCTATTTAGAAATCACATGCAAATCCCAGATCCAACACAGAAACTAGTCTAATCTAAATTCCCATCAGGTGCTGACCGTGTTATTAACATCATTGAGGACATGACTGGACAGAGACCATCTGTTTTCTTCAAAGTGTGCTGGAGATACATCATTCCTCTGCTGTCACTGGTAAATCAGAAAAGGTTTAATAGACTGTATTTAGTTCCATTTCCTAAATAAAATAAATGACATTTTGTGCTGAAAACCTTTGGCTACTTTTAACTGTTTCTGTACTTATTCATCTCTTCTTTTTTCATTAAACTCTATTTTGTTCCCTCTGGAAAAAAAAACAAAACTATCTCCATACTTTCTTAGATTTCCTTTATGCTGTACCTGGTTGATTACACACACCTCAGGATTAACGACAGCTACGTTTACCCCGACTGGGCCTATGCTCTAGGCTGGACCATGACACTCTCCTCTGTTCTCATGGTACCACTGTGGGCAGCTGGACAGATGTGTTTGACAGCAGGCACCTTCAGACAGGTCAGTGTTCAAAAGAATTTCCTGCAACTCTGGATGCCCCTTTTTCTGATTTATGATTTCAACTTAAGTTTTATATCTACTGAGGGATGCTCTGCAAGATGAGAAGAAAAAGAGATAGACTCAACATGACATTCTCTTATCCAAATCCAAAAGGTCTTGTTGAGTGTCCCAATGATTAAAGTTGTGTGTTAACTTACTCACTCATCTTTTTTCCAGCGTTTGTCTGTCCTTTGTCATCCTGTTGAAGATCCAGTCTCACAGAGAAGAAATTTGGAAGAGGATGGGATACATGTGGAGCTGAGGACGTTTGGAGAGACATCTTAGTCACATCAGCTAGACACTTCATCTGTCATTGTTTAAAGAGGACCTGTTATTCTTATTTCCAGCTCTATATTTTTATTTTCTTACTCCACTAGAGTAGCTTTGCATGATTCACAATTTACACTCCTTGTTCATCTTATGCTGGCCCTTTATGCAGCCCCTCAGTTCAGCCTCTGCCTCTAACAGGCAGTCTCCTGTCTCTTTGAGACCCCCTCCTGATGAGCCCACTATGCTCTGATTGTCCAGTTTTCTGGAAGCTGCCAAGGGGCAGCTGTATCAGTGTCGTATTAAGTTACCGACCGATGCAAACTACACATTTCCTGCTTTACACCATCAAATTAAAAGCTTTTAAATGACTAAATAATTGGAGACTTTTATTTTGAAGAATTTACAGGATGTGAAATGTGTTCCTCACTGAATTAGCAGAGCTTCGTTAGTGGCGCTAAAAACCGGTCAAAATAACAAGATATCGATATTTTTGGAGCTCTTTGTTCAGCATCTCAGTTAGAAATAATGCAGGGAGGAATAGTACAAGCAGAAACAGGCACAGGGATGATGATGTTTGATGAAGACCTGCAGACAACCAGCATACATCCAACAAGTAAACTACTTATTTTACTTTGCTGTGCTGGGTAATGGAAAAATACTTACAGTGTGCCAGCTTGACTTGAGTCATGACACAAGTAGAAGTTGAAGTCTCGGGCTGAAAGTAGAAAAAACTGGTGGAAATCGAGCATTCAGAGTAGTCTGAAGTCAGTGCTTTTCGCTCACTGGGATTACTTCTACATACATTTACCTCATTATTTGACACTGTGGTCACTTTTAACATGAACATCCGTCATTGTAACATCATATATATGACTGAAAATAAGAAAAAGCATAATAGGTCCCCTTTAAGCTCATAGTTTTCAGTGTGGCTAAGATTTATTTAGACACCGTAATTCCCAGTAATAGGTTTTTAGGTTAGTTTGTCTATGCAAAGTCATGATTGTAAGTACCTTGCATTCTTAGTTTTCATAGCACCTTCAATCTAACTAATCTAGGCTGTTTCTAGACTTAATCCAAGAGGTTAGGTGGTGTAGAAATGCAGGAAATTTGTTTTAAATTAAAAAAAAAATTCTAATTGAGGACCCCCAGACACCCCTCCCAGTTATGTATCTTTCCAAGTTGTTCCTGGTTCCAAACTATAATCTCCTTATAACTGCTTAAATGCTTTGCGTTCCATGCTACATGTTTCTGGGCATGTGTTTTAACACATTACAGTGTAAATATAATGGTTTGATTTATTTGCTCTGCCCTCCAGTTGTTGTGGTACACTGTAGCTAAATGTATTTTACCAGTACAGCAGAGTGAGCATTAAAGGACAATACCAGTTTTAACATGTCTCAGCCTCTTCAAATCATGTACTTTGCATCACTGCAAATCATTGATCAAACTATACCACTGTGTTTCACTTTTTCCAGGCATCTGCTGGTTTCTGTTGATTTCCATAAGATATGAAAGTCATTAAGCAGACTCTATCACTTTGAGCATCAAGACAGAGTGCAATTATTTTTGTCAAAGTTACATTACTGTTGCGAGATAATGAATGAATTCATTTATTGAATTACTCTGTCCAAAGATCTCAAAGTACGTACCAGCTCGTACTTTACTAAGAGGTCAGATATAGCAGGGAGAGAGGCCATGAAGAGCCCTAAAAGTAATCAGTAGGATCTTAAAAAACAATTCTGAAACATACTAGGAGCCGGTGTAAAGAGGCTAAAACAGGAGTGATGTCTCTTGGTTCTGGTTAAAAGCCTGGCAGCTGACAGTCTGCAGTCAATCAGCAGATTTTTGGTTCAGGCAAATAAAAAAGCTGTTGCAATAATCCAGACATGATGAGTTGAAGGCATGGAAATTGTCTTGCACCCAAAGGTGCCCAGCCCGCATGGGCTTACAAGACACTACAAGATTCAAGAGAAAATAAAAAAGAAAGCAAGCCCATACATGGTATGATATGGACAATCCTATCAATATTTTTGCTGAGGAATGATACTTGAGATCGGCTTATAATCATTAATTGTGAGGGGTTAAGGATGAGCTTCTTTAGTGAGAAGTTGATCAAGAGAGAAAGTAGAACAATTGACGGTAAATTATGTTTTGCAAGCGTTGTTTTTTTAGGTCAAGTGCAGTAAGTTTGACAATCACAGAATGAACATGAAGAACTCTCATTACACACAATCCCACCACAACCGTTTCAAAGATGACAGCTTTTTCCTCAATGCCTCCACACATGGCCAATATTTGAGGTGAGGAGAAATGTAAAGATCCCCTCCAGACATTTTTAAGATTTATAAAAACAGGATGTTTTGAAAAATCATTTGTGTCTGATATGATTTTTCCATTAAAAAATTCAGTTGGGTGTCATCTGGTAAGCAATTTCTAATATTCCACCTGCTCCTTCTCCGTCATTGAAAAATCCAGAATCTATGACTATCCAAATATTTTTAATTTCAAAATGGATACAAGATTCCCTGAAGTCTATTCTTGAGGCTTCAAGTTTCCACATCAAATGTGTGTGAGTTGCATACTGGACCATGACTGGCTTCAAGCTGGTTGTGATTGTAAAAATCATACTCATAGGCACACACCTTATACTCAGATTTATGGTCAGCACAGAGAAAGTTTACAATTCTGCAGATAAATGTGAAAAAATCCTTCTAGTGTCACTCTGCACATTCGTCATTCTGCACAGTGATGCTCAAACAGTCAGTGAAGTAACAATAACAACACATTGTTGAGTGGAGGGAGACTTTATACATGATGTGGCAAACTGCTGACTGAAAATATTACATGAAATTAAATCTAATAACCAGTGCTATTATATGACAAATGTAAAAGGTAATTTCTGATGTAATTTGAGGTTTTGGCCATTTAGGATGACTAATATTTTAATAATTTTATTTACTAATATTTTCTTTTCAAAATGTCATTGTAGCATGTTCTACTTAAATATACACTTGTTGGAAACTGACACTAAACATGGTGTATGATGTGACAAAATACACAGGACCACCATTTTTAAGAATTATTTTACTCTCTTCACTCACTGGAATTTGCTGTGGATACATTTTGTCCGATCCTTGTGTTAACTGTAAATAATTTGGTGAGAAGTTCAAAATATGCCTCAGTCATCTTGAACAATAGTCTTTATTTACACTTGAAAATGTAAAATAAAACACCCAGACATCAGTACAAATCCAAACATAAAGTATCCTCACCGCAATCGTATAGAGCTAATGTAGAAACTCATGATTTTCGATGTCAGTCTATAAGTGATTAAATGTTTAATCTATAGTATGTTTAAATATATACTTTGTTGATATGAAGCTGACAAAAGCTGCAAATCCTCACATTTAAGATGCTGGAACAAGCAAAAATCATTTGACTTAAATGATACATTTAGACGATTCATCAACTAATCATTTCAGCACAAATATCTGTCTTTAAATACATTTTAGCCACACTGAATACAATAAGGTGAAGTGTCTAGCTGATGTGACTAAGATGTCTCTGCAGACGTCCTCAGCTCCACATGTATCCCGTCCTCTTCCATTTTTCTTCTCTGTGAGACTGGATCTTCAACAGGATGACGAAGGACAGACAAACACTGGGGAAAAAAGATGAGTGAGTAAGTTTACACACAACTGTAATCATTGGGACGACAAAGAAGCTCTTGTTGAGGCATCCAGAGTTGCAGGAAATTCTTTTGAACACTGACCTGTCTGAAGGTGCCTGCTGTCCAACACATCTGTCCAGCTGCCCACAGTGGTACCATGAGAACAGAGGAGAGCGTCAAGGTGTGCTATTGGTGAATTTTATTATTTTCTGCTAAAAAAATGTCCAGTTTCATCGTCAATTCTGCTCTAAGTAACTTTCTTCTTTCTATGTTATTTAATTCCAATTCATCTCTCCTTGTTGAACTTGCAGATGTAGACAGATGAACGGGGCAATACGTTTGCCAAAATGTGCAACCCTCTGTTTTCTGTTGTTTCCTTGACACTCTGTCCTCATTTGCTCCTTAGTTTTGCTGTTTCACCGCAAGTGATTTTATTTAATCTCACCTTGACTACTGTAATGCCCTGTTTATCTAACATTTTTATATAATTAAAAGTAAACTACAGTCAAACCTTTACCTGTATTCCAGGTGTTGTCACATGTGGCCCAGGGGAGCTGGGATCTGAATGAGAACACCAGGCAGAAGAGAGCCCAGACTTGGATAATAATGTAGATGAAGTCATAAAGTTTCAACACCAAATGTCCATATCCAATTCCTAAAATACAGAAAAATAGTTAATAGTTAAGTTAAAATAGTTTTAAATCTTTAGATCTAGTTTAGATATTCATTTGAGCAACATATTCAGAGTTAGTTTGAGACACAAACAATTTGATTCCTTATCATTTCATGTAAAAAGTGAAACTTAGATGTTTTTCATCATCTGTTGATTGTCACCTTTTTAGCTCAACATAAATCAACTCACCTTGTGCCAGTGGACACAATTTCCTCCAACAGGTGATGAATCCTTCCTGGGTGTACTGACCAACTGAACTCTCCAGTAGGAACAGAGGTATCCCAACCACCACAGCTAACAGACTATATGGTACCAGAAAGGCACCTATAGGTATATAAATACAGAGACATGTATGATCATGTAATTAACTCTTCAATAAATTCAGTATTTGTATGATTTACCTCCTCCATTCTTGTAGCAGAGGTAAGGAAATCTCCAAACATTGCCCAAGCCGACCACATTTCCTGCAACAACCAGAATATATTCTGTTTTACTGGCCCACCGTCCTCTGTCTCCATCCCCTCTCTGATTCTCTCTTCTTCTTTCTCTGTTCATGTCAAGATCAAGAATCTGTTGTGTGTTTCTGATATGATTCCAAAATACTGCAAACTGATCTTTGCTGCTTATATAACGTGTCTTTTCCTAATTTGAATACATAGAATACATCTCAAAGCCAGCGATCATGTTATAAACAAAGCCAGTCATTCTGGTTGGTTAAGGTCTTTGTTTTGTAATATAGCTTTTTAATTAAACGATGAGGTGTGATTGACACCCAGACTAGACTCAACACGTTGTTAAGACCATCAAAGTGTCAAATTTAGGAAAACAACTCATAAATCATCACTGAAAAAACACTTAAGGCACAAATAGTCGGATCATATCATTAAAATGATGACTCTGCTCTAGTAGCACTCTATTAATCAGTAAACTGAAATATTTAAATCCCTACTGAGAGGAGAAGGAGAAGAGTTGAATAAATGAAATTCTTTTTACATACATTTCTTTACAATTGCTGTTTGAATGTGCTATCCTGGAAACATGTCATTCATCTCAGTGACCAAGGTCAGATGTATGAGGAAGAAGAAGAAGCAAAAACAGATGACGAGGATCTCATGTCTGCCTGGTGCATGAAACACCTTAAAAAATAAGACAAAACTCTGTAGTTTTCCCATTACAGCTCCTAATATGTACACACTGAAGTTCAGATTGGCTTCTAATTTTATTTCCGCTTCCCTCTTCTTTTCTTTGTGTTGTTGTTGTAGTGTATTCTCTGACCCATCAGATTCTGTGACTTGTTGAGGAATGTCATGTCAAAGCAGAAAAGGTCTGGGGATCACCAAAGTATGCAGACTTCATCCTCTAGTGACTATGGATATTTGTACAAAATTTCATGACAATATATTCAATAGTTGAGATATGTCAGTGGCTGACCAACCGAAAAACAACAACAAAAAACACAAGCTGCATTCACAGTCCAGCAAACAGTTCACTTTTCAAATCTTGGTTTTCTCCTTTTTGGCCATTGGTTCAGCATAATATTATATTTGACAGTTTTCTGATAAATAATGCAGACTATATTGAAAATGCAATAAAGTGCAAATTTAAGAACTCTGATTTTCATTTTGATTTGATTTCCTTTATCTTGTCCCTGATTGATTACAAGCCCCTCAGGATTATTGACTAGTGCTTTTGCCACGTCTGGGTGTACACACTCTCTTCTCTTACTCTGGTGCCACAGTGGACAGGACAGGTGTGTTTTCCAGGTGTGTTACCTTCAGGCAGGTCAGCATTTTCAAGAACAGTTTTCTGTGTCCTTGAAGAATCAGCAGACCTTAAAAAGAGCTGTTTGGTTTTTATCTAGTGCTAAGTGCTGCAAGATGGAAATAAACCAGTAATTAAAGGCAAAATTCATCAGTTTCATTAGTCTATATTAAGTGTATTTTCAAATTTGTTTCTTACTTAAGAAACTGAATGCAGTTCTTTTCCAGTTGAATCAAAAGCTTTGTATTCATTTTCCTTGTCTCACACTGCCAAACTAATATTTAGCATCATGACACGAATCCTCTGGTGCACTCAGTGATTATGTGGTGCCTCAACTATTGTGTTTTGAACGTTGTATATAAAGAAAGTCACACAGAGGACTTTATAATTATGCTACAGTCTTTCTCCCTCAACTTTTTCTTTCCAGCCTGGAAGAGGAGGGAAATGGAGAGAAACCAGTGTCGAACTGAGAGTGTCTTTATCATAGTTATGCAGCAGACCTGAAGAGTCAAATTACTTAAAATGTCATATTCTGTGTAAGCTTTTAATTGTTACATTAAACAATTAAACAATACAAATGTATTAATATGTTTTGACTTGTGGATACTCTTCAGTTTAGATTTATATTTTCAACTGTGAAATTCTGAGTCATGATGGGACATTTGCACCAGTTTCGTATGTATATCCAATAAATACAAAATTTGAGGTATTTACTATCTTATCTACTATCCCTAGATAATCACCCCAGTTTTCATTGGACATAGTTTAGCTTTTAGCCACTTGCCCTGAGCAATTAAGAGTGAGTGAGGAGATGGGTTCAGTGTCGTGCCTCTGACAGACACACACTGGCTACGATGACCATGCAGGTTTTCTAACCTTGAGTCTATGCTGCAACTGAATTCAAATAACACAGCTGTTAATGGATCTATAAACTGAAATCTAATTGTAACTTAATTAATTTTGAGTTGTATACTACATGTTTCTGAGCCCTCCATGAGGTTCAATATATGATCCTGGGCAATAGATGTATTGTGAGTGACTATACCATTGGTTTTGCATATTTTAGTCAATGTACTTCAAATCTCTTTGCATGACTGTAAATCATTTTGAAAACTATGCTACTGTGTTTCATTTGAATGTCCTTTTTTCTACTGATACAGGAATGTGCTAGTTTCTTTTCATTTACGTATAATATAAAAATCAATAAGCAGATTCTAAAAACTTGCCTGAGTTATGTAATCCAAAATTTTTTGTGAGGTAATGCAGTGCATATTTTTTAAAACCAGCTGACAAAAATGAACGCAGACTTGATGGATTACACAACTCAAGCAAGTCTCATGAGTCTTAACAGATTTTTATATCAGAGAAGACAGTAGAAATGAATGGTACCCACCCGAGGGCAAGCTGAGCTAAAGCTGTACAGCGTGCATTAAAAATGCAAAAAAAGGTACAGTATACATAATTTGCGGTTAAATTTTTATAGTCCCCTTAAGACTGAACTTAATTGCTATGCATCATCAGAAAAGCACCTGCACTGCTGAAGTAGGGAAAACAGTGAATCCCTACCAGCTTCACAAATGCTCTATTCTTCAACTTTATCTGTAAAATCCCTTGTTAATGTTTTGCAGATTTTATATTTTACATATTGAGTGGTGTTGTTTCCCTAAAATACATGGATAGCATTGTGAAAATAAAATGAATGACATGGAAACGAATAGTTATTTACTCATTTGTAAGCACTAATCAGGCATTACAGACAATTTACAGCACCAGTCAAACATTTGGAAGCACTTTCCCAATCACTTAAATGAGAAAATGTGTCCAAGATTTTGACCGGTAGTGTAGATTAATGTAAATTTTATTCTCAAAACACATCTATGCCTGCAAGCTATTGCATTAACAATGAAAGTAAATCCACACACTACAAGACTGTAATAACAAAGACACAGCTGTCAATTAATAGGCTTAGTTGGATGCTGAGTCTTTTACATAGTGGGGTGGGGGGCGGGGTGGTCTCAAATAAATAACTCATAAAGTATCACCTCAGCCTGCTTTCTCATTATATTGAAGCAAAATAGCAGAATGTGTAAAGAAAGAAGATGAAACCAGCTCATATTTCTGAATAACTCTGCTTTTATTCTATTACTCTCTTGATGCCTTTGGGGATTTGTTGATCAATGACAACCACACTACCCTGTTAGCTCACACAGAAGCGCCACGCCCTTTCACTCCCTTAGTGAACACACAAGTGGACCAGTAGAACTGGTATTTGAATTAGCCATGCACTCCTACATGAAAAAGGATATCCTTCACTGTTTCAGGGAGTGGCCAGAAAATGTGTTCAGCCACTAGTTGTTTTCCATGGCTTTGCTCCATTATGGCATCTGTTGAGTGAGGTCAGACATCATGCATTTTTATTTAGGAGGAGGTCTCACAGCTGCAGCTCCCAGTGTACAGTCGTAAAGACAGCTGAGTCACAGGCTACAGTAATATCCTCTTTTGGAGTATAACAATAGCATTAGTGTTCATAATATTTCCATTTAAGCAGCTGAGATAAAACATCTTCCACACTGTGTGACTTCATACTCTGTGTCAGCTTGCTCCAGTACTCCACTGAAGCTTTATCACACTTATATTTACTGAAAATGTAAGAAACTAAAAGAAATGTAAGAAACTAAGAAGCAGTTTTTTATGGCTGCAAGTCAAATGGAAAATTCTACTTATCTCGTGTCTTATTTCACACTCATTTTCCTGTAAATCAGCATAACATATTTGTCATCCTGGAAAACCCTGAGGTTTTAAGTAGAAATTAGCTTTATGGGGTTTAACTGTGGACTGTCTGCAAATCATGCATTTCACATGAAAACAGGTCTATGTTGTTATGCAGGTAAGAAAGCATGACAAATATTTACAGGCACATTTCTCACATTAACAAATGTTTGGCAAAGGTCAAATTAGCCCAAAGCAGATAGTCCAGTCTGGTTATTTTATCCATAAACATATAATGTACTATACAAAAATTTATAGCAATATAAAATTACATATACTGTGTTATTAAATATATTGCAAGTCATGAGACTTTGTGTTTATACTCAACAACATTTCAAAGAGGAATACTGTATTGCACTTTTCCAGTAAATTTCAGAACTGTAGCAACAACTTTCTTTGGAGAATGTGATTTGAAGTGTATAACATACAATGAGCTCATAAAATCTGATTCACTGTTGGAGTTTAAACTTGCCAGTATGGAGTAGTCCAGTAGTAGCTCTGCTGTTCTGCAGCTCTCCTCAACTATAGTAGAAGAGAGTATAAAGGCAATACTTTTACTTGTAATGTAGTATTTTTAAACACGTAGTGAAGTAGAAGTACTGCAGTGTTATCAGATAATTTTACATAAGTATTAAAAGTAAAAATACTTGTTGTGCAGTAAATAGTAACTATAGAAAAAGTACACTATTTGCTTTTGAAATGTAGTGAATTAATAGTATAAAGTTGCAGAAAATAGAAATAAAGTAAATACCTGATGATTTACTGTATTTTCCATCATTCTCAGAGTAAGGGTCACATTTCAGATGTATATAAGTTGTTAACAGCTCCACCAAATAGTGATTTTTCCCTCTAAACTTCTGACATGGTTTTATTTCAATAAATATTCAAATGATCCAATATTTCAGCAGAAATCATAGATTAGAGAAAAAATCCTAAAACTGAAAAACAGATTTGTGTATCAGAACTGTATTTTTTCTTCTTTCCTTTCCCATTAATCATCTCACGACCCCTCAGATTTATCTGGTGACCCTTTGGAGGGGCCCGACCCCTAGGTTGGGAACCACTGGACTAAACTAGCTAACTGTATATAAAGTAGTTGAAACTAGCTCCACCTCCAGCAGCTACAACAGTAACATGCTGCTTTTTATACACTGATTACACACTCGTTATTAACTATATAGACATATAAATAATATTTCCCTCTGAAATGTAGTACAGTGGAAGTATGAAGTAGAATCAAATGGAAAATACTCAAGTACGGAAAGTACAAGTACCTCAAAATTGTACTTATGTACAGGACTCGAGTAAATGTACTTAGTTACTCTCCACCACTGCAGGTTGGCATTTTTGTGTGTCCACAGATTATTGAGGATTTCATTACAATAACACACACACACACACACACACACACACACACACACACACATACACACACACACACACACACACACACACAGTGAGGAGAGGAGGGGTGACGTCATTGTGATCCACATCCACAGCAGCAGGAGGGGTGAGGTGGCCAGCCGCTGATCCGCCGGTATCATGGCTTCCTAACGAGGAGGGGGAAGTGAATGAGAGGAAAACAAGGATTTTTGTCGAGCGACCGACAGATTATCGTCCTTTCCAGACAACTGAGAGTGGGACTGAGGGGCTCGGGCTCCCTTTTCGCCCCCCCCCCCATCCACACACACGGTCGCCTACTGGGATCCAGGATATACTTTATCATTTCATTGTTGAGTCTGCCTTCGTGAACCGTGGAAGATGGCCGACCCGGCGGAGTGCACCATCAAAGTGATGTGCCGTTTTAGGCCCCTGAACAGCTCTGAGGTGGTCAGAGGCGACAGATACATTCCCAAGTTTCAAGGGGAAGACACCGTTGTAATCGCGGTGAGTTGTGTTGTGCTGAAGGGCGTTAGCTGCCCGTTTGATTGGGCCCTCGGGCACAGTCAGCAGTACGCCATTTTTGATTGTCTTGTAGCTACGGTAGTTAGCACCTTAGCCTGTTAGCCACCGTTAGCAGGGACTGACCTGTTCACCGCTGCGTTGTTCCGCCGGCCCTGAGCTGCACCCAGCTTCTGGCGCCACATAAACACTGATAAATATTTAACTCATATCTTATTCTGTCTATAAGTCGGCAGCAGCTCTCAGTTTCACATTACTAGTGTTCATACTAACGCTTTTGCCGTTAAATATCACTATTCACAGTTGCCCTGTCATGGCTAGCGAGCTGTCATTCAACAAAGCCACAAACACATCGGCTGGCACAGGTGAAAACCTCGCCCGCAGATCCTGAACAATGTTAACTACATTATTATCACGACATGAATTAAGAAGTAGCTGTGCATCTGTAACGATAAAGCTATTAATTATGAACAGTTTGCGTCAGCATAAAAGCGTAAGCCAGCTTTGATTTAGTGGTGGCTAGCAGACTGTTGGCTAGCAAGGCTAGGCCAGCTGGTAGTTGACAGATTAGCCGGCCTTGGTTAGCTGGCTAGTTTTAATACTGCTGCTTAATTAAAGCTAACAGTAGCTAGCTGACCAGCTGGCCAAATGATCAACCTTTCTGTATAGATATAGTTAAAAAAATACTTAGATTAATGAATTTAACACAGAATTATAATGTGCCTCCACTAAGGAATAGGAAACGTCAAAATAATATCAGTGGCATCCACAGAAATGTCAAATTGCATGCAGGTCAGTGGTATTCTGTTAGCTTTCAGTAACTGGACACTTTACAATCTTAATAACACCACATGCTCAACTAGATATTCAAATATGTGAGGGTATACTTTATTGGTATACTTTATTGGTTTATTGGTTGGTTGTTAATCATGACGTTTATATTGGGATCCAACCAAAGTTTGTTGTCTTTAGTTTAATTAGCCTTTGAGTGACACAGAACCCTCTGGCACTTGATAAGGATAATGGCATGGGCACAATTTTCACAAAGACAAAAGAAGGAAATGCCTTTACTAATGCATTGCCACTGTTATGAAGTATCAAAGAATTTGCCCTTAGGTCAGTTTACAAGAGATGTACACTTGATGCTTTGTCATCATGGGCTTATATATCTTTAAGAGGCACTGTTTACACAACTTAGACTGGCAGGATTAAAAATCATTCACAAAAGGAAGAGGGTTTGGTCTGCTGTACAGTATGACTGTAGTAATTGAGAAGCACAACAACAGTGCAAGGGCCCGGCTGATATCTCACACTTGTACATGCTAAACATGCCAAAGTCAACAGCGTATTATTCTAAAATTGTGGTTAAACATTAGGTCTTCTTTGTAACAAACTATCACGCTCTCTGTGGACTTTGGTGCCTTGTAACAGATCCACCTATGAAAATGCCGCTCTAACAGCGTTTACAAGGCAATAGAAACTGTTTTTGAAATACATCCACAAAGTTGCAAGTTTTGGCTGAGTGCATATGAATCACATCTTCTTTTGGAGTTTAACTACTAATTTAGGCAGTGAATTTAGAATACAACAGGACTATTCATTTTCTGTCATGCAAAACACAGAAGACTGTTATAGCTGTGGCGACTTTATGAATAGTTTTGCTGACACTGACTTCAGGCCTTTAACTAATAGCAAGCGTACTGTCTGTGCCCCTCAGGCATGGTGTGGCCCAGCCCATTACAGAGTGCCAGTCATAGTGCCAAAATACCAGTGCACATTGTGAAAGACGCAAGTGTTACAGGCCAGAGCCCGCTAGCCTCTGCTGGTGCATCTGCTTTGAGAAGTACAACACTCACAGTGCCTATAAGCAGCAGCAGCAGCAGCGGCGGCACAGGCTTGCTGGGTAATCCCCCTGTGTTTTCTCTCCTGGTAACCAGCTGTTTGACCAATCAGAGCAGGCAGTTGGTCAGGCGCTTGGCGATCTCACCGGGTGGGGAGGGTAATTATTATGGTGATGTACTTTGTTTTGCAGAGATGCTCTTATCCAGGGTGACTGACTCACTTAGCTCGTATTTTTTTATCCGTTTTCAAACAATCTAGGGCGTGGACCCTGTATTAGGGCTGAAGCCTCAACTGTAGTGCTTCATCGCTCTGCCAGTGGTGAAGCTGACCACCACTGCCCATTGTAAAGACTCCTGACAAGCAGCTCGCAGGCCTCTGTGATGCTATGATGCTCTCACATATTCACGGAGGCTCACTGATCCTCTACACAAGAGAGTTTTGTCTTTTTGAGCATATTCCTACAGTCTTACTCAGCTGCAGCTCACTTTAAAAGTCCTGCCTGCCTTTTGCTGTAAAAGGAGGGAGATGAAGTTTCCAGATGAAGCGGTATTGGTGTCGTAACTACCCTGTTTTGCTCAGCTAGTTTTGCCGGCGTAGTGTTAGCGTGCAGCAGGTGAATAATTCATGCATCCATTACTTCCCTGTCGGTTCCTTTCCCTGTGCACAAAAAAGATCATTCCCCCATGCTTTGCTGTCACATCCCCTATTTGCATACAGTAACCTGGGACGCTCGGCAAGAACGCGACTGAGCTACTTTTAGATAAAAGGAAGAAAAGGATTAGAGAGATAAGTAAAAGTGCTCCTTTTAATCACATGTAAAACTGGTAGGCTAGATAACATCGAAGCAATCAACACCTGTTTTTTTTTTCTGTTTGCCTGCCAGCTGTGTACCAGGAAGCGAAATTGCCAACAAACCCAAACTGATAAACTGTGGAATACTGACCTATTTTGCCTAGCAACACAAATCCAATTAGATTTCATGCATCATTCAACAAGAATCATGTGGATGCTGCAGAATAACCTTGGACTGTGTGGTACTGTCTCTCCTGAATAGCTTAACAGGGGCAGTATCATAACAAAGCCATGAGGAAGCAGGAAACTGACGGAGGACTTATGAATACTCTAGCAAGGCTTTTTCACTGTAATTATGTTTTCAGCAAGTAATCCCATTAGACAGAAGTGTAGGTAACGAGGCCGGGTAACAATGAGGACTTTAAACACTGCCTATGCTATTGTTTGCACTCAGCATCTGGCGGGGCCGATAGTGCCTCGGCGCTCCTGTTCCGGGCAAGGTTCATTTCCAGGATGTGTGGTAGCCGGAGTGAATTAACAACGTCTTAAGATGCTGCTGGTCTGTGTTGTACCGAGCCGCGCTTTAGATGTGACCGTCTGTCGGTGGAGGGATTATGAGCCGGGGTGCAAATTGAGGACATCTCTGCTGCAGTAGTTCAGAGTAATTCTGTTGAAGTTGCCGTGTTGTTTTTAAACACCAGTGACATATTTGTGGTTTCACAAGTATCCAAGCCAGCTTTTGAATATGTTTACATGTATCACTAACCTAAAACCAGGAAGGAGTGATTTGTGGCTTCTCCAGGGTGACAGCAGCTGCTTGTCCACATTCTCAACCATGGGTTGGGGCCTTTCCCTGCTGATACAGGTGTTAACATTGAACCTGACAATAGCAAATCTCATAAAAAAAGATATATATATGTTTTGTTTTGTACCCTCGAGTATCAGAATTGGACGGGGCTTTCTTAAACTCTCTCCATATTTAGAACCCCACCCATCAGTCTGGAGACAGATGAGTCAGCTGGGACTTCAGACGTCCAAAGACAGCGTGCCATCTCAGTTGAACCTCAGAATCGCTTGTAGCATCATCATCAGCTTTTTTCCCCTGAGGTCTCCTCCTTTTTAAATCCAGCTATTGATTGCTATCTCATTAAAATTGTGCTTTGAAGTCTTTTTAACAAGCCAGTCGGATATCAAAATCAGCTACACTCTCTGCTTGTTTGAGGCAGACTGGCTCCTAAGCCAGCGGTAAAAGCTCAGGGTCTAGGTAAGTTCACTTAAAGGCCACGCAGAGATTGTTGAAGATCGGTTCAGGACAGATGTACTCACTTTCAGGAGTTCAGTAAGGTCGAGAACATCAAATCGTGACAGCTAGAGGCGTCCTGGTGGCCTAGAGGTTTAAGACACAGACTATAATTGTAAGTCAGGCGAATGATCTGTGTTGTTTGTCACCTCTTCTATAATTCACCGTTTCCTGTCACTTCTCTATGGTTGCTATTCAATGAAGGTTCCCAGAAGAAATTCTGTCAGCTTTCTCGTCAGTAAAACACATTTGTTTTGAGCATCAGGGTACAACAGTAGGGTTGGTTTATGCTGCATGATGAAGTGTCATTCAGATCTCTTTTCTTCGTCCCCTCTTGTTGCTATCATGCTACATCGATTTAAAATAAAAAATAGTGTTGCTGCTGCTGGACATGTATGCGTATGAGTCTGGTTATTGGAATCATGTTGAATCACTTCTGTGTGTGTAGTACAGATGGATCTGTTTACTAAACATGTCACAGATGACAATTTTGAGAGAGGCTGCGAGATAATGGGTTTGGTTTTGGTATTGTAGCCATTACTCACTCTTCCTTTTTCCTCTTTATTTCAGGGCAAGCCGTACATGTTTGACAGAGTGTTTGCATCAAATACAACACAGGAACAAGTGTACAACGCTTGCGCCCAGAAGATTGTAAAAGGTGAGGTGTCACTTTTGTTTTTTAGCAGTTTATTTTCACACCGGATTTGTTTTTAGAGCCATAACACAACAAAAGAAGATGGCATTAGCTAAGCTTTAAAAAACTTAAACCATACATAAAAACCAATGACTTAAATAAGTTCTGTGCTGTGTCTTGTAGATGTTCTGGAGGGATACAACGGGACAATTTTTGCATATGGGCAGACATCATCTGGCAAAACACACACCATGGAGGTAAGGATGACTTGTATACATCTTGTTTTGGAATAATATTTTAACTTTCACATCATTACATCATATTAATTTCTTCTCAATCTGCAGGGGAACCTCCATGACACAGATTCGATGGGCATCATCCCCAGGATAGTTCAAGACATCTTCAACTACATCTATTCCATGGATGAAAATTTGGAGTTTCATATCAAAGTAAGTAGACGGAGACAAGCTGTTAAACTGTCCCACCGCTAGTTGAGAGGCAGAGTGCTGCATTGGTGATGGAGACACTAACTAGAAAAGCCATTTTTGATCTTCTAGGATCATATATTAAGTTCAGATACATGTTTAAAATGTTATATTTATGGCTTTCTGTCCAAATGTTAAACACAAACTGTGAGTGCTGGTAACAAACTACGTACTTCTAGTTTTTGCAGTTTTCTGTTTGTCATTGTGGGTCAGCATTTTTTACCCGCAACATCACACGTTACTTTGTGCTGCTGCATCATAGTTCCTTGCTGGCTCTCCTTCATGTTCGTCGATCTTTACTATTACTATGATTGTAGTGATGGGAGTGATATAGTGATATAGATATATTTAAATATAAACATTTAGTGGTGAGACTTTTACTTGCTGCAGTGTTTTTTGCTCTAAAATATCAGACTTAAGCTACCTGTCTGGAAATAACAAAGCTGAAGAAATAAATTCAATTATTCAAGAAAAGAATCAGAAAATAAAAAACAGACGCAATTTTCAAAACACATTATACTTATGAATTTTTTTGGTTCCTTTTGTGTTTGAGGTGACTGTGACTTGCATTTTTACCTTAACTGTAACTAATAGGAAATGGCATCTTTTGTTTTTAGTGTATTTTTTTTTGTTTTGTTTTTTTAAACTTCAAACAGTATTACTGTGCTGCTGTTTTATCACTCTGCAGATAAAATCTAAATCTGGAAACAACAAAACTAGTAAAGCTGTTCTTTAGATTCTCTACTCTGAACTCTCAAGCTGGATTGCCAGTAATGAGATTGTTTCTCTGTTCACAGGTTTCATATTTTGAAATTTACTTAGACAAGATCCGGGACCTTTTGGATGGTAAGTGGCCGTGAAGGTGGAGTGAACACTGTATCTCTCATTTCTCCTAATTATACCAGACATGACAGAATGAGCCGCTAAAAGCCTGAGACACTGAGATAATGACGGAGCATCTGTGTTGCACTGCTGTAAATGCACTAATTTTGCAGGCTGTCCAGTTCAGACATTGTAAAGAAATTCAACAGGATTGAAACTCTGTCTTTAAATGTTAAAATCTGAAATGTTAAGAGCTTTAAAAAGTAAAGCCCACAATATGAGATGCATTTGTAGTGGGAAGTGGACGACGTCTCTGACACATTTTCTTCTCTCATCTCCAGTGTCAAAGACTAATTTGTCAGTGCATGAAGACAAAAACAGAGTGCCCTACGTCAAGGTGAGAACTAACCTCCTTCCACATGTCAAAGACTTGGTAAAACTTGTTAGAGTAGGCCAATTATCTAACCTCATGTTCTTATTTTTTTATTTAATTAATTAATTTTAAGGGCTGTACTGAGAGGTTTGTCTGCAGTCCGGAGGAGGTCATGGATACAATTGATGAAGGCAAATCTAACAGACATGTAGCAGTCACAAGTAAGATCCTGTTCTCATTAGACAATCAGTACATATATATTCTGCATTCGAGCCCGATGCCGTTTAACCAAACGGATTTCATTTCTCCCTTTTTTTAGACATGAACGAGCACAGCTCCAGGAGTCACAGTATCTTCCTGATAAACGTCAAACAGGAGAACACTCAGACAGAACAGAAGCTGAGCGGCAAACTCTATCTGGTGGATCTGGCTGGTAGTGAAAAGGTACAGAGAGTCCAAGGAAATATTCAGTCCAGTCCATGAGTTACTTTATTGTTTCTATATCGCAAAGTAGCTCCTCGTGTACACAGAGTCCGTTCTTCGCTGAGGTTATCGTCTTTGTGATTTTTTTTTTTTTTCAGGTCAGTAAAACAGGAGCGGAGGGAGCTGTGCTGGATGAAGCAAAGAACATCAACAAGTCTCTGTCGTCCCTGGGGAACGTCATCTCAGCTCTGGCTGAAGGAACAGTCAGTAACTCTACTTCAACTCTCTACAGTCATAGAGGATTTGCTGTTGTTTCTTAAATTTGCCATTTGGTGCAATTATAGAGATCCATTTGTTGAATATGTTGTGGTGTTGTTCTGTGGGATTTGATTACACAAGTAGCACTTTAAGCAAAAGTGAATCGTCTGATGAGGTGAAAGCTTTACTCCAGAACATTATGAGCTCATGTTTGTTTGAGGCATTATCATCTAGCTAAGTCAGCACAACAACCTCAGGTGATGATTTTTTTTTTTTACCCCCCAACAGTATTTTTATAGCATTTTTGAAATGACAGACATTACTGTTAATGTAACTGACAGAAGGGCAGCCTGGTTAACCAGCTGCACAGCCCAGAGCAAGGTGTGCATCTGGAAAACCAGCACGTTTTATCAGTCATCTTATGTGAAATTGCCGTTTTCGAACATATACGCGTCCTTTATGCCGCTGAAACAACTTAAGCAGATAAAAACTTTCCTCCGAGCAATGTTTTCTTTAGCTGTTCCATAGCGATTTCACCCTTTTCACTTTGATCAACGATCGGTTTGTTCTAGCGTCCCTTCCCTCTGTAAACAACCTGAGGCGGACAGCAGCTGATATATTTGTGATGGTCTGAAACAAGCGAGCTATTGTACAGACGTGTCTTACTCCAGACCGGGCGTAGTAGTGGTGTCTCAAGAATTACAGTGAACTGCTGCAGCTTAGCCCTTTATGTCAATAATCATTTATTGACATATCATGTTGTCATTTCATCTAATTTTGCTAAACTCATGAGAAATATAACTGAAGCCATCACATCCTGTTGGCACAGTGCTGATGAAGCCTCAGGCTGTCCTGTGCGTTTTCAGAGCAGCGGCAGCATGTTAAAATTCATTATCCCAGCTTTTAAAATCTCTTACTTTGTTCTGGGTTTGTTTTTCTTCCGTCAAAACTTTAATGTCTGTCGTAGAGTTTTGACAAATAATCTAAAATTACAGGATTTCCACCACAAAATTGTTTAATTGAGACCTTGATGCATCTCATCTCATGGTCACGTTAGTTACTAGATGTTGGCTTAACAGTAGCCACTCTTATTAAACACATGGCATTAGCTGTGTGAAATAACACCTCTGTTCATCCTCTGTTTTTATTATTTTAGCAGAGGTGGTCTTTATTTAAGGCGAGATGGAAACCATGAATAGCTTTGTAAGAGGTGTTTAACATCTTGGTCAAAAACTGTATTTACTGATGAATAGAGAAAATCAATGAACCACATATTTTCATACAGTCCACTAGGAGTCAGTTAATGTCTGTTCAGCTCATTAAATGTATATATTTGTGTCCGTGCACCAGGCCTACATCCCCTACCGAGACAGCAAGATGACCCGTATCCTGCAGGACTCGCTGGGTGGTAACTGTCGAACCACCATCGTCATCTGCTGCTCGCCTTCCTCCTATAATGAGGCTGAAACCAAATCCACCCTCATGTTCGGACAGAGGTTGGTAGACCAGGAGAAAGAAAACAGACATACTGCTGTTGTCTAAAATAAGTTGGCTGCAGACCATATTTATTTATTTATTTACATATTTTTAAAAATTTTTATCAAGTAATGAAGATCCTGGAAATCTAAAAGAGACGTAACTTCCAAATTTAGACTAGAATTTTAGAAGGCATGATATAAGTAATAATGGGATAGAAAAGATGGAAAAGTAATAGAAAATAATTCATAACACACAAATGGTTTCATGGTGTGGTCGCTGGTCCATTTATGAAGCTTTTTGAAGGAATTATGATCCAATTCGAGTTCTGTCAGTGTAATAAAAACCTTTTTGTTTTTCTTCTACAATTTAGAGCAAAGACCATCAAGAACACTGTGACGGTGAACATCGAGTTGACAGCAGAGCAGTGGAAGCAGAAGTATGAGAGGGAGAAGGAGAAGAACAAGACCCTGAGGAACACCATCACCTGGCTGGAGAATGAGCTCAATCGCTGGAGAAACGGTGAGGCGGCGGACTTTTGCCTGTGTTGTACACTGTTTAATAAACAGAAATGCGAATACAGTGGAGGTTCTTTGAAACATAATTGAGGATCTGTCCTCCCATCTCAGGTGAGAGCGTGCCAGTGGAGGAGCAGTTTGACAAGGAGAAAGCCAACGCCGAGGTTCTGGCCCTGGACAACATCATCAACGACAAGCCGGCCACCACGCCCAACGTACCCGGTGTTCGTCTCACCGACGTGGAGAAGGACAAGTGTGAGGCTGAGCTGGCCAAGCTTTACAAACAGCTGGATGATAAGGTGAGGAAGAGCACGGGATGTTTGTAACTGGTGCGTGAATGTGGATTTGTGGATCTGGCAGCATCTTTAAACAAAATTATTCCATGTTAAAATATGCAACCAGACATGGAGAATTGTTTTTTTTATTTCTTACATAATATAATAATTAAGACAGTTTCAGATATTCTTTTAAAAAATAAGATGGTGGTCTGTTTATTTTTTCTCAAGGCTGCAAAAGTTTAGCACAGTATTTCACCTTGTTCCCTAAGTCAATTAGACCTGCGGTTAATGTTAATGTCGCTGTGGGTCTCCGCTCTGTGCAGGACGAGGAGATCAACCAGCAGAGCCAGCTGGCAGAGAAGCTGAAGCAGCAGATGCTGGATCAGGAGGAGGTGAGTACCGGACGTTTGGGTGGGTAGAGGGTCTCGTGTGCAGCATAAACTTTTGATCTTTCTAGTCTCTGAGGTGTGAGGAGACTGAACATGTGAAGCTTTCAGAGCTGTCAGCTTGTGTTTATATTTCACTTACTCCAGTCCTGTTGTTTTGAACAGCGCTACCACCTACTATTAGGTATTATTTTATTTAAAGGGTAGCTTAATAATGATCTAGAGCTGGTTGTCATTAACCAGCCATGAACAGCTGCTGTCAGACTCTCTGTCTGTGTTGGAAAGAGGCAGAAAGGAGGGATGTGATCATGTGAACAGTGCAAAAAAAAAAAAAGATTTAGTGTGTAGTTCCACTTTAATAATTATGTCCATGAGTCAAATTTTTACTAACTGGTTTTTATTGGCAGACTTGATGTGTTTTTTGTAAGTCAGCCATGCACACACTTTGTCCTGCATTCCCACACTCTACTACAGCGCAGCATGCAGTGCAATTTCAGAGTACAAAAGAAAAGTCAGCAAGGAGGAAATCTTGTTTGATATCAAATTAAAAATGCAAATTGCCTTTTCTTCCATATTGTAAAAAAAAAACAAAAAACTGAATAATTACTGCAGCCCTAATGCGCTCAAAAAGAAAAATCAAACAATTACACTCTTCTCCCCGCCTTATAGCTTCTGGCCTCCTCACGCCGCGATCACGAGAACCTCCAGGCAGAGCTGAACCGCCTGCAGGCGGAGAACGAAGCCTCCAAGGAGGAGGTAAAGGAAGTGCTTCAGGCTCTGGAGGAGCTGGCCGTCAACTACGACCAGAAGAGCCAGGAGGTGGAGGATAAGACCAAGGAGTTTGAGGCCATCAGCGAGGAGCTTAGCCAGAAATCGGTGAGCCAAGGACAGATGTCAGCATGCCCAGAGACACTGTTGCACTTTAATTTTGGTCATGTGTCTTTTATTTGTCCTTGATTTTGGCTACGTTAATATGTAGCGCACAGACACGCAACACTATGATTAAACTTGTATAATCTGCAGGATTAAAGATGACTATTTACACATGCAACCATGCACACATACACATATCTACAGCCGCTACGGCCGCCTTTCTGTACTTCACTTTTTAAAACCAGTCCAGGTTTGGATTCAAGTGAAATTATAACCTCATTCTCATGATGTGTCACATGTCAAACCAGTTCAGCAAGGAGCAATAATTCACTTGTTTGTAAAGGAAAAAAAAAGAGCCCTGGGTTAATAATAATATTCCTTTTTTATAGGATAAAGCACAGAAAATAAGAATGTAGCTATTGGGATCATGTAAACCTATGTCAATGATAAAGTAAAAATGGGGAAAAAAAGAGTCAGTATGTAAAAACAGTAGAAGAATGAATATTATCTGTATCTGGTAGTAAAATCTTCTCCCTCCCCACAGTCCATCCTGTCATCCCTGGACTCTGAGCTCCAGAAGCTGAAGGAGATGTCCAACCACCAGAAGAAGAGGGTGACGGAGATGATGTCATCACTGCTCAAAGACCTGGCTGAGATCGGCATCGCTGTGGGCAGCAACGATATCAAGGTACTGACAAGGTTTCTGCAGCGTTACAGTAGCAACACCAGCTTCTAGATGTTTACATTGATTAAATATTTCCTGATGCAGGAAAGTTTTGTATGGAGAATAACTTTGATGGCACATATATGGGAAATGTAGATGACTTATTAGACAATGTGTAGACAACTAAATTCAATCCCAGTCCATTAAGATATTCTGATGATGGAGTACATGAAGACATTGACATCTTCAACTTCCCTACATCCAGCTCCAGTTTTAATCACTCTCCTTCCATCTCCTCCATCTCCCTCTTGTCCTCCATGATGTTTTTCCAACTTTCCTTATCTGTCCTTGCAGCAACATGAGGGCGGCAGCGGTCTGATAGACGAGGAGTTCACGGTGGCCCGGCTCTACATCAGTAAGATGAAATCAGAAGTGAAGACCATGGTGAAACGCTGCAAGCAGCTGGAGGGCACCCAGTCAGAAAGCAACAAGAAGATGGACGAGAACGAGAAGGAGCTGGCCGCCTGCCAGCTGCGCATCTCCCAGGTACGCAGGAACGAACCACAAACAGTACCGTGACCCGTAACTAGAACATAACCAATGTAAAAAATGATGTATTAAACATTATGTCTTCTGTTTCCAGCATGAGGCTAAGATCAAGTCCCTGACTGAGTACCTGCAGAATGTGGAGCAGAAGAAGAGGCAGTTGGAGGAGAACGTGGACTCTCTGAACGAGGAACTTGTTAAGCTCAGCGCTCAGGGTATGTCGCCACTTGAATCCACTCAAATACTTCTAGGAAATGAATCCTAACTGGTGCTGTAGAGTAAAAGTCAAACAGGCTCTCAGGATTCTTCAACATCAACATAGTCAGCCAACTTGAAAAACTTGTTAGGTTTCAAGTAGTGATTCTGATCAGAACTGCCTACAAATTAATAAGAACTGGTGATTAGTTAGGAAACACTTTTTTCCCCTCTATCCTTAGATCCTCAAATCGGAATAAAAAAACTCTTTAACAGGGAGGAAAATGAAAGAAATCTCAGGAAATGTAGCAGGCTAAATTCATGGAAGCCTAAATCTGCTGAACATAAATGCGTTTTTTGCTTTCAACATATCATTGCTTCCTTTCTTACATAAATTTATTTGTAAACAATACCCAATCCTAACTTCTTACTAACCTTACTGCTGCGTTCAACAGTTTATCCCTTTATCATCAAATAACAGGGAATCATATGTTTCTGTTTTACAGAGAAAGTCCATGCTATGGAGAAAGAGAACGAGATCCAGACGGCCAATGAAGTCAAGGTATGTGCCTCCATCTTTTTAAACAGGGTGAAAGTGTTCACCACAGGTTTGCAGATTAGTGTCTGTTCTGACACATGGAAATGTATGAACTTGCATCCAGAATGTTTAAATCTAGTACGACTAAAAATTTCGTGTAAATAATCCCAACATGCTAAATGCTAACCCTGTTAACTTTTGCAACAACATCTGGCAAAAAGGGACGTGTGCTATTTTGTTTTATGTTCCTTATATATTTTAATGCTTTTTTTTTGTCAAAAATTTAGTCAAATATTGCAGTACATATTGTATGTTTATGTGTGTGTACAGGAAGCGGTGGAGAAGCAGATCCACTCCCATCGTGAAGCTCACCAGAAGCAGATCAGCAGCCTGAGAGATGAGCTGGACAACAAGGAGAAACTCATCACTGAGCTGCAGGAGTAAGACTTCTGTCTAACTTTGTGTTCTGCTGTTTTACTTCAGTTACTCCTCTGTTAGTAATGAAATTACCACATAAAGGTTAAAATAAACAGACAAAGGGACATTTTAAATAATAAGGAAGACCGTGGCAGATACAGGGAAATGTTTCTTGTCTTAAGGACTGTTCCTGCCATAAAAAAAAAATACTCACATATTCATTATTCACACAAAATACTCACATTCAGTCAGTGCGTTCATATTAACATGAGGATATGTTGTCTCTTCCAGTCTGAACCAGAAGATCATGCTGGAGCAGGAGAGACTCAGAGTCGAGCATGAGAAACTCAAATCCACTGATCAGGAGAAGAGCCGCAAGCTGCACGAGCTCACGTACGTCTCACACCGTCGGCCGCTGGTCACTTTTGTGTTTTGTTGGCTCAGAATTGTTGAAATGTTCACAACAGAAACTGAGCTGCATGTACATGTTTACTGTCTGTAATTTCATACAACAACATTGTGGTGGCACGTTTATTTTTTTTAAGGTTTTAACAGAACTTGTTGTTGTTGTTGTTGTTCAGGGTGATGCAGGACAGAAGGGAGCAGGCCAGACAGGACCTGAAGGGACTGGAGGAGACAGTGGTGAGTTTATCTGAATTAACTGATGATTGAAGACACAGATACAAGGAAACAACATTAAGATGGACAACAACCTTAATCTCACATCAGACATCGACTACAACCTGGACTCATGTTTCCTCTCTAACCACATCCAGAACTATTCTAATTCACTTATTTAAAATTTAGAAGCCATTATTGGTTCTTACCATCAGTAGAAGTGATTGTATTGTTGAGCTCCAAAAGGAAAAAGTCTTACCTGTAATTTCTGATAAAAGTCCTGGACACTGCACTTGTTTGTTCAGTTTATTCCAACTATCTCAACCTGACTCTTTCTGATTTTGATTGACTTTTTTTCATTCAAGGCAAAGGAGCTGCAGACCCTGCATAACCTGAGGAAGCTCTTTGTCCAGGACCTGGCTACCAGAGTGAAAAAGGTGAACCACCATGAAAAGAAAAGCTCTTTACAATAAGAGATAATTTGTTTTGCAAAAAAAAAGGCACAAACTACACAATTGATAACACAGCAGTTATAATGCATATGTTTTTTTGTTGTTGTTGTGCAGAGCGCTGAGATGGACTCAGACGACACAGGTGGGAGTGCAGCTCAGAAACAGAAAATTTCCTTTCTTGAGAACAATCTTGAGCAGCTCACCAAAGTTCACAAACAGGTAGGAGTTTGATACACACACTCTGCTTTAAATATTCACATTGCCCATCTCCGATTGATCTCTTTGCAGTTTTCCTCTTTTTCTTCTTCTTCCCTGTATAAGCCATTCTCTCTTTTTTCCACATTTGCTCTACCACCTTTATCTTACTTTCCTGCCACTGCTGTCTTTGCCTGATCTGATCTATAAGCCTATTTCCTCCTATACTTTCCTCCTGTCAGACTGATAAAAATGTAGATGAAAGAAATGTTTTCAACCGATGTAAACTGTCCTGCAGCTGGTGCGTGATAATGCAGACCTGCGCTGTGAGCTTCCAAAACTGGAGAAGCGTCTTCGCGCTACAGCTGAGCGGGTCAAGGCCCTGGAATCTGCTCTGAAGGAGGCCAAGGAGAACGCCGCCCGCGACCGCAAGCGCTACCAGCAGGAGGTGGACCGCATCAAGGAGGCCGTCAGGGCCAAGAACATGGCCAGGAGGGGACATTCGGCCCAGATCGGTGAGTACGGGGCGGATTGGACGAGATATATATACGTCTACACCTGCTCTTATTCTCTACAGTGAGATCTCAGACACGCAGAGTCAAACTGTACACCACAAAGCAACAAACAGAAAGATTTCTAGCAGAATCACGTGATCCATACTGTTAGGTTTCACTTGACGGCCGTAGTCTTTGTAAATCCCATCCTCAATCGTCTCATCTCCCTCCCCGCTTCAGCCAAACCCATCCGGCCTGGGCAGCAGCCAGTGGCATCACCCACTCACCCAAACATCAACCGCAGCGGAGGAAGCTTCTACCAGAACAGCCAGACGGTGTCCATCAGAGGAGGAAGCAGCGGCAAGCCAGACAAGAAGTAAGTGTCTTTGCGTTAACAAGACAACGTGTTATCCGAGGGATGTGGTTAACGCGCTGTAGAATTGTGAACTGGTGGAAAAGGAAGCGAGTTTCAACTGTGAAAGGACATTCTGGTGAAAATACAGAACCAAGATCCCATAACTGTGAACATTTAGGTTTCGCTATGATAGATCTGATGAATTCCCCTTATTGAATACTGAAACAAAGTTCATTACATCTCAAGATGAAGGTCACTCTGGTGATATAACGCTTTAAGAAGCGTACCATGGAACTACAACGTCCCTGTTCGGGTTTACAGACGTGAGCTAGCGTTGCTGCGTCTGACTTACTGCAGATTGGAAATAAAAATCTACAACAGAAAAATGAAGTGTTCACTCCAACCTCTGTCACAGAAATACAATTATTACCATATAATTTATAATAGCTTTATTCAAAGAGCACTTTTCAAAACATGAAGTTAACAAAGCTTAACAGGATTATAATAGAACACAGTAAGACTATTAATGATGATAATAATAAAAGCCCCAGTCTATATAATAATAATACAAGGGATTAAAATGTCAAATGGCAGGAAAGAGAATATAAAATAATGAAATACTGAAGGTGTTTTACACTGATTATACCCTTACCTCAGTAATCAGATGAAAGTTTATATCAAATATTAGTAGTAATCAGTTTTTATGTGAATGTGAATGTCCATAATTAGAAGATAACAGTCTGAAAACATCTGTTGCACATGTGTCCGTCCTGGAAGAGGGATCCCCCCTCTGTCGCTCTTCTGGAGGTTTCTTCAGTTTTTTCTTTGTTGAGCAGGTAGTTTTTCCTTTTCCGAATCGAGGATCTAAGGATAGAGGATGTTGTATTGAGGAACAGATTGTAAAGCCCCCTGAGGCAAATCTGTGATTCATGATATTGGGTTACGCAAAATAAAATCGACTTTATTTGTATATTAGTTCCTTTTGTGAAAAAGCAGCTGCATTCATACAAGCCGCCTCCATTTTCACACTGACAGACGTCTTTTTGAGAGTTTTATCGATGTAACTTTCATGATCGATGGTAGAATATGACATTCACTAACACCAACCTTTTTCTTTGTGTCTATCCGCAGCTGAAGAGCAGCTGGATAGAAGGACGACATCACAGAAGAAGCCAATATCACCCCCCCCGCCCACCCCGACAACCTGTCATTCCATTACAGCGGACAAGCTCCTCGTCGCTGCTTTGGAGCCACGAAGGAGTTTCTGAATTATAAATATATATATATATATATTATAAATATTCCTGGCCTGTACAGCTCCAATCCCCCACCTTCACCGACCCACTTACCCCTACGTCCCCTCCCTCAATTCTCATCACGACTTATCTCTTTTTTTTTTTTTTTTTTTTTTTTTTTCCTCTCTTACTGGATATAATTTAAAAAAAAAAAAAAAAAAAAAAGACAACAAATTTTAATTTTACAAAAGATAATATTCTTATCCACCGAACCAAACGCAGTCTTGAGCGCAGCCTCGGCGAGCGAAACCGCACACGACTGGAATGTGTAGCTTCGGTTTCGTTTTTTGTTTTGCACAGTCTGTCGTCATCTGTCGTCGTCGTGCGAGTAGTTCTGCACTGTGCCAAGCTGAATGTAACGGTAGCAAGATCCGATTTAAAAAAAAAAACAAAAAAAAGAATAACACACCTAAAACAAACAAAAAGACTAAAAAAAAAAACAAAAAAAAAAAAGGAGACCCTACCACGAGAAATAGCTTGACCCTATAGGCTAACCTCTGTACATTTCAACATTACTACTATTGGTTGTTAACCACACTTTTCTCTGGATAGATTTTACATGCTTCTTTAAGGAAAAAAAACTACAAAAAAAAAAAAATACGTATGGTTTTGAAATGACTAGATGGCGTCGAGCACTACTGTTCTGTCCGGTCTTGATGTACAGATTGTAAAATTGGCACTACTGCACACGCTTCCCTGGTGAGAGAGAGCTGTATGGAAATAGGGGAAACGGCTAAAAAGAAGGATTTAAAAAAAAAAAATAAAAAGCCAAGACGTGCGACAGTGTACTGTAGATGTATTTAACTAAATACCTGTGGAGGCCAATTGTTTTTATCATTAAGTTAAAATAAAAACCTATACTCGTTATTGGTGACTTCATGAGAAGGATGAATAAGAATGTAGAAAAGGAAGGACGGAAAGATGAGAATGATCCGGTTAACACGACACACTTCCACTTTTTAAGCATAGACGTTATGCTCAGTAGCTAAATGTACTGTTTTTACTTCTCTCAGTGGTTAGTAAACGCTGTGTTTAATGGACGCTATTTATATCTCCTCGCACATCGGAGCACATAGACTTCAGGCATATAGACTGATAGCACACACGATGCTTGTCCTGTCCTAGCTGGGTCGCTGTCACTCACTCGTCCCTAACATGCGTCCCCCCCCCCCCTCCCCTCCTCCAACCACCTTCGCTCACATATTCAGGACCTTGTTTTGATTTTTTTTTAGTCGTAAATCCTCATTTGATCCCTGCCGTATCAAGTTGAATTCTTTTTCAAGGGTGCCTCGCTTCTATATTATTTTTTTTCTCGTCTTCCTTCCCCCACACCCTTTTTTGGTTGTTTCGAATAGATTTAGGACCTGTAATTGTACGTCTCCCCCCCCCCCCCCCCCTCCACACCCCTTTTTTTGTTGTAATTTGCATAAAGCAATGTGTTTCGCTGGGTTTTATGTACTGTATCACTTTCATTGTTCCATAGATCAGAAAGCTTAGATGCATATTCGATGGGGGGGGGAAACGGCGGGCGGGCAGGGGGGTGTCAGTCGATGGCTCGGACCTTTTTGCCGCTGATCAGCCAGTCAGGAGAGCAGGGTCTAAAATTGCACAACAATCTTCTGTCATCATCTGGAGGGAAGGGTTTATTTAACAAAATCTAGTCAGCGGTGTAGGATTTATTTTGTGTTTTGTTGTCTTTAATGTATTTTTTTAGAGTGTTTTTCATGATTTTTTTTTTTCTTCCCCCCATTTTAATTCCCACTACGGCTTGATTTTTTTTTTTTTTTTTTACCCTGTGAAGCCCCAGTGCATCGGCAAAGAGCTTGTTGTGATTGTAATCCCAGCATGAGAACACTAACATCTTGTGCAAGTGCAATATACTGTTAAATACACTGTAAATCAGTCGACTGGCAGGTGTGATCAGGGTGCGTTTGCAGCGGTAATCCTGCCATACAGAGTCAAAGTCCTGTCCCACTTTTCTTTTAGCGTCTGTTTCACTAACTTTTGGTTTTTTTTCTCTTTGCTCTTTCTTAAAAGCTGAAACATGATTACAGGGATTTTTCTGTCCATATTCTAAGATTAAGGAGTATCTACTTCTGTGCTGAAAGATAAACTCCATCCAGTGCAGTAGTAGATATTTAAATTAGAAAATGAACAATTAAGTTTCAGCTTTTAAAGAAACTGCTGGAAAATATATATTTTTTTGTTGACAATAGTGGAACAAATCTAGCTCGAAAAGGAAGGGGGACGGGAGTTTGATGTCATAGTAAAACCTGTCATCTTGGAACAGGAAAATTGGGTTTAATAGCACTTCTTCACAATATCTGCACTCAGAAAAAACACTCCATATGTGGCTGTTTTTTGACTGGAGGAAAAAAAAGAAGTTTCCGAAGCCCTGTAAATGGATCTGTTTGTTGACGGCAAATAATTTAACTAGTAATAATTACTTTGTACAAGCTGCAGGGAGGAGTAGCTTCCCCCTACCCCCCGTATCTATGACAGGACAGTGTTTGGTGTCTATCGAGATGGTTTATTCCCTCTGTGTAATCTTCTAGATTAGTTAAAACTTTGCAGCATGGACCTCAAAATGTTTATCCTTTGACCTCCAACCAAAACTGGATATGAAATGGGGAAAAAAAAATATAGTTAAAAATAAAAACAGCAAAGAATATTTGTGGTGTTTACCTAAATTGAATTTTGCATTAATTCTAAATTTAAAAAGTGTAGCTACTTTTTTTTATTACTGTGTAATAGTCGGTCAAGTTTTAAAGGACAGTTTTGAGGATCCATCAGTGGACGAGGTACTGGATCATTCCTGGAGAACTGGGGCACAAATAGCAGGGCTCTGATATGAACGGAGATGGGAAGTTAATGAGATCACAGTTTTGGATTGACTGCATGATGTAAATGTATGTGTGATTAAATAATTATGAGAAAACACTTCCATCTCTGTCCTTCCTGCGTTCGGTCGAGACTCGCTGATTGTTTTTGCAACAGCCAGTCAAACGTCAGAACAAAATTGCAAGTCATTTAATCTTGATGAGGTATTGTGTTCACAAATTAACTTCCTGTAATCATATTTGATACTGTTAATCTTGTAGTAAAGTTATTTAATGAAGTCTATGTTATATGGCCAATACTTCTGTGTACTTCTGGTTTGTTTATTTCCAATTATGGGAAATTTTAATCCTACAGCGTAAAATTTTATTTTAGACAATAATATGCTTCCAATTTGGCAGCATTTGTGTTTTGCCCTTTCAACATGTCAGTGCTCTCAAAAAAAAAAAAAAAAAAGGTTTCCCCAGTTTGGTGTGGAAGAACTTGACTGGCCTGCACAGAGCCCTGACCTCAGCCTCATCCAACACCTTTGGGATGAAGTGAAAAGCTGTAGATGAGATCCTATCGCCCATCTTCAGTGGCTAACTGCGAGCAAATTCCAGTAGTGATATTCCAAAATGTTGTAGAACGCCGTCTTAGAAGAAAGGAGGTTGTGGGTCCATAGCGGCAGATTAATGTCCGTGGTTTTGGAATGACTTAATCCTCAAGTGTAGTGTAGATCAGCTCTTAAATGGTCATTAAGATCCTGTAGTCCAGTGGGGCTCCAAACAGTTTCAGGGGAGGCTCAGTGAATGGAAATGAAAAAATATTAGATTAGTTATCAAAAGAAGAACATGTAAAACAGCTTAAATGTGTGTGATTTGGTTAAAAAGATACAGTAGTTTTGGGGAATTTTTCCCACTTTCCCAGAGCCAGAAACTAATCAATGCCTTTTTGTAGTCTGAAGTTAATATTATGCTATCTTGGCTCAATTGTTGAGTATCTATGGGATCAAATAACAACATAATCATAATCCCGTAGGCATCCAGGAATTGAGTGAAACTAAGCAAGTAAACTAAGCAGGAGTGAGGGGGCGACTTTTTCCAAGTGTTGTCTGAGGGGAGGCTCACAGTCTGAGACTTTGAAAACCCCCGGTGTAGTTATTGGTTCATCAGGGTCAAAACTTAATGCTGTTAAAACAAAAACTGAACTCTATAATGAATAATTTTAGTCTGTACCAATAAGGAGTCACAGTACAGAATTTGGAAATTTTATACATTGTCAAGTGACCATCGTGAAGGTTTTTTATGTTTGACTTCACTCTTACTAGCTGCACTAACTCATTACCTCGTTACCAAGGCAACCAACGTCTCATTCTGGTGGAAGTGGCCCCATTTGTGACGTCAGCACTCGCATAGCAATCCCTTTACAAATCTTAGGGGAAAAGTGCAAACATTAGTTATTTATTTATTTATTTATTACATGTTACCTAGCAACAGGTTGCATTTTGAAACATATTTTCATCTGCCTGGAGTTATAAAATGTTTGCCCACCTGCTACAGCACAGCAGACTATTAATCCGCCCAGCAGTTTAATGCTGGTGTCCATGCAGATAGCGGACACCTGAGACTGTCATGGTGAGTTTCCCCCTAATGTTTGTGTGGGAGTATCCTGTGTTTACTGGTTATTTATTGAGGAAGGGACTATACACATTAATGAACATGAGCACTTGGGTCCGTTGTGTAAATATTCCAGATTTAGACTTAATTTTCATCTGCACTTCCTGGCAGGTTGATGGCATATAAGAAACATTAAAAGAAAACATACAAGAGCACAGAAAAATAGTAAAACAATAACCACTACTCCAGATTATGACAGCATGTTTGATTATCCAGTAACCAGAGTTTTATAGATTTGGAGAAAGAGTTGAGAGCTGTGATGGGTGAAATGTTCCAGTTATGTGCTGCTCGTTAGGAAAAGGCTGAAAGCCCAAAGGTCCTTTTTCTATGTGGTTTTTTTTACAATCCCCTCTGGTAGATGAGTTTGATTTTGTTTAATGAATTCATTGAGCGGAGGAGGGGCCAGACCATGAAACATTTTAAAATGCAAATTTGGTCAATGATGGTATATAACAATGATGATATGAGCTTGACTTTTTATCAAATGTTACGTCACGTCATGAATTTTCATATAGGCCTGATATTCTCTCTGGTCAGACTGCTATAGTTGAAACAGGTGTCTGACCATGCAGTTATTGCTGGATGGGTATCTGAAAACCTGAAACACTACAGTTGACTCTCTCTAATATGACAGTCTAATAAAGTTAGATAACCACCCCTAAAAATAGTCTGTTTCTCCACCTGTTACAGTTGATACAAGAAGAGATTTCTCTTCTCATTAGGGAAGAGATTGAGGATATTGTGAGCTGAAGACTCACAAGCACCTAATGTTCTGCAAACCTGCATCACTGCTTTAGTCTTACAACAGTTGGCAGAAGTGCACCACAATATGACAAACAACAAACATTTGAAATGTTAATGTAAGAGGAGTTATGAGTCTGCATCCAGTTGTACTGAAGCAGGCGTAATTTAGTCATTTTGTGCAAAAATGTATTTATCTGAAGCTTATATGAGGCTTCAGCAGTCTGACTTAGTCATATCAAGTGGATATCTGCCACATTTATAGTCTTTTTAGCATCACATTCCCTCTTTGTGTTTCCTCTGACAGTGTTTCCCTGTTGAGCTGCGGTGGGAGTATAGTAACAAAAAGAGGGACTTTGGCACTAAAAAGACTGCAGCATTGAAAGATATCTACTTGATTTGATTCATTTGGACACTGAAGCTTCATTTTTGCACAGGAGGAGGACTGTGGATTTTGCCCCCCATCACTTACATTGTAAGTGCATCATGAAGGGATCTTCTAATGGACCGTATGAACCAGAGGAATCATTACAGCAAGAAAAACCTGTTTCAATGTTCATTTTGGCACCTGATTGTTGTTTTAAGACAGACTTGAAAAAATGGAGAACCTGTCCTATAACTCAAGCTTCCCTCCTATCAGGAACAACACCTACTCACAGCTATCTAGTTGTAGTTCCGTGTGATCACCACCAGGTGGCGCTTACTGCCTGTTTGCACCCTGAACACCTGAGGGCTCCGACCATAGAGTACAAATTAGACGAGAGTCCTCACTCTGAACATATTTTCGCTCATCGAAACGTGGTACTTTTTTTAAATTACTGTTAATGGAAATGCTAATGAAATTTAGAAGTGGTGAAAGAAGTATTCAGATTCTTTACTTAAGTAAAAGTAGTAAATACTGTAATCTAAATAGTTTATATAAATATTTAGACTACAGTTTAGACTATATAACATTTTAGTATATTACATTGTTTGTTTTCATCACTAACAAATATATGTAAGAGCGTTTCAGTGTTGTCAATTTTAGATACTTTGACTATCATATCTTATTAATTATAATTATATACTTGTATCATATGTTTTTTTAAATTATAATAATAATAATAATAATACAGTTTATTCATGTTGCATCTTCCACACATTAATGCAGCTCAAAGTGCATATCAAATAAAAAAAGAAAAGAACAATTAAACAACAGTTAGAATACCAAAATATATTACTTTATGTCAAATCTTCGTCTGAAAATTAACAAAATCTATCAACTTAATGTAGAAATGGAGTAGAAAGTACAATATTTCCCCCTGAAATGTAATGGAAATACTCAAATAAAGTACAAGTACCTCAAAATTGTACAGTAGTTGATTGAATGTACTTAGTTAGTTTCCACCACTGCTTATACTATACATTACTCGTCACAGAAACAAACTGTTGTCTTAAAAGTCAAATGAAGCGACATTTATTATTCGCTCGAAACATCGGTGCCGGCAGTGCCTCTGTACTACATTGGTCACCATGGTAACACCAGTGTTTACCCGAGGTGTCCACAGATCGGGCGGGTGCGGGAGGGGAAAAAGCAGCAGAGTGGTTCGTCTTACAAATATACGATCTTGAAGGTAGTTGCCAAAGTTGGCAGAGCAGGCAGGAGTCAACGGGAGCGAGCACCGCGCTGCTGCGGATTACACCGGCCGGGACAGAGCAGGACGGGAGCGCTGCCGTCTCAAAAACCTGACAAGTGAAGAACTACTTTGGTGGTCGGTCGACAGGAAAGTTTACGGGGAATTAAACGTCAGCCGGGACCGCTGGAGTGTGTTTTATCGTCTCCGAAGGACTGTCTGACACCAGCGGAGAAGGTACGTTAAGGTGCGGATCTTTTGACTACGGGACACCAGGAATATGTAGCCAGAAAGCTAATTAGCAAGCTAACGTTAGCGACAAATTAGCTCCTGGAAACCCAAGACACACGCCCAGCGAGGAGGTGTAACTTCACGGCTAGATTACAAAACGTGGATATAAATTAAAGATAAGTTAAATCTTGTATATCCTCACTAGAAATTGCACCGAAGTGCCCCCATAGTTGTGAAGTTGAGATGAATGCTGTACAAATATCAGGAACTGAAAGTTAATCCCTTCAGGAATAAGCCAAATGTCATCCAAGGGTAACGTATAAATTAAAAACTCCCATAACGCGTTACAAGGTGACTCTGCTGGTACTATGAAGTTGATGTTATGCTGGTATCTCGCTAATTTAGGCATAAATGGTGAAATTTGGGTTGTGTTTGAACTTCACTAGCTGTCACCAGTGAAATGAACCTGTCATGATGCAGCAGTTGTTTGTTATTGCAGCTCACAGAGCTTGTTGAGGAAAGCAGGTGACCTATAATTTAAACTTTTGAATGTGATAAATGACGATATTCAAGGTGAAGATTAGATTTCAAATGTTCTCCTTTTCTAAATTGAGACTAAGAGCAGTGAAAAGTGGAAAATAAATCACAGCGAGTCTGGTCGATTCATTATTGATTTGTGTTATGTTATTGTATATCATTTTGCCTATAACATAAACAATAATAACAACGTCCATCAAAAGTTATTAGAGCTGCAACAATTAGTCAATTAATCAATTAGTTGATCTATAGAAAATTATTCTGTATGTATTTTTTTTATAATCGATTAATCATTTTGAGACATTTCTTTTTGAAAGAAAAAATGCTGAAATTCTCTGGATTAGTTTCTTAAATGTGAATATGTTCTGGTTTCTTTAGTCCTCTATGATTGTAAACTGAATATTTTTGGGTTGTGAACTGCTGGGCGGGACAAAACAAGACATTTTAGGTTGCATCTTGGGCTTTGGGAAACTGTGATGGACATTTTTCACATTCTTTTGACATTTTATAGTCCAAATAATAATATAAAAAATAAAAAATAAAAAAATCGATTAATTGAGAAGATAATCAACAGATTAATTGATCATGAAAATAATCACTAGTTGCAGCCCTAGAAGTTGTTACAGCCCAAAGTGATGTCATATAATGACTAAAAGTATTCAGTTTTTAATCGTTTAATTGGAGAATATCAACAACAATTACTTGCAATTGATAACATCATTATACTTATGTCTGAAATGACAAATTGATCAGTGCTGAGAGGATTAGTTGTCAACAATTTTGTTAATTGATCAAATAAAAGTGCAAGATGTTTGCTTTAAAAGATGTGAGGATTTTTCTGTTGTAAATGGAACAAATTTCTGTTTTGGACTTTTGGTCGGAGAAATCAAGCCAGTTGAAGATTTTGTGACATTTTATAAACATTTTATAAACAATTAGTCAGTTCATCAAAAAAACATTTGTACTTTTGTGGTTAGCTATAGCTCTAAAACTGATTCTCTGTCAATGAGCTAATCACCAAATTGTTTGAACACCATAAATCATAGACTTTCTTTGGCTACAGACAGTTGTGATGCCCGTGTGAACTGGTTTATTTACTTGTAACTGAGGTGAAGTATTTACTGAGTGGTTCCTGCACAGGAACATGGGAGGAAGATTATATCATACTCAGATGACTTTGTTCACCTGAAGTCCCCGCTCTTGTTTATATTGTGGGAAACCTGCCTACATCAAAGCATTTACTTTTTTTTGTGTTTTATCTATGCTGTGTGAACTCTGAAGATGCTCACATTAGATGAGCTGCAGCTGGCTGAGGTTTGTTGAAGTGTGACAGATTGTGGTTATAACAGTCGTATGAGACCCCGGGGAGCTGAGTTTCGAGGAAAGTCTTGGTGAGAGGTGTTAACTGGAGCAGCCTGTGCTGAATCTAAGCAGTTCAGGGGAACAGGAACCTATATTTGGTGTGACCACGTGTGAAGGTCACAGTGCACTATTTGACTGTTTTTAGCTTGTTCCTGATGTTACAACCAGTGGAATCAGTTTCTCATGGTTAAGGGTTGTTTTGTTCACTCAAACCACAAAAACAAAAAACATCCATGTCTGTCCAGACTCATGTAATATTTGTAGTGAAGACTTTGAAGGGATTTAATAAAAAGTATTAAGTGTATTTTCTTTGTATGTGTTCACATATTTGGCCAATAAAGCTGATTCTGATAGAACAAGTTGTAGCTGTGACAATAGACAAAGTTTCAGATATGGATGTTGCTGCCAAGAAGCTACAAATTCAACAACATGGATGCTTCACACATCTTCAACTTGGTAGCACAGAAGATCCAAACAATCACCACGGTGTGAAGGTGGACACCCAAGATTAGTGTCACCAGATCAGCATCTGAGCAAACGTGAAATATGATCACAATCTCCAGTCCCTTCTGTTCCTGAGTCATGGTGTCGAATAAAGGCCACAAAGGTGTTACAGTGTCACATGATGTCACAGTGAAGTTGACCTTTGTTCCTTTTGGACATAAAATATCATCACTTCATCATTTTTTCCATTTGTGTGAAACTGTGTCACAATTAGAATATGAATTCTTGAGTTATGGCTAAAAACATGTTTTGTGAGGTCACAGTGGTTATGACCTTTGACCTTTGACCACCAAATTCTAATCAGTTCATCCTTGAGTCCAAGTAGACGTTCATGAGAATGGGATGGACGAATGGACACCCTGAAAACATAATGCCTCCTGTTACAGCTGTCGCCTGCACCAAGGCTTAAATACATATTTCCTCACTTATCCATGCTGATAGTTTTGCTTTTATGTGCTGATACAGCGGCGTCAGTGTCCGAAATTAGCTTTTTGACTCACCTGCCGAGAGGACTGGTAGATGAAAAAATCCACCAGCCACTCATATTTTTAAATGGCCACAATAATAAATTGCCTTTTTAATGGTAGCCAGCAGCAGACTGGCAGCAAAGGACAGTTTAGCGGAGAGTTGCGATGTCAAGTAGCTGATGTCCGGTACGGTAAACAGTGCCAAGAAACTAGCAGCACTGGAGACGGTCTGTGGGTGGCGCTCAATCGCCTCAGACTATCAGACATGTGAAAAAACACTATGATGGGCGTGTTTACACTGTAAAGGGACAAACTTGCGTAATTTCCTCTGAGCCATCACGCCAGATATTTTTATTACATGTCTATTTTGGTACAGACATTTACCCGCCCTCTGAGATTTACTCTGAAAATCTACCTGCATTTGGCGCTTGGCGGGTGTTAATTTCGGACCCTGGGTGGAGGTAAATGTACTCCCTTTCAACTGTTTTTTTAAGAACTGTTTCTTAAATGTATTTCCAATGAAAGCTGACATTTGTGGATAATGTAGAGTAACTGGGGAAAAAAAAAAATCATAGTGTTTTGTTTTATATTTCTCTGAAAAGCTGACATGTTGGTTGTTATGTAGCAGCAGTATGTGAACACTGAAGCTGAGCTTTGTGAGACTGATAACCATCTCTCCAACCTATTTTCCCTCCTCTATAAATACCTCCATTATAGAAGAGAAATTAGCTCTCTCTGATGAAAATAACTCACTTAAAGTAATCACTGGCAGGCCAGCTCTGGATAGAAACAGTCTGCTAACAAGAGTCATGTGAGACCCGATGCACAGCAGTCTCACTCAGCCCGACTTGTCCATGTTTCAGTGGAAACCTTTCCTGCGCTCATGTCAAAAAAAAAAAAAACCCCTTCAGAGGTGTTGCTTTCTATTTCGCTGAGGTGGGAGAAAATAGGAGGGTGTGTTTCCTACATGTGCTGACAACGGCAGATTTTCCACCACATATCGGTTCAAACAGACCCACATAAGTCTCTTCTCTCTTCCCATCAATCCCAGCGCTTCGGCTAAGAAAAGCCTTTCCTTGATGTCCTGTAGCCATAGATAGTTTTATTCCTCAGACCCACCCATCCACTCCACAACCTGCTGTAAATCTTACTACCATCACATCAAATTAAGGCCCTTCCTCTGATTTTGTTGACCGGACTCTTAAGATCTGTGCCGTCTACTAAACGCGGTGCTGATGCTGAAGTTTAATCTAGGCAAGGATAAGTGAGAGAGACAACTGCCCGAGGGACTTCAATCGCTAATCCTATTCAGTATGAAGAATAAGAGTGATAAAAAAAAAAGTCGTAATTAATATTTGTCTTGTTAGTAGACTTGCACAGTTTCAAGGGAGAAGACATTTTGACAGTATAAATTGATATTAATGCTCAGTTGTTAGACTCAGTGGGGGCGGGGCTACTTGTATAACACATTTTAGTCTAGAAAGCATCTTAAAATACATTTTTAATTTCTCTCTCTTTCATTTTTCTCTCATCTTTTTTTTTTTAAATGAGTCGGGAAGCTGACAGCAAAATCGATCTTTACTTTTAACGTCATCAAACGAAGAGAAATGTCCCTCCCTCCTCCTAGTAATGTCTTTGTACTCCTTCACGGCAGAGTTTTACAGCTCTCAGCAGTCTAATCGCCGGCTGTGATTGGCCACTGCAGTGTGACGTCAGGTTGCATTTCTCCATAAGTTGCTTTCTCGCCTATGCGGTCAAAATTCCCCCAGCCTAAACACACAACCCCCATTCAGATGAACGGGAGGACTGGTGTTGTCGCCGCACCGCCTGATTTAGTCTGAATGTGGCCGAAGTCGGTCAACAGAACTATTTTGATAATCGCTTAATTGTTTTAAGAAAAAATGCCAAAATTCTCTGGTTCCAGCTTCTTTAAATGTGAATGTTTTCTGGTTTGTGGACTGTCGGACTCAGTCAGGACAAAACTGGATATTTTAGGTTGCATCTTGGGAAACAGTGATCGACATTTGTCACCATTTTAGAGACTGAACAACTTGAACAGATGAATTGATAATGAAAATAATCGTTAGTTGCAGCTCTAACATTTAAAAGTTTTGTTTCTGCTTTAGAGTACAGAATAAGTTAACCATCAAAGATAAACCCTTATCCTGGAAGTAAATGTAGTTGGACAACTGTCAAATTTTCTTGCATTTATTGTTACATAGAAGATGTAAAATCATGGAAAACGTTTGTATTGTAGTTTTCCATTTTAGCGTAACTTCAGTCAAGGTTTTAGTTGCACTCCATCACCTGAGGTGACATGTTTCAGTCTAAATGAATTTTTTTTAACCCACAGCTGTCAGACTGGTCTGTTATTTACTTTAAAACTTTGGCAGAACATTGAAGAGGAGTGCCTTGAGATGACTTTTGTTGTGATTCGGCGCTGTATAAATAAAATTGAATCGAACTGAGTGAAATGAAAACAACAAGGGGAAATGTTGTGCAAGTGGGACAGGAAATTCACTGCAACAGATACAGTGACATGTAAGTCCCAGAAATCCCCAGCCACCGGGGCTAATTCATCAGCTGATAATACTTGTAGAGTAGAGCAAAGAATAATGTTTACTGCAGACTTTGCAGGTGTAGAAAGAAAGGCTCACTGTCTGCTCCTAGTTATATTTTCCAGTATTGGAGAACTAAAGGAAAGATGCGCCTGTGGCAGCTCTGAGCCGACCACAGAGCTCCGATATGCAGTACATCATGTTAGATAGTGTGATAGTGTGATGTGGAAGAGAGCGCAGATAAAATCTCACACCTACTGTGGATGATGTGAGTGCAGACCACTGAATGTATATAAATATGGACGACGCCTCTCCACTTCCCACCGCTATGCAAAAGTCAAACTTCTGTTCCTGGGAGCTGCCATCTTGCTCGTGTGACATCATTCGGAAACCAGAGTCTGCGCAGTAGAGACGAGCGGCGGGATGACGGCCCACGGGACACGCCTCCTCAGCTTTCCCGCCATCTGACGGAGGTTTGAGAGCAGCTGTGACAGCTGTCAATTATGACGTCACACCCCCTTTTTATATCGTCAAATAACTAATTAAAAACAAACACTTGGACAAACATCAGTGTGATAAGAACTACTTAAAATGACAGAAACCATCTTTGGGAAGAAATTTATTTCACGTGTACTTTGTTTTTTTTTTTTTAGTTTGGCTCATGTCCCATCTGCTAACATGGAGGGGGCGGGACTTATGACCTAGAGCTGCAATGACGTCCATATTTATGTACAGTCACTGGTGCAGACTAGTAGAGAAAGTGCTGTATGGCCGCCCAGTTGTGAGTAATAAGCGCTAATCATTGATTATCTTGATTGCTCTCAATGATGTAAAGAACGTAATTATTTTATTACACTCTTTCATTTGCACTTTCTCGCTGTCTCATCAACAGGCTCCAAGTATATCTTTGATTTTATTTTTTGCATATTTTTAATCATTGCTCTCCTTTTTTTTTTTTAAAAAGTACCCCATTAGTCAGGTTGCTTATCTTTTTTTGTGTGTGCTGGAGTCCACATGTCTTTAGCACGAGGATTAGATAGAAACAGAAAAAACGTGGTCCACTTCCTGCCAGGCCACCCACATGAATTGGGTCACAGGTTAATGAGTAAGGCCCTACTGCTCAGCGCCAACTTCTATCATGACATCATTTGACCTTTATTCAAGTGGTAATAAAATGGCGTAAGTAATGTGGCTTTATACACGTGCAGTGTGCACACCTTCTTTGTCTCATACTTGATAAGAATAGGCTTGCAAAATATGCCACCCAAATAGATCCGATCCAGTAGCATTTTGTCAGCCACGACCCACAGAACTGGCAGTGAAATTTATTTGTTGTGTGTTCGGTTTGGTGCCCAATCTGCAGCAATGGCGCTGGGTTGAAAAAAAGGATGCGACTCTTATTAAAGAAGTCCATCATAGGACATGTGGATGTGTGTGTGTGTGTGTTTGTGTATGTGTGAGTCATGAATATAAAGACATATCTAGACTTGATTACTCAATGTCTACACCTTCACCTTCACATGTTTATAGGACAAATGTTTCACTGGATGTTACTCAATGATGACTTTGCAGAATTGTCATTACGACTGTCATTGTCATGTCCTGACGTAACTGCTGCTGATGCTGTAATATCCTGCCACCCCAATATAAGATGATGTCCAGCCAGACTGCACCTCTGTCTTGTCAGGGTGTCGCTCAGCTGGGGTTAAAACTTCTTAGAGGAGACATGAGATGTATTTTTAGAGAGGCTAAAGTGTTCAGCATAGACGGTAAGTTTGATTTTGTTTCTGCATGTTGTACTCCAGACATTTACATATGAAGTTTGTTTGAGGTCCCAGTAATAATGAAGATGTTTGGGCTGTTTTTGGCTTTTAAAATACTATGCAGATTAAATTCATTTTTTGCTAAAACTTGTCAAGTTTACATGATTTACGCATAGTGTTCTTGTCGGTCTAATTTGGTTAAAAGTTATTTCATAGTTTTCATATGTGTGCTCGTTGATGCTAGATGACTTGACACGTTTATTTGTTAAAGTGTACATTTAAGGCACAAGTAAAGACTCACACTCGGTCTTAGAGTGATTTACAATGATTGCAAAAGTTTAATCTCCTAGATCATGAACATCCCAGTTATCTCTAGCTATGATTTTAACGCAAAACAAACACTGGGGCTAGATATATATTAAAAAATAAGAGCTAACAAAGAGGTATATGAGGCATTTTTATGCAATGCCAAAACTTAACATCCAATTCCAATATGGCCATAGAGAGCAGGGTGAAGTCTATGGGCTGAGTGCTGTTAAAATCACAACACAAAACACAATGAACAGGGCTAGATGCACGTCCTTCAATTCTTAAAGGGGACACCATATGGTTTTTGTGATTTTTACACTGTTGTAATGTTGGATGTCTATGTTAAACATGATCAAAGGTCCAAAACTTGAGGTGAACATATGTAAAAATGCTCCCTGAAAGCCAAGGTCACCTTTACTTCCTCTAAGTAATGATGTCCGATTATTTGTGGATACACACAAACACCTGTCCGTTTTGTAGCATGTACATGTACAAACATGTACGGATGTCTTTGAGAAGTTTCCAGTTCGAGTAAAGAATGAGAAAAAGCAGTGAAATGCTACTACTGCTGTTTGTTAGCGTAGCCTCTGAGATGCAGCTTCCTGAAGTTGGCTAATCAGAACAGAGTGGGCTCATTGAGGGCGGGGGCCTTAAAGAGACAGGAGCTAAAACGGCCTGTTTTAGACAGATGCTGAACTGAGGGGCTGCGTAAAGTGTCAGTATAAGATAAATAAGAAGTTTTTTGAACTGTAAATCATGCAAAGATATTCCAGCAAAAATTACAGAATATAAATACAGACCTGGAAATGTGCATGCTTTGTCTCCTTTAAACTTCTTAAAGTATGAAATATTTCTTTTCTGAAGTTCTAACCAGCATCAGTAGCAACATTACACCATGTCTTTCTATCAAAATAGCCCATGCACAGTGGTAGCCCGAGGCAGAACATGACAACTCAATCTGCACCGTCACACTCCTGCTTACCAGCTGAACCATAACTTTAATAAAACATTCAACACAGATAAGACATGCCTTTTAATCCGAGGCTTGGCTCCATTGTATAATTCTTGTGGTCACCGTCAGTTGAGTTATGAGGATTTTTTTTTTTTGAATTGCTCAAGTTTAAAAAGAAACACTTCAAAGCACGTGTTGCTCAAGGTGTGCTGGCGCGTCACCTCATGGTGTGTGTGCATGTGTGTGTGTGTGTATGTGTGTGTGTGTGTACACATAGGTGACTTCAGCGGGAAACTATGTGCGCGATCCGACTAATCTCTCCGCTCAGCAGCAACATGCCTGAGTCGCTGCTTGACTAGCTGTCAGCGGCAGCCAGAGGAACAGGGAGGGAGAAAGACAGACACAGAAAAACAGAGACAAGAGTAGTGGAAGACGACAATGCGAGTCACATTACTGTCTTCCCTCCTTCCGTATAATCTGATGTCCTGCTCTGAAGCTCTGAGTGGACTGTGCACACAACCTTTGAAGAGGATTACAGCTCTTCAGTTTGTATCTCATTCATTTGTTCTGATTGGGTTAACTGAGTTTTGAAAGACATGGTTGTTTGCTTCTGATTCAGCGTGTGATGTGTAAGAGAGACAGAAAAGGAAGAGGCACCATTCTCATTTATCTTTTTTTTTTTTTTTTGGTAAACATTTTATTATTTTAATTTGATTTAAAGTCCATCTTTGATGCAATGTATTGTCCTTCCCAGAGGTCAATTGGCAGCTTATCCGTTACTAAAACACCTTCTCCCTTTGATTTTTACTTCATGATGTTTGAATTTCTTTAGCTGACCAGCAACCATCTATATTGCTGCCCTCGCTATCCACCCAGTTCTTCTTTATCTTATCAACCTGAACATGTGATCATTCTGGATCAGATGGAGAGTGAAATGTTTTATGTGACTCACTGGCCAGTATAACCTCTTCATTTAATTATTAGCTACTATATTTATTGACTATTTATTGACCCTTGCAGTATCTTGTGTTTATTTTTGTCTGGTGTTTTTAAACAACACGTTTTTTTCATTTTTATGTGTGAAAGTGCATAAAAATGACCATTAAAGGAAATCTAAATCTAATCTAATCTAAAACATCTAACTGCTGCCATCTCTGATAGAAATGTAAAACACACAACTTTCTCAGTGCTGAAGGATTTTTTCTAGTGTTAAGTAAAGTTAAAATTTGTTTTCCTTAAAGAATTCATTTAAGTTAAATACAACCTCTCAGTGGAAACTAATGTACAGCCTGAAAACTTATTCAAAAAGTAGATTATATCAAACTGTCTGTAAAAATGTATATTGTTATCTTTGCATAATATTGAAGCAAATTCCTACTGCAAAGTGAAATGTGTTTTAGAGGAAGCGACACAACAGTGAAAACACTATTAAAATGAATTTTTGGCATTTTTGCCTCGATGTAATAACAAAGTAGAGAAGCAGTCAGGAAATGTAGAGAAAGTCCCTGTTCAGATTTGAACCAAGGACATTGCAGTTGAACGGTAGACATATTAGACATCAAGGTACAGATTCGATAATTATTTTGGAATATAAAGTTACAATGAAAAGTATATAAATGGAAATGTATTTACATGGAACTATTATTGATATTTACTTTAAATCTGTTTGTGTTCCCTCAGCTTTGCTCTGGAGGCCATGCTAATAAACATCTTCCTCTTGCGGTGAGCTGTCTGGTGGACAGTAAGAGGCATCATGGCGGAGCTGCCTATCGCCCCGGGCCAGGTCTACATCGAGGTAGAGTACGACTATGAATACACGTCCAAAGACCGCCTCATCACCATCCAACAGGGGGAATGCTACATGCTGGTCAAGAAAACCAACGACGACTGGTGGCAGGTGAAGAAGGAGGAGGGGAGTAAACCTATCTATGTACCTGCTCAGTATGTCAGAGAGGTCCGCAAGGCCCTCATGCCTCCTCCTAAACCTCTGCCACATCCTCCTGCCGCCACCGGTAACACAACCCCACAAAGCAGCGGAGCACTCTGGGTAAAACCAACCAATCTAGACCTGGGACTCCACAACACCTCGACCGAGAACCTTCACAGACACGAGTCCAGCTACCGGCGCTCACCCTCCGCTCAATCTGCCTCTTCTGGACACTTCAGTCCCCCGAATCAACGCAGGGACAGTAACCACCATCACCCTCCGAGCACTCCCACCGACCACGAACGAGCTCTGGCTGACATCCTCGTCCACGGCGGCGCCCCCCAGCCCGCCCACCGAGGCGGGTCCCTACCCCGCACCCGAGCCCGATCCCCGAACATGATCAGAGCCCCGCTGGATGTGGACAGCACCCAACACTGTGACTCTGCCGGTGAAGAGAGACGCACCAACGACTCCGAGTCCGGAGACGAACTGAGCAGCAGTTCCACCGAACATCTCCAGGTAAAGTCAGAGAAAATTTGATTGAATCGCTGTCAAACGGTTTTATATGTTTGAAACTTGACCCTAATTTTAATTCCCTTTTAGCGGTGTTACCATTTCCTGTTGGTAGATGAATTCCTGTGTGACGCTGGAATTGTCCCTCCACGTTTTGTGCAGAAGTTTCTACTTATTCCTCTCATGACCTTTTCATGTATTTTACATTTTTAGGGGATCTGACCTTTTCACCGACTGAAGAACTTTTTGTTGTGTCAATCAGGCTCTAAAGCTTCTGCGGAGCAGCTAAATGCAGCTTCCGACAGCGAGCCTCAGCGGGATGAGACAGCTGATTACTAGCGAGCTTGGTCAAAGGGGATGTTTGTTCCTGAGATCATTAGCTCAGTCTGCTGCTGAACAAAAGCCTGTGAGAAAATAGAAACCAGGTCTGTGTAGCGCTGCCACCGGGTATAACCCCTCTTTGTGTACGCAAAGGGGTGGATTACAGTTAAGGTTGTGTTCAAGTTACATGTGCTTTTTACAGTTTGTGGAATTGTGACCTAAATACCAGCACTAATGTGTCATAAATATCAATTCTGCCACGGTACCATGGCAAACAAGAATAGTCTTCTAACACCGCTGTTGCTTTGCAAAGTTATTTGTGTTAAAACACTTGACTTTGAAGATTTATAGCAGATTTTTTTAATGTCATTTCGGTTTTTGGGTGTGCGCTTATGTCATCCTCCTTTCACTTTTTTGTCAACCACTTTAGAGGAATTCTGCCTGCTATAGTCCATTTTCACAGAGCCAGAGAGCAATTCTTTCTATTCTTATCCTTCTTCTTTCAAGTGTTATAACCATGATTTAACTACCCTCTAGAGATGACGTTATTATTGTTATTATATTTCTTCTTTTCTAATTAAGGACAACAGACATCAGCATTTCTGTACCAGTATTACCCAGCGGACGCATTTTCAGCTGCAGTCCCTTTGGTGAGATGTTTTAAAACCATCTTGTGTTAAAACAAGTGACAGGTTAAGAAAAACAAATGTAAGACAGTAAGATGCTGAAATGATATTTTTCTTTGACACGTTTTCAACACGCCCAAAGCTGACTTAGCAGGGACAACACAATCTACTGACCTACTGAAACTTTAGTTTGATTTGTGACGCATTACACGTTGATGTAACCACAGACTCCTTTGTTTGTGAAAGGTTATCTAAAAGTGAACGTTTCAAAGTCCATATACACCATGAAGGCCATTCAGTTCCACGTCACAATGGAGCTCCTTCCTTCCTGTGTGTAATGTAAACGGGAGAAGAAAGGTCAGAGTAGTAAAGCTCGTTTTGGTTATATAGACAACCAGTTCAGCTTTCACTACCAAGTAAACTCTGTTGTGATTTTTCTCATGTCTTTGTCATTTGATCAGCAAAATGCAAATATCACAGCAAAAACAAAATCACATGTGTGTGTGTTTTTTAACACGTGTTCCTCCCTCATGTACTTGTTCAGTTAATGATTGAAGCTCTTCTATTCCACGGAAACGGAAAGTATTTATTTCTGATTGGCTGTTAAAATTAGATACATAGCTATGGTCATCAGTTTAGTTCCTCTTCTAAATGAATGTCCTTGAAGTGACATCTGTTTTAGACCGCAATTAATCACAGTAAGAGCACTAATACTCTATGTGAAACACTTAAAGGTACAATCCATAGTTTGGTACCTGAAGTCAAAAATGATCATATAGTTTTTAAAGTTTCCCGATGCTGTTTATGCTTTGTTTTTTTATATCAGAACTTTTTGTGAAACCAGCATGCTTAAGTTCTGCATGATAGGTTTTAATTTTTTAACTGTGATAAAGCACTCTGAGGGACACCACAGTTAGCTGTGAAATTATACCTTGTTGAATATTTTCCTATATGAGGACATGTAATTGTGAATTATCCTCATGGATCAAATCTTTCATCTGTATTCACCTTCTCTGTGTTGTTCTGTCTTTAATATATAGGGCTCCATATTGGTGCAGCACCATTTTCATCAATAAGATGAGTGATGAATTTGTTAACACCATGCTATTCCTTTAGTGACTGACTGTTGTTTGGGCAGGTGAAAACCTTCAAAGCCATGTGAGCGAGCCAGGGAATGGGTGTTGTGAAACTGACTTGCTTGTTTGTATTTCCTCTGTCCTGACAGCATGATGCAGGTAAAAACAGCTCAGTCATGACTCATTATTACATTATTGACTTATTAAAATATGCAGGCCTTGCCCCCCCCCCCCCTCCCCCCACCCCTGCCCGTCCCCTCATCTTATCTTTTCTCCTCTCATGTGTTATCTTATCTACCTTTTTTTTTTTTTTTTCCTCTTGCGTAATTTTTAAAAGGATAGGAAATAAGGGGGTGACTGATTAAAGCAGGAGAAGAATGACTTAACATGAAACCAAAGCAGCAATATAAATGCACAACGTAGAGCAGTGTGTGTGTATTTATGTTTCCAGCTTCCGGGCGTTGTTCCTTATTGCCACCTCATTCAGCATTCAACTCCGATAAGCTGCTCGGTCAGGCCTAAGATGAGTGTGTCTGCAGAGCGACTCCTTGTCAGGCTCTTATCTCCTACACTGGACCTGACACTCAGGCCTACTTTGTCGCTACTTTTGTGGTTACTCCACTTTCAACAGTCACCACTGTTCAAGCCTCATTCTTTGGCACTGTAATTGGAACGGAGTGCATGACTGTGATTACACCATCTATTCGTCATTATCTCAGACAGCTGAGCTGCTTTTTAAGAAGGTTCGGGAGAGTTGTAAATAGGGATGCCCCCCTGAAACCCAGTTCTGAGTTGTAACCAGTTCTAAATTTTTACATATTGGTGTAATTTATGGTCGTGCTGCAGCCTCACCTCGGTGTTTAACTTGAGGGTGGGACTCAGCTGATTCACCACACACAGCGGACAGCAGAGCAGGGAGATCACTGTTGAGACACTGAACCAGGTGAAGTGAAAGATAACGTTTTACTGGAGTTGACGACAGCTACGCTTGTTACTGTAAGTGCCATAAAACCCCTCGGAGTAAAAAGCCAATAAGAGTACACCTGTCCTACAAGCATAAACGTGTCGAAAAGCGTTATTTTCAACTGCTTTGCCTGCCGTATCCCATCCACCGCTGATATGTTTTACATAACCACAGCCCCGGCAGCCCCTCCTCTCTTTACCAGCTGTACCTGCAGGCAGTGAATCATATCAGCAGCCGAGGGAGGAGGACAGGATGAATGAACGATAGTGACTCATTTATATGTTCTTCATCCTTTCTAAACTTCGCTCAGTATTGATGTCAGGAATATGATAATATAATATATCATAAATATAATGATATTTGTTTTATTGACATTTCAGATTTGTGTCCAGTGAGATATATATTATTGAGTCTATATAGTGACTTTCAGAGGTACTGTTGCTGCTCTGGAAACAGTATTTAGCTACATTTAAAATGTAAATAATTTCTAATCCTGTTCTGAATTTATTCTTTTTAAAAAATATTATATATACAGTATATATTTTTTAGAAAGCAGTTCATTAGTAATGACAAGGAACTGATAAGAGTATCAATAAAGAGCCGGACTGATAAGGATTATCAGTAGGAGTAGTAGTATTGATAAAATCCTAATGATACCCATCCCTAATTGTGTCTCCTCTTTATGGGTTCTTCTCTAAACAGACATTTTTATTAGATCTGAACGACTGATTTGGATGATTTGGGCTTTTACTGAGTTATTTCCTCTCCATTTTAGTGTAAAAAGAGGATTTTCCCAGTTTGCCTAAAGGCCGGGTCACACCGGAATTTAAAATCGATTAGCCTAATTTCAGTGGAATTCTGTGCTCAAGGGAGGGTGAGTAAATCTGTGCAAATCTGTGGCATAATTAAACTTAGCTGAACTTTCACACTTGAATTTGTGCTGTTGACCTGTAGCAAGCCACCTTGACAGCACAGACGTTTGAGAGAATAGAGAGCCGGACAGTCAAACGGTTGCTGATTAGCTTTGTTCTGTCATCTACTTTTATTTAACCCTCTTCTGTTTGAGTATAAACTGCTTAACAAAAGAGGAATGGTTCACAGACATTTATGAGATAAGATGGTACATAATACATCTTTTGAAAACTGTGCCAGCTTATTGTCCTGTTAGCAACCAAGCTAACAAGCATGGCGGTTAGCCAATTTCATAAGGACCCACTGTGTCATTCTGTCTTGTGAGAAAGGCCGTTTGTGTTTCCTTTTTTTACTACCCAACTGCTTTGTACAAGGCATCACAGGGACAAAGTCCAGCTATTACTGTAAGCTCACCACTTCCTGTTGCTTCTTGACATTCCAGCAAAGAGAATTGATAGCTACAGGAAGTGTTGAGTCGTACTCACCGCTGGTAGTTAGCTTGGGTTAGCTCAGGTTTCAGCAGAGGTTAGAAGTGAGTGGAAATTTGCTTTTGAGCATTACTGGCAGATCAGTATAGGTATGTGTTTTGGTAAAAAGTAGCAGGCATTTATTGCAGTTAATCTCAACAGATGGTAAACAGTGTTTTTCCCATAATGTTGTCCCCATTTAGTACTGCTGCACCCACTGAATCCAAAGCAGAAAGCACATAGTTTAGAGGAGACATGCTGCAACACAACTATAAAGTGATAAAAGAAATGTTTTAGGCAAAGAGCCTTCAATACGTTACTACTGAGTTTCTCCTAAGCCCATTAGCCATTGATCCTTAGTTGAAAGATGTTGAAGTTACCGACTGAAATATCACTTGATACTTCCATGCACACAGTACCTCTTAAAGCCCCTGGCCACGGGGGACTGATCATTGTATTCACTGAAGCAGATGTTTCCCTCCAGCCACTGAATATAATGGCTGTCAAGGTCTCAGTGTATTTTAATTTGCTGCTTCACTGCACCACCTCATCCATTCTGCTTTTCATCATCCCTCTTCCTTCAGGATCATAATAATCCTACAGCACATGTGAGAAACACCGACTATGCTATATGCTCTGAATTTAAAAACATTGTATAATTACTTTGGGGAAATTATTACTCAGTTTTCAGCTCCAAAAACAGCAGACTCACGCTGTAACATCCTTGCTACTGTACCCTGACCTTTTCTCATCTTATGATTGCACACTGGATGGACTTGGAGCTGTCACAGTGCATGAGGAGAAATTTACAGTTGAAGCATAAAAATATCTGGACCTCTATGATGCAAAATTAATTTAAAAAGGATAGTTTAAGAGATTGGCTCTTCAGGTGGGGAAATAACAGACTAAATATTCTAGATTCAAGAGCAGAACTTAAAATGCTCCTTATATGTCTTACAAACTGAATCAGCTTGTTGAAGAGTTGAGTAATGTAGTAAAGGCATCTAATGACAGGCCTCATATGGTAAAGGGGTGTGTTACAGACAGAGTTGAGGGGTGTGTTACCAATGAGTTTTTATAATTCATTGACACTGGTTCAAAGATCATATTCACTTATTACACAATACATGAGGATATCCGGACCTCACACAAAATGTGGGGCCATGTAAAACGTGCATATTGACTGAACATTATTATGTTCAGGAAAAACTACTGTACCTGAACCAGAGTTTGAACTTAAGCTTGATGTTTTGGTGCGTTGATTGCCTTGGTGTTATAATAGATTAGCCCTGTGTTTCTATCCTCATTCAGCCCAGCTTAGCCCTGAATTAACCTGGAGCTGTTATTCAGCAAACACTGTGATGTAAAAGGGAACATTTCATGCTTTTCTTTTACGCTGTTATGGTGTCGGATGGTCGGAAGGTCCTAAACTTGAGGTGAGCGTATGTAACAATGTTCCCTGAAATTCAAAAGTCAAGGGTTCAGCCTGCTTGTGATGACATCAGATCGTTTGTGCATTCCCACAAACAGCCGTTCGTTCCGTGACCTTTTTTCTGAGGTTGTTCACATTGTCCACTCGCATATTTCAGATCAGAATCAGGCTCGCACGGATGCATTTGAGAGGTTTCCATTTCGAGTAAAGAACAAGAAAAAGAAGTAATATCCTACTACTGCCTTAAAAAGACAGAGTCTCAACTGCAGGGCTTCGTAGAGGGCCAGTATAAGATAAAAAGGTGTTTTTTTTTTTAACTGTAAATCATGCAAAGATATTCCAGTAGAGCCCCAGAATATAAATATAGACCTGAAATGTGCATGATACGTCCCCCTTTCAACTAGAACCTCTCTCTTTCTCTTTACTGTGTGTTCACAGTAAGTCTTGAGGAAGCTTTACAAGTCTTTGATTTCAAAACTGATATTAAAAGCCTAAGAAGTCTGTAATTACCCCCCAAACAAAAGGATCTTCTCATAAGGATCAACATTAAGTCTGTAAATCAGTTGCTCGTGTTGCTTGGCACACTCTTTTCAGTAGGAAGCAAGAAAATATATAACAAAATTAACAGTTAACTTCAAATATGAGATGCATTTGACGTCAAATTAATTAGAACAAAGTAGAAGAATGAAGCTTCTGGCCAGTGTCTCACTTTTGAAAATGACAGGCACTTAAAAGTCTTCAAATGTTAGATTTACATAAATAAGACCTGGAGCCAGTCTGGTCTCTCTCTGTCTGTACCCCCCGCCCCCCCTCTCTGATTCTCTTGATTGTCACAGTCAATAACACCCACTCAACCCTGTAGACTCCCATCGTTCTTTATGACAGCTGTAATCAACTAAAAACCTCTAATGACTCTCACCAGGATGATTGATTGGAGGAAGCACTTCCTCATTTGTTTGATTACCTAGAGTGGTAGGAAGTTGAGTTTGCAAGTGTGCGTCTTTACACCGTCACACCTTGTTTTACATTAAGTTGTCGAACACACCCACGCACATAAACGTATGTCCTTAGAGCATAAAATCGGTCATTTATTAATCCAGTCAGTCATTCATTCACTCTCTCTCTCTCACTTTTTAGCATTCATCGCTGTTCGGTTATGCAGAGACACACGTGAGCCGACACATGCATACAAATTTGTTCACACACACACACACACACATAGTGAGAAGGATCTGTTATGGGAGCCAAGCCATCTGCACTACTGTTAATTCTCATTCTCTGCCTTATTAAAAAGGCTTATTATATCACAAGTTGGCAGGGAGGGTCTGAACTCACTGCAGAGTTATTTAGATGCTAAATCATCCTCTTTCAGAGGGTCTCAAATGTTCTTTCAAGACCCCCAGATGGAAAAATAATAAACCACCGGCTCCAATTTGTTAAAAAAAAATGTAATAGAGCATGAATTTATTGCTAGTTTTGACTTGGTTTACATTTATACAGTTTAAACACTTTCTCTCTGCTTCTGCTGTTGGATACTGAGCACTGCAGCAATTAAATGCATTGCTCAAGGGCACAATGACGCTGAACTGTCGACAGGAGGAGAGTGTAGCAACGCCGAAATTAAATAAACCACCTGCAGACTTTCACAGACTCACTATCTTCCCAACATTTGCTAAAGTTGCTGGTTACATAATTTTTTTATCTGTGGGTTTATATTCTTTCTTATCTTACTCTGTCAGGTTTCCTGCCAGATTGTTTGAGGATTATAACTGGTGACCTTCTGTCACAAACCCACTTCTCTTACATCTGAGCCACCATTCAGTGTTCATTGTTTATCAGGGCTGCATTGAACGGTTGTTTTCCTTATCAATTAAGCTGCAGTATTTTCTTGATTGATCAAAAACTTATTTGGTTTATGAAATGTCAGAAAACAACGAAGAATACCCACTTTCCTGAACCCAAGATCAAATTGATTGTTTTGGCTGAAAAACAGTCCAAAACCCAAAGAAAGTCTATTTACTATTCTACAATCTTCTAGAACAGCAACAATTAGTCAATTAATTGATTAGTTGCCAACTATTAAATTAATCTAGTCTGATAATTGATTAATTGTTTTGAGTCACATTGTAAGAAAAAAAAGTCCAGACTCTGTGATTCCAGCTTCTCTTTTCTGGTTTCTTTCGTCTCCTTTGACAGTAAACTGAATATTTTTGGGTTGTGAACTGTTGGTCGGGACAAAACAAGACATTTGAAGACCTCATCTTGGGCTCTGGGAAACAGTGATCGATATTTTTCACCATTTTCTGACATTTTATGGACCAAACATCGATTAATTGAGAAAATAATCAACAGATTAATTGATAGTGGAAAGAATCGAGTTAAATATTCTGTCAACCTACTAATACCTTCAGCTCTACTGTTGGTTGTCTTAGTCCCCTCTTGAAATGCATCAGTATCGGTTAAAGGACCAGTGCGTAGGATTAAGTGGCATCTAGCGATGAGATTGTAGATTGCAACCAACTGAATACCCTCCTCTAACCCTCCTCCTTCAAGCATGTAAGAGAACCTACAGTGGCTGCAAAACTCACAAAAAACATGAAAGTTCCTCTCCAGAGCCAGTGTTTGGTTTGTCCGTTCTGGGCTACTGTAGAAACATGGCGGTGCAACATGGCAGGCTCCATGGAAGAGGACCCGCTTCCTATGTAGATATAAAGGGCTCATTCTAAGGTAACGAAAACACAATGATTCTTAGTTTCAGGTGATTATACACTAATGAAAACATACTTATTAATACTATTTTCCATTTCTGCCAGTTGATCCCCCTGAATCCAGGCGCTGGTCCTTTAATGAAGACAAAATATTTGGTGCACTCGATGCACTGTTGTCTGTCATGAATTCTGATGTATTTTGGGATTTGAGCCTCAAAAAGGCTTCACAGATGTCTCCTTTTCAAGAAAATCACTGTCAGCAAACTGTAGTTCATTTGGGGGGAAAAAAGAAGGGAAGTCTCAGTGGAGTACTGAAGGCTGTGGGAGTGTCAGTTTGTGTGCTCATTGTCAGCGTTATGAAGCAGCCCCGAGGGGTTTATAGTACCGTTCTGTACTGTGCTCACCTGGAACACACACACACACAAACACACAAACACACCGAGCTTCAGGCGGTCTGGCAGCTGACCCACTGCTTGGTTCTTGTGTAAAAGAGCAGGGGCAAGTTTCTGTCTGTTTTCTTCTGTCCTCATTTCAAATTCACCTGCTTCTCTTCCAGCTCTTGTCTAGCAGTCGGAATAAACCTCTTTATGATGCAGCACTGTGATTCGACCGCCCTTCAACACTGCAAAAAATAGGCTCACATGCAGTAATGTCTTTCTTCATTTTAAAAAAAAGATGAGCTCCCTGTAACTCAAATACTGCAAAATTGTACATATTTTGTGCAGGCAGTGGGTCATGTGAATAAAATGGTCAAAGTATATACTGTATATCATAAAGCATTCAAGCTTATTATTTTAAAATATTGCTTAAGATGGCCTAAAAGTACTAGATATTTTAAAGTGAGAGCTGCTTTGGTATAAGTGGTTTAGTCAAATCTGTTGATTAATGTCCCTATTGTGTGCTTGATTTGTCCAAAAGTAGCTCTCAATATACTTAATTCTTTTGGGGTTTTTTTGTTTTTAATTAATGCTTAAATTGTTTTTTTATAATGATCTATGGTTCCTTAGATGAACCACTACCTTCACCAGCTTTTCTATGAATGACATTGTAACATTAGCTGACAGCTTAATACATTTATATAGATACTCTGTGTCCAAAAAAATATCGAAGTTCAACACCCAGCCCTAAGCCTGTATGATCAGAATCATGTTCCTGATAAGCAAGAAGATAAACAAACCACAACTGTGAGCGGTATAATAGATATTCTAGATAGTGATTATAGGAGATCATCCAGTGTAAACCATTACTTTGCCCTGTATGGCTTCTTTGATTAGAGACAAAGAAGCAAAGTGTGTGTGTGTGTGTGTGTGTGTGTGTGTGTGTGTGTGTGCGGGGGGGCAGGGGGCAAACAGTTCCTCACTTTATGGAGCTTTTCTTAATCCCTCTGTGAGCTTCAATTGGATATTTGTGTGTGTGTGTGTGTGTGTGTGTGTGTGTGTACATGCATGTTAGTTATTATGTCAGCTTGGGCGTCCTGTGCTGTGTGTGTGTGTGTTCGTGCAGAGCGGCATTATGACATTATGGGAGGGCAGGTCAAGCGGTGTGTGTGTGTTGTGGTAGTTCAGGGAGAGCGAGTATCACTGAGCCCTGTGTGATCTCTCTCTCTCTATTTCTCTCTCTCTCTCTCTCTGTTTATGTAAGAACGTGTGAGTGAAGAAGAGTCCGCGTGCGTGTTTCTGAGTGTGTATGCGTTTTTTAGAGAGCATCCCAGAGTGACATTATCTGGTTTGCCCACAGTGACATGTCAGTCAGGGAGAGAGTTTGTGAATAGGCAGAGGCTGCTGTGTTTCTCTGCATCATCAGCGTCCGTGTCAGCAGCAGCGCCGGCTACAAGACTTATTTCCTCTGCAGCGGCAACTCTGCTACAGGACAGTATGTACCCAGATGAGAATGAGACGGTAAGACAGCTTCTTTATTCACATACGTGTACCGGAGCCAGAAAACACTCAAAAATTACAGAAACAGTCAGTTTTTTTTGCCAAGTCACAGCAGTACAACAGTGACTCAATACTGTATATTTTTGTATCAGACAATGTATCGTGCAGTGATGAATGCTTGTTAATATCTCTTAACACAATGCAACTCATTGCAAGGCATCTTTTTTTGGGGGGGGGGGGGGCGGGGGTTGCAGGAAGCACACAGATGCACACAGCTGCTTTTATAGCATTTGCTCTTGTTTGTCGCACTCTTAAGAGAATTATCTTTTAAATGAAGTCCTGACTGTTTTTAAATTTCATTAGGCGTGTTCCTATACATAGCTCTGATATTTTCATCCCAGTCACGCAAGCAGAGAGCGCTGAGCTCTAAAGTTATCTTGCTTCAGTCATACACACACACACACACACACACTCAGAGCTTATGTGACTATTCTTTCTCAGCTCTGTCTTTGTCTCTCTCTCTCTCTCTCTCTCTCTCTCTCTCTCACATACACACAATCACAGCTGCTGATCATGCAGTTTGCGTTCACAAGCTCAGGGGCAGACTTGTATTTAATATCCATACGTTCACCAAGAGTGCTCACACTGATCCATAACATTGATCGTTGGAATCCAGGCTACTTTTTTTTTTTTTAAACTGAGTCCATAAAATCAGTAGCCAGGAGGAAGAAGACAGGATGTTCAGTTGTATCCAGAAACGTTCAAAACTGATGATGGCATGCGACAGGGTAGCTAAGAGGATGCGCTAAGCACTTGGCATGCTTCATTACATAAGCGCCAGCTACGTAACATTTGTTTGGACAGCTGGCTGGTGAGACGAGCTCAGGGCAGCGGTGACGATAGGAGAGAGGACGTGGAGGAAGCGGGCTGGCACGCAGGACAGAATATTCTGTGATATTTATTTGGATTTCAGATATAGTTTTTATTTACACAGATAGCATGACTTATATTTTAGGTATTTAATGCACTGAAGAGAATATTTTTCACAGAACAGTGCTTTGTTTTTCAAAATGATCAAGAACTGAATGTTAACTTAACTTATGTTTAGTGTCTTAAAAATGAATTTACAGGCAGCATAAAGATGTTAAAGCCATTAACTCTTTAGTTCAGTTCATTTAAAACCCTTTTTTAAAAACAGCTTTTTAATCATTGATGTTTCCAATTACAATTATATGCATTTTACATAACATTACTTTCAACTGACATACTAATAGTAACATTTCCTTCATTTTCTCCCTTTTTATCCAGTGTTACATACTATAAAAAATAAATGCACAAAAAAAAGACAACAATTCCCAGCATCTTAAGAAACCTTTCACCTCTTATTAGATATACTGTTACAATTACATTTGTAGTTTTAATGTGACCAGTTCATAATACATTAGAAAAACGTCCTGTTTTAATGCAACTGTTTATAGACTGCTCTCCCTCAAGTTATGAAATCTATCTCTTCATAACCCAGCGTATATATCCGAGCACCTCTAAATGACAGAGAGCCGTTCTCACCATATAATCTCCCACTCCAACATAAATAAAGGTTTCCTTGTGGCCCTGCCCATGTGTACTCATGCTTGTCTGGCCGATGGCGGTGTACACTATAATTTCTCACTTTCCAGTTGAAAGGACTTACTTTGTTTGTACTTTGCCCCCAGAGTGTAGTTCAGAGATGATTAACTTGGCAACAGTCTTTTTTTTTTTAGTTGTACATTTAGCCTTTTGATCTGATTATAATGCACGTGCGTAATGTTTTTAACTATCTTTTGTTATTTTCTTTTTTCACTTTGTCTTTCTGTGAAGTATTTGTTGCATCTGTTTGAAAATCAACTGAATACAGTTCAGAATTGTAGATGACTGACAGAAAATTAAAAAAAATATGCAATTATTTTAATAACCAATGCACTTTTTTGTAGTCCTTTTTCAAGCCAAAACACCAAACATTCTTGGGATCCAGTGTTTGAAATGTGAGGATTTGCAGCTTTTCTCTGTTTTATATCATTGTAAACTGTTTGGACAAAACAAGCTGTTTGAAGATCTCAACATGAACAATTATTACTTAATCTACATGTCAAAAGATGAAGAAAGTTTAGACTAAAATAAAGATGATTCTTCAGTAAAATTATTTCAATAAATAAACTGCTACATATTGCTGAATATGCCAGTTGTATTTGAGATAAAAATGATTGATTTCAGGGGATTTCGCTTCATCTGCTGCTATATTTTCTCTATTATTTTTCTGATAATGTCATTGTCATTATGCCATACCGTTGCTAACATGAGGCTAACAATTACCTTAATTTACAAGGCATGGGGCATGTAAGGAATGTGTAGGAGTCATTCATATGTTATGTGTGTGTTTGTGCAACTAAAGCCTAGATGAGGACAATGCATGTTAGGCAGTCAGGCTGGTTTAGCCTTCAATTACAAAGACCTACTTTCCTCACAGGGCTTACAGTGAGTTTCTTATAGACGTCACAAGTTGGAGGTTTGATGTCAGTGGGTCAGTGCATCTTAAGCAAATGAGTTTTTTTTTTTTAAACCCTCTCCTCGTAGCTTAACAACATAGTCCAGACTGGTTTACAGTGTTGTAATAATCACGCAGGGCACAAGGTCACGGGATAAAGAAACCAGTGTGTAAATGGAAGGACTATGATCTGGTTGGGGATCAATTACAGCGTGATCCCAGCTTAAGCTTTGTTCCAGTGCTGTGCATGGCAAACAGGCTGGTAAAGACCTAATTTTTTCATAATTTAGAAACTCTTGGTCGCATGTAAACCTGTGATTATGTAAAACTCATATTTACAAATCTCATGTACTTGTGTACATGCTTTCTGAGCTCAGCAAGACACGTTTTGACAACAAATGGTCGTTTGCTCTCATTTTCGGGTCCTGAAAAAGATCCATTTGTTGTCCACATTGTCAAATGTGTCCTAAAATCAATTGGGAATGAGATGGCAGTTTGCAGTCAAGTGAAACATTCATCCAGTTCCTCATCATCTCTCTTCAACTCATAGATATATTGAGAGAACTGGACACCTTGCCACCACTTAGCCTTACTACTAATTTCCCCCAGTGATCACTTGCGATATTGCAGCCCAAAAAGCATTTTCCCCATAGATCAACATTATATAAGAGATGCCTGTAAAGCTGTTGACAGGACACCTCCAACTGCAAACAAGGTCAATTATTACTTTTTGTATTATGATTTCTAATCCATGAAGGTTTTATATCTGCAAAACTTTCCCTGAGCTAAGAAAAGCTAATGACCAGCAGGAGAAACACTAGTGCGAATATACAGTGGGCCACACTACGCAGAACATAGAAAAGCTCTCTAGCTTATATGCCAGGCGAGCACTTGAGTGAATAGGCGTCTTTGAGTCTAGTATCCAGTTCCTATAATACATGCATGGTTCATCTGAGTTTGTTTCAGTGTTTGACTGAGGTTAATGTTAGTCAACTTCTACTTGACTGTCTCCACATCCAAATTGATTGGTCAGAGAAAAAACAGAGGAGTCACAAGAGGAATGATCTCAAGACAGATTTAAGCAGTTTGTACTTTGTGGTGACACACGCAGCACCTGTCTACCATGCTGTTTGGATAGCAGCATCATTTAAAGGATGTAACCATAACTAAATGACACAACCAGCTCATCAGAGCCTCATTCTACTGGTTAGAATAAACTGAATCGATGCATTCTTTGTCTTCTCTAGCCTCTGATGTTCTCGAAATGAAACAGGCCTGAATGTTTCTTCATAGGCTCAAGACCTCCTTATTTGGAGTTTAATCATAAATTAGCTGAGGCATGTTTATGCATGTATTACAAGTATTTGCTGATAGTCTCTCCTCAGCACACATGGTAGCTCGCAGTGTGGCGAAATAGTTGGACTGCTCTGACATTTATCTATATAGCAACAAGTTCAAACGTAGTTCTACAGCGTTTGTATTTGTTAATTTGTCATCAAGCAGCCGTGCAGTCGCGAACGTCTGCTCGCTCGCCACGCATCTGTCTGAATCCTTGAGCAATTTGCACATTTCAGAGTGATTTACAAAATCATTCCCCAAATGCACCGTCTGGAACACTGTGATTGAATTGCTCTGATAAAACAAAGATTACAGCACGAGTAGACGGACCTGCAGCGTCATGCTGGGGAATTGGCTGCACACTGTCAGCTCTTCTAGGTTTAATGTCAGCTCCTCTCCTGCAGGAAAAAAAAGCTCCTTAACTTCCTGTTTGGTAGCGTGCCTCTGGGATAATTCCATTTTAGATTAGATTAGTAGATTATTCTAGGAAACTTGCCTGCCTGTTCCTGTTCCTCCTCCTTTTCCCTTTTCCTCCTAACACTGCCCCCTGATGATTCATAATAAGTGTTAAACTGATATCACGTATCATTCCACATTATCTGTGTAATGTCCTCCCTTTGTAGCTCAGTTTAAATGTGCTTAAATCCTACAGAGAAAACCCAGCGAGCCCCCTTTGTCTTGTTGAACTGGTTTGACGTGAGCAGGTTTGCTGTCTGAGATGCTAAAGACATGATGCACACCTTCGTTCATTTGCTCTCAAGACCAGAAATACAGGTTTAGGCCTAATTAATGGCTGGTATTCTGAAAATGGAAAAGCAAGTGTTTTTTTCCCCAAGGACAGTTGGATTTTAGTTTTCTCGGTTGAAGTCAAATCAAACAGCGCTTGTTGTTATCTGTCAGTGTCACAAAACCTTGAGCTGGCCCCTCTGCTCACAGTATTCTGGTCATTTGTAATTATCAAAGTGCAAGCTGAATCCGATCCTCCTTACCGCTCTGCTTCACACAGTAATAGAGTAAATGTATCTGTAAGGTGTCGAGACTGGCCCACAAAATCTTTCCAATCCGCAAACCTCTGCAGGCCTGGTTCTGTGTTTTATCAGCTTGTTTTGAGATCAAGCAGGCTGCGAATGAACAGGGTTCATCCTGACCCAGTCCTGTAGCTGAGGGACAAGGGACAGAGATACCAGCACTTTATTTTAGTTTTCAGAGAAAATGATAAAATGAGATGAAAAGTGTCAGAACCACTGGCATCTAAAAGGCCATCATTGAGGTCAGATCATAAGGCTACAGCATTTCCCCTGTAATTGTAGAGGCTTGGTGGGCTGCCAGGCCAACGAGAACCCCCGCCAGGCCAAAAAAATCTGTCTTTTAATGCCAAAAATAACGCCAAATATCCATTACTTCAGAAATCAGTAGCGTTTGGGAGCCTCTGTGCAGCGTTGTTCCGAAATGTGAGTCAACCTCTGTGTCATTGCCTTGGAAACTCTTGATAGCAGAGCTCCTTTAAGGAATAGGACAGTACGTAATGTGCATGCGTAGCGAGTGTGCGGTTGAGCAAGTGTGAGGAGCAGAAAAGTGACAGTGTATGCGAGCAGAGTAGAGGAAAAGGTCAGCAGTAAGTTGTCAATTTGGCACTAAATGTACAGTTTAGGTTACAATGTGTCAGTTAATAATAAGACAAAGAAAAGTCTCGTCAGTTGTTTCCCCAACTGCTCGAAAAGTGAAGCCCCGAAGTTAGCAACAATGGGTTAGTGCTCCCCTAAAGCTAATAGGCATTCAGTGTTTTATTCACATCCACGTGACGGTGGTTAGTGTTTGCCAGTATAAAGGAGAAAGAATAATTCCAGTCTAGTATAACTTGGGTCTTATATTTGTAGTCCAACTAAGTGAAATGCTGAGATCTGGGAATGCTGTGACAACGTTAAAGAGAAGTGAGACTCATCAAGAAACACAAGCAATCAGACAGGTTTTAAAAAAACTTCCAGGTTGGCTTCTCTTAAATATTACTCAAACTGTCTGTGGTAAACATCCTTCACAGTTTACAGAACAGTTGAGTGCACACAGTTTTCCTGAGAAATAAGAAACTATTATGGATATATGGCTTTACCGCCAGGTTAAGTGGTTTAGATAATTTGGCTAAACAGTTTGTCTATTTGCAGACTTTATCATAGCGATGAGGCAAAGTTTCCAGAACTTAGCAATTAATTTGGTTTGAACAGGGTTAGAAAGACAGAATTTACACAACTACAAAAAGTCAAGTTGTAATAAATCAGAATTACCCTTCATCGTCCAGCCTCTACCCCTAACAAATCCTGCTATTCAGGTAAATCCCAAAACATCACAAGTGAATATTGTGATTTTACCACCTTGCTGGAGTTTTAGAATACAATCAGACCTAAAGAGATGATTGCTTCTCAACACGGCTGCTTGTATAAACAAATGATAAAGATTCTGCTTTTTGATGCCTATTGGCTTCAGATCATTCATGGAAAAAACAAGCACTTATCAGATTGATCTTTCAGTCTGACCTGCAGGCCCTTTGTTGAAGGGAACATTGTATCATGGCCTACTGGAAAACAAGTCTCATATTGTGATGTAAAGGTTGAACTTCTCAGGCTTACTCTAGATCAGGGAAGTGACACCAAAAACTATGAATAGCGGGCAGTGTGGTGGAGACTCATTAAGTAGGAAATGTGCTGCAACACCAGCGGATTGATTGATTAGATTGTGGTAGTTTAGGGTTTACTTTACTAAGTAGTTTTTTCACTGCAGCACTTACAGTACGTGGGAGTGCTCCTGAATGCTTTCTGGGCAGCGTCTCATTTTTCTGTTCAGGTTGGAACATGTTCAGGGGAAACAGCAGAGTGCTACCGTGTTTTTTTTTTTTTATATATATATATTCAAAGCTCTCTGTCGAATTGTTCTCACTACTGCACAACTGTAGCAGAGTTATTTGTTTCTACCGCTCTGCCTCCCTGTGTGCATATCAGAATAACCTTGCAGGTTTTGAATGGTCATTGAAGTAATCACAGCCAGCAGTTCCTATCTCAGCCTCTTCTCTCTTTCTGTGTTGTTGCTTCATCTCCGGAGTGGAAGCCAGCGGATGAAAAACCGCCGGGAGTCATTTTAGAGACGAGCTACAGCAGCTGTCAACAGCTGTGTGATGCAGTTTCTTTCACCCTATTTTTTTTTTTTTTTCATTTAGTTCCCCACATTTTGACTTCCTGGAGGGCTCCTCATTCATGTGTCCGCCTCGTTGTATCTTAACAGCATCCTTGCAGTCACAAGCCCACCTTTCTGCTAAGTATCCCCTTAATCTTTGAGGACAGTAGACAGCTGACTGGACTCAGTTATAGATTTTTTTTTTTTTTACCCACTTAGACCAGAATCAGGGAGTGACAGTTGTTTTCTATTGTTACTCCTCTTTTCTCTTCTTGGGAGCCAAAGTCATGATCTCATGTCTGGTCTAGTCTCTTTTCCACTAACTTCTGATTCACAATGCAATCTCTTTGCATTGTCATATTCTAAGACAATTTGTCATCCACTACAGCTGCGATAAGAAATTGAAACCTTTGTGATTTTAACAGTCAAACAACTATTTTTTGAGCACAGATAAAATTATAGTCGTGCGGGTACATACATCATTGTAACTTGGTTTTGTTCATATCAATAAATCTCACCAACCCTTTCTCCTAAAGGAGGTTTTTTTTCAACTTTCTAGTTGTAATATGTCTAAAAACGTCCATATTGTTTTCTCTTCTTTCCCGTGCTGTTATTACAGACATGTCTGATCTCACTGCGACACCTTGACTCCCTCATGGACTGTGACATTTAGTGAAATTGTGAAAAATATTGAATAAACAACAATATCACAAAGTTTTCAAAAAACTACAGTTCTTATTTAAACATGAATTGAGCCACACAACATACTTTTTCAGTTCACTTGGGCTATTTATTTGTTGAGTAGTACATAACTTATATCCAGGGTCTGCCTGTGAAGACACTGAAGTTTCGTTTTAGGGTTGATTTTTCCCTTTAATATCACACTCTATTTGTTGAGCTTAATGGTACTTAAATACTTATCTTTAATTACATTTTTTGATTAAACAAAACCTTTGGATACAGCAGGGCTTTTTTTGCACATAAATGTCTTTCAACTTGAGCCCATGAAGTGATTTTTTTCCTGTCATGCTGCAAGCTGAATGTACAATCATCATTAGCCAAGGGGATCTCTCTTCCTGCATCTGTCTTCCTCATACCTGCCCTTTATCCTCCTCCTCCATAAAGAGGTGCGCTGTTCAGGCATGTGGCTGTAAAGGAAACTGGGACACGTGGCTTTTTTTCTGTGTAGCTGGAGGAGGCGAAAAGTTTTTATTTTTTTTCCCTCTCCCTCTCCGCCACATTCTTTAAGGTGTGCAGAGACGGGTTGATACATGATTTCCTGATGAACAAAAAGAGAGCAACAGCAATTTTGAGAGATTCAGAAACGGGCAAAAAGGAGAGGAAACAAATATTAAAAAGTTGGCACAAGGAGATGACAAGAAAGAAGACCTTTTCAAAGGGACAAGTACAGAAAGGCTCCACCGTTATGTTGTTGAAAGCTGCCAAGAGCAGAAACAAGAGCTGATATTCAGTATTTCAAACTACTCAGATTTTCACACCAGCTCGTGGCCCATCACACCACTTCATTTGTCAAGGCAACCGCTATGAAATTAAATATTACTTCACTGAGAACATTATCTAATAGCAGCGGTTGTGGTGTAGGCAATCGGTGATTTATTACTAAACAAAACTGACCGTAAAAGTTCTTTTCATACAAAGTGACCTGTCTGTTGTGGTTTCCTCTTTAAAGGAAAGTACGTATGTGGTCGGCCTGTTTTCTAGAAGTAGCTCTCTGCAGTGTCTCGTGGTTTAACTGGGATACATTTTGATCAATGAGGCAGGAAAACACAGCAGGATAACCTACATGGGCGGAGGAAGAAGCAGATTCACTCAGATCTACTTCAGCACCACAGAAAACAGCCACAAAGCTGATACATTTAATGTAATCGAGTTTCATAAAGCACAGTTGTCCCATGACCAGATGTGTTTTTTTTTTTTTGCACAGATCGGCTCAAGTTGTTCATTGTTGTCTAATCACTCACGGCCAACTACTTTGCACTGTTGTTGACCTTGTGAAAAGACATGGAAGGGAGTATTTGGGCACATTGTCAAGCTTAATTACACTCTGCGCTTTTCTTATTGCTCTGTCATTTTGTTGTTGCATGCTGCTGCTCAGCTTTCCTGCATTGTAATTATTGGTCTTTTAACTCGCTGTATTACAGTGTGTTCAACTATCTGTCTGAACCTACAGGCATGCAGTGATCTCTGTTGTAAACTGTCAAATATCACTCTGATTTCACTTCTGATTTTATACTTAGTGCTGCGTTTGGTCTATAAAACATCAGAAAGCAATTTAAAATGTTGATCAATAATAATATAAAAACAAAAAAAAAGCAGCAAATTCTCAATTTTAAGAACCTGGAACCATCAAATGTTTGGCTTTTTCACTTGAAAAATGACTTAAACAATTATTAGCCTAGTTTATAAAAACTGTTACCAATTACTTTTCTGTCGAGCGACTGATCGATTGCAGCTAGGGCCCGATTTATATCGATAAATTGGCCGATAATCTTGAAACAGTAAACTTCACTGGGAATTTAATAATTATAAATAACTATAAATTAAAAAAAACAGAACAATGATAAACCATTTGTATGTATATATTACACTTTAATCAAGAAAAAGGATCAAATATACATTAACTATTTAAAGAAATACATATACATGGATACCAATATATCTGTGATAAGCCAATATCGGCTGACTGATATATCGGTCGGGCTCTAATTGCAGCTCTACTTGTACTTATATAGTTTGGTCAGAGTACAAAGTATGCATACGAGCTCAACACAGCTCTGTTTTAACTCCTTTTTACTTTCTGATATATCAGGAACTGTCAGATAAAAGCTATATCGCTCCGCTTATAGAGACTGGAAGAACAGTTCAAGATCAGCAGATGAATTTAATAGTAATTTAGCTTTAAATTCATGCTAAAATAATATATTCACATACTATCACTGAGTCATGTGGTTGGTTTGCTTTGCTTTTACACTAGAAACAAACATCAGAGTATGCTTGGAAGCGGACAGAGACCTTCCCTTTTTAGTATCTTTCCAGCTATTTTGTCTGCACCAGAGTTAGTTTGAACTGCACCAGTTAGATGTGAAAGCACCCTTAATGCAAACCAATCGGTAGGCTAGTTGTTTCATCACAAATGTTTTATCCCAGTCAGTTTATTGGTTTGATTTTTTTAGGTGCAGCTACTAGTACAACAGGAGATCATCATTGATGTGTTTTCCAGGAAGTAACGGTTCTAGTGCCCGCTTCATGGTATCTTAAAGTTGTCACATTTAGGAAACACTGGTGATACACAGGAAACGAAGTATAAAACTCGTGTCGTCCTTTGATTTTTATCTCCAGTAACTGTGATGTGTATCTACATTAACAACAGATCAACAGTCAGCATTGCCTCTATGTGTAAAGACAGTATGAGAGATGAATTACATTATCTCATCTCTTATCCGCCTTTTGGCTTTCTAAATAAAGCCCAGTTAGCTTTAAATATAACTGGGTCCATCAGTGAGAGCGTCCTATATAAATGTCAAGCCAGTAACCCAGTTAAACCCAATCAGGCCAGTGCCGCACAGACCTCTTCAATGTAGGCAGTGTATCATTTGCTACTGAAATTGCAACCTTGTGAGACATTGAAATTTAAGCTAGCACAGTGGATTGTGTTGTATTTTGGCTCACTATCAGCAAAATATAGAAAAACTCCAGCCAAATAAAGACAAACGTCGGTTCAATCCACTACTTCTGCTATTTTTATCTAGTTCCACTGATGCATTGATTCTATTCTTAAAAAGCTTGATTGCTGGTAAACTGGTTTCCATTTGGTGCTAAATTTTGTGATTTTCCACATACTGTGGACTGTAGATGAAGAAGCACTTTTTAAGCCGTCTTTCAATGGAAATTTGTGAGCAAGAAGAAGTAAGTTAATATATAACCCTGAATGCCATGATGGTTAGTGCTGCTGTATTATACTACTCCCTCTTGTGTAACGTATTCATCTTATTTACAGTAATCCCTTAATTTCTGGGTTTTGTAATGATGTGCTGTCTGTTAAAAAAAAAAAAAAAGCCACTTGTGTCATGTCTCAGGCATGACTCACACTTTTCCATTGCCCACTCATTTATGACATCTAACGTCGGTATGTGCCTTGAATGTATGACTTTTAGCATTCCCATCATTTCTTTATTTTTATGTATTAGCCTATTTTAATAAGAGATTTATATTCCCTGCTTGTTTTTTTCATGTGTTTCAGACTGTATTTCACTCTACTTTCTATCCTCAGATCTTTCGTCTCGGTTCTGTAATGTCTACATTTGGTTAGATCTTATCTTCATCCCATGTTTGTTCATTGCTGTCCTTTGATGTCACTTTATTAGGGTACTTTTGAGGCAATATTGAGTCATCGTACTAAATGTAGGCTGTCTTTTTATTTACCTACAGTCTCTTTGAACATCTCTGTCATCAGCGCTGTTGGCATTTGACTTCTCACCCACACGTTTGATCCCACATTCATTATTAATGCGCAGAGGGAAAGAATGTAGCTTGAAGTGGGAAGAAACAGTTGTGGCCTAAAGCTTGAAGACTGCCGTTGGGTGGTATTAGTGGTTATTACTGATGGTTAGATTGTTCTTCTGACAATGAGGTCCCCCAGGGGTCCATTAAGTTATTGCAAGGTATCCACAAGAATATGAGGAAAACCTTAATTTAATCTTTTCACTCAGCAAAATAACTATTCTGATGAAAGATTTACACATCGTTACCTCTTAGGTTAAAAGTTGTAATTCTGCACTGAACCCAGTCTCCTTAAAAAATCTTGACATGAAAAAGCTTTGGGAAACTGATCAACATTTTTCACTATATTCTGACATTTTACAGTCCAAACGACTAATTGATGAATCCAGAAAATAATCAGTTGACAAGATTAATCAATAATGAAAATAATCTTAGAGGATAAAGCCACATAGATTAGTTTTATCTTTCTTTAGGACAATTATGAAGTTCTATATGTCGTGTTTTTATTTTACAAGCATTTTTTGTTGAAGTTGGGAGAATTTTGCAGAGTCCTGCTGAAAGTTACAGTAACATACTTAAGTAAGGAAATAACGGGAACAACACATGACTTTGCAAACAAAAAAGGAAGTCGGTATTGTGTCGGAAAATTCTTTGTACCTCCTACAAAGGTCACTAAGAGCATTGTTTGGTAGATTGTGACTGTTTTGTTTAGGAACTCTTGAGACTCTTCCTATAAAAGGACCAGTACGTAACTTTTCCACATTAAATTGTCAATAAACAACTAGACCTATGTTATATATTTTGTTGAGTCGTGCACTTAAGTTTCCAACAATGTTCAAACTTGGAGAAATCCGTAGTTTTAATCAAGGTAATGGTCCGTTTTATTTGGTCGCCTGTCAATGGCGTCATATCCCCTTTGCATATGCATTGTGGTTGTCCGCCAGAAGCTGTTATAAATTTACTTTTTATCCAGTTTTAAGCCACGTTTTTACAATGCACATTTACATCTTGGTCTTTTTTAACTATATCTTTTAACCAGATGAAGGATTTTAGTCATTGGACGTCTGGAAGAGAAACAAGCTGAGCAAACGTTCAGTCCTCTGGACACCAGAGAAACACTGATTTTTAATGTGAAACTGCTTTATTCAGTGTTTTTACCAGTTTTAATTACCGAGTCTGTTTGTTTCGGAGAGGAGGAGACCTCTGCAGATAATTCAGCTCCTGGTAAAAACCTCCTGAAAGACGAACGCTGTAGGAATCCTAACCAAGAGAAGCTGCCATGAAGCCCATGATCCCACGCTACTTCACGACGTCATCAAACTCCGTCTTTTGTTATTGTTTTGACTGAGAGACCCCGAGCAGCAGAAAATTACATATTATGCGTTGAATGATTACAAACTGCCTGCATTTGAAGGTTTTGACTCCATAGGGTTTAACTTTTGAAAACCATAGTTTGCGAAAATAATGTGATTTTTCATTTTTATGGAGCATTGGCCCAGAAACAAGACAAGCATTTTTTAGTTGCAAGTAGACAACATGCAACAGTTTCTAAAGACGTTTCTTGACAGACTGTAATTTAGCTTGTGGCCTTGAGGCCGCCATGTAGCTTTGAATGGATAAAGTCTACTTAGATATTTACCGCTCCCCACTGAGCCTGCTTTTATCTCCGTCAGTTACACTATAAGCTCACTGCATCATCAGTCGTGTTGTCTCCCTGTTCGCCGGGTTAATAGACATACAGACTCATTCATGCCCATGAACGGACATCCAACACATTTGGACCGATGACCTTAAAGGACCCGTGTCTGTGTTTTGAAGGAATAATACTCAGTCCTGTTCCTTACCCTGCTGCGTTTGGTCTTAACCCATTCACTGAGCCCAGCTGGGTCAGGCTGCACAACAGTGAAGCTGTGTCTGTTGTAATGTGATCTGACAAGATGAACAGGGAGGAAACTAATGTCTTTAACTCCTCAATGCAGTGTGTGTGTGTGTGTGTGTGTGTGTGTGTGTGTGTGTGTTGGTTTTCTAAATCAGCTGGCCTGTTGTTTCCAGCCTCCCTCAGTTGCGAAGTATGTAGAATAAAATAGAATTACACGCTAACTCATCCGATAAAGTCATTTCTGCCGGATGAATCATCAAGTGTTAATAAAGTAAGGTAGTAAGATCGTCATGGAAATCGTGGATCATGGAAACTTTCAAGCGGGCAACACCGAAAATCACCACGTTCACCTTTGACTATTTTTAATTCAAGCCAAAAAAATATTTAATTAGAAGTGAAATAAACTTAAAAGGGACGTTGCATGAACATTTCCAGATCTATATGTTTATTCTGGGGCTCTACTGGTATATCTTTGCATGATTTTGACTTTGCAGGGAGCATTTTTACATACGTTCTCCTCAAGTTTTGGAACTTTGATCATGTTTAACATAGACATCAGACATTATAACGGTATATAAATGACAAACTAAAAGTCTACGTAGCCACACCCAAACTGTAATGGTTCATTAAGTCGAGATAAACAACTGATGCAACCAAATGTAAATGAAAAGTAATCCTGTTATTATTAGCAGACTTCAGTGGAAACCAGGCTGTGTCCCGCTTGTGTTCTGTAATGTGCTGCTGAATAGGAAATTAACTGAATGTGCTCTGTCTGCCACAGAGGGATTACAACACACACTCTCACTCTCTCTCACACACACACACACACACACACACACACACATATATGCAGCCATCTGCCTCGCCACATTCAAATCAATCAGAGGTTTTGGTGACTCAAACCGGCACATAAAACCGTCAAGACGAGGGTTAAACCGTATTACCGTAGGTTAGATTTAACTAGGTTAAAATGTACCGCTGTGCTGGTGCTGTACTGGTGATGTGCGGTGTTACAGAACAGAGTGAAAGACCGGACCGTACAGGTGTATCAGGCTCCACATTGTTGTCTCACTGCCTCGTCAGCTCTCTAAACCACATTTTCCCCATTTCTCATTCAGTATGAAATGTCTGGCATGCTCCGCCGGCTGTTCTGTTTACATTCACCGCTGCAGGAAGGTGACAATGAGGAGTGAGTGTTGTTTTTGTTCACGTCCTCTTCTCACTTTGTCCATTTACTTTTTTATTTTTGTCACTGTTACGGTAAAAGTGTATCTCGGCAGAAATACATTCGATAACAGGAAGAAAAAACTGTACATTTTTAGAAGTAGACAAATAATTGCGGAGGGTTTACATGCTACTAGTGTGAATTAGGGAAATAATACAGTTGCAACATTTTGGGTTTTTGAGCTTCTATAGCAAAGCGATGTCTGCTTGCGATCCTCAAAGGTTGCTTATGTCAACAAACTTTAAGCAGCTCAACCAAAGAGTGATGTTCCCTCCTCAGATTTTCTCATTATAACACTTTTAAGAGGCCTGAGTCGGGTCAGAAAAGTGTTTTCAACGTAAATGTTTATATTCCTTCGCTCCTGTTTTAATTAAACATCTCATGACTGCTCCGATTTAACTCGTGACTCCTCGAAGGTCGCGACCCCCACAAAAATTCAACCCGTAATTGCTTTCTATTGCAGCAACAAGTCTTCTGTCAGAACAGGAGATAAATGTCATTTTTTTTGGCTTACATAGCTACTGCTCTTTTGATTTTTCTAGGTCAGTTCAGCTGCTCCGGTCGGCTCAAACTCACGCACTGGAGAGCAGCTGCACAGTAGTCAAATCCCCACACCAGCTAAGATAAATCTGAGTGGGAGGTAAATAAAAATCGCTTTGTCCCTGAAGCTGAACACACTACCCATTAGCGAGTGAATGTAACACCCAGCTGCTGTCCTTTCTTCAGGCGTTGAGAGTTTGCAACTTTATTAATGTAAAGCACAGCGCTGCTGAAAAAAGAAACTTATTTGTAGAGCCACACAATCCCAAGATAAATAAATTGTTTAAATAAAGACACAGTAAGTAAACTGGGTGTTTCTGCAGAGGACTTTCATAAAGCTCTCTATTTAATACACACGATGTGGCGCAGTATAAACAGATAAGCTGTGTACAGGCCTACAGGAGGATGTTGAGACTGGGTTTGGCATTAACTCTGTAGCAGGACAAGACAGATATGGAGAGTTACTATATCTCTACCTCATATCTTCATCCTTCTTAGCTCTATTGGCTCAACAGAGCTGGATCGAGATAACGGGCGTCAAGATGTAAACATCCATCTGCGGTGATACTGTCTTCAAAGCCTCTTGTGGTGTGTTTAGCCATTTATTTCTAAGAGATACAACTTGAGGAGCAGCAGATAGGCTAATCTCGTCTGAGTGCGGTTTGGGCAGTACCACCAAATCATACCATAACAGCTCTAGTTACATGTTAACTGACAAATCCGCCAGATCTCTTTAGCTAATTTCCATATTGAGATCCACCCAGCTTGAAAACGAGAATGCATTTTAATACCAGTTGTAAATGCAAAGACCCGTGGATTGGATTTCATTATCTAGATAATATATTGTTATGACCCGACTCAAGCGGCCACAAGAAAAGGGAAACACACCATGTCAATGTTTAACAAAAGATATGTTTATTAACACAAATTAACCAGATTAGACCAGAAACTAACTAAATATTCACAATATGGAATGTGGAAATCGGTAGAGTCAGTGTTGTGTGATGTGCGTGAGTGGAGGATGTGTGTGTGTGGGTGTGTTGTAGGTTGCAAAACAAAACATAAAAATAAACTAAAACATAATAACTGAACCAAACCAGGGAGAGAGTGGCAGCAAGTCCGGGAGAGAGTGAGCTGTGCTGCAACCAGGACTTAAATAACCTGGGAGGGTGTTGCCTGCTGTGCTAATAATCACCTGCACAAGTAAACAAGCAGGTGAATCACACAGCAAGACAAAGACAACACCAGAGGTCATCACCTCCTCCGCCCCCACCCCTGAAGACGGAATCCCTGCAAATTCCTCTAATAGGAAAAAAACAAAACATAAACCCGACTTAAGACCCACTCCACCCCTGACCCGCCTCCACAACCAGGTACCTGAAAAGACTTTAAGAAGGTGATGTTACTACCAAGTGTAAATGGGGTCTATAATGCATGTCAGGCTAAAAAGAAGGGATTTTAAAGACTTTTTCCACCTGGCAGCAGGGTTTAATAGCCCAGCATGCATGCATTAGATAATAACATTAAATAGTCCACAGAAAGCTACACACAGCATGCTTCTTCTTCCTAAGTCACATCTCATTGCATTATGTGTCCTGAGCAGTGACCACACCTGTCCCCTAGCTACCCTCTTACATAATCACCTAAACACACACACATATACAGCACATACACGCCAGCTGTCCTTAGAGCGGATACCCATTTCCTCCAGCCCCCATCCAACCACCACGCAGGAGAATTAGCGTCATTAGCTGCGACCAGTCAGGTAGATGGAATTAGAGGATTAATCATTCGGTCGAGGCCGTCAGCTGCCCGGCTGCCCTGTATTCCCTCGGGCCCTGTGGCCTCGAATAATAACGTCACCGATCATACAAGGCTGAGTCATCTCTTGAGAATATTACACAGACGTTTTCTAGCATTTATTATAAAAGCATGTGTCATTGTGGGCAAAGCTTCAAACCCAGAGAGTGAAAATATTTCCTTGAGCACACTGAAGCCTGCTTACTGTACGTGGTTTAAGTGCGTGTGGTTACAAATGTCAAGAAAGTGTCTGAAAAACCAACAGTGTTGTTACAAATTAAGATTTCCTCTGCTTAGAAAGGGTGACCGCGGGCTCAGTCATCATATCTCAGTCTGCAGGGAATACCCCTCGTCCCCCCCCCCCCCCCACTGTGGAGAGGTCAGAGCAGAGCAGCATCCAGACAGCTGCTGCTCCAGACTCACAGGCATATGGTCATACACTCTGGAATCTAAAAAAACACACACACACACATCTGGAAAAGTACATTTCCTTTTTTACATTTGGGCAGTGCCAACACTAATCACTTTTCTCTGTCTGTGTCAGTCGCGCTCTCGTGTACTTTTGTATATTTAGTCACGCAATCCAGTCGACTGTACCCACTCCCTACAGAGAATGAGGTTATTAAAAGCACATCATGCCCTGTTGGAAAATGTGATGTATTGCTTTAAATCATTGGAGGGAGAGACGTTATTATTTTGCGTCAGTTTGTTCCATTATCAAGATGATTTATCACAAGTTCAGGTGAGTCTAAAGGGGCTGAAAGAATGTCAAGAGATATATTTAAAGGTGCAGTAAGTAGAATTTAGTGGCATCTAGTGGAACAGACATCATGAAGATAGGACTCAAATTTAGTTTTAAACATCCTTTTTATTTTGCAAAGCTGGTCTCAGGATTTATGCTTTTCTGAAAGTCCTCAAAATGACTTTACTTGAGGAAACTTGTAAAAAGATTTTCTATTTTGTTTGTGATGACAGGGCCCGAGTTCACAGGAGGCAGACAGAGAGCAGCAGTCAGACGTCTGTCTCAGAGTCAGCGGGGATTCAGATCCAAAACAGCCCTGCGTTAAAGCATGGAGCTGGGTCGGTGGTGGTATGTTGTTCAAGGTACTGGTGAGACAGTGAAATATGATCCAGGAAGTCCAGTTGGACCAACATATGAATGCGTTTAAAGGCTTCTCAGATGTCAAAACACATTACAGGAGTTTAACAGACAGGATTTTACAGCTCTGGAAAGTTATCGCAGCAGAAACTATTTTATCTTCGCTCACAACAATCACGAGGTCAACAGTGGAAACACGGTGTCACGTTACAAAATAATCTCGCCTTGCCGGATGATGTCATGCATCAAAAGTTGAGCCTGGTTCAACTTTCTGCTGGAAGACGGCGTTGTTTCGCCGAAAACCTTTGCATCGGCAACCTCGCCGCATCAGCTGACCGCTCCCATTCAAATCAATGATAGTGTTTTTTCACGCAGAGCTCAAGACAGTCTGACATGAGCTGGATGCACAATGCAGTGTTGTCCAGCCAAAAACCTGAACCTGGCTCAACCGTAACTTGGCATCATCCAGCAAGGAGGTGGCCAATCAAACACACGCAAGATTACTTTGTAATGTGAACGCTGTGATTGTTGCAAAATATAAGATAAATGCCCATGTGTTAACTTTCTAGAGCTGCTGTGAACTGTTTTAGTGTCTGAAACACCTTTATACTAATGGATCAATTATTCCAACTGCACTTCCTGGATCGTATTTATTTGCGTGACCGGTACCTGAAACAACACACCCCCACCACACAGCCTGTTGCATTTTATCAATGCAGGCCTGTTTTCAGTCTAAACACACAGAGCTGCAGCATGATGATGAAGAATTGTGTGCCGACCAGTTAATGAGGCTTATATTTGATAAACTTCTGCTTAGAGATGATTTAAAAAATGAGATACTGGGAGGAAAACAGTTCCTTCTAATAGATTTTATTTTGATACACAATCAGACCCAGCTGCATTATAATTTGATTGACACAAAGTACCTGTAGTTGTACCTTGTACCTGCACCATAAGCATATAAAGGTTGACATTTTTCCATTATATTTCAGTAAATGACGACGTAACTTGCATGCACACAACCCATCAGAAGTCATGTAACATTTACATCTTCGTACAGCTTCTCTCCCATCCTCCTTTACTTTCTTTGTTACTTTCTCTCCCTCCCGCTGTTTCTTACATTTGACCCATTTGCAGCTCGTGTAGAGACACGAGTAGATCAGAGCTAGATTCGGAACAAGACCAGGATTCCTCTGTGGACCCGCCGCTCTGACAGACAGCGGGGATGCAAACGCTGAAGTGGGATTATGTAAAAGAGGACATCGTACATCTCTTCTCTCTGATCTGTAACTGTGTTGCCTTCCCTGTCCCACAAAGAACATTGATGTTCTATTAAACCTTTTCTTTTCTTCTCCAACTCCAAACAGATTATTGCATATGTAGATCACACAACCGCAAAGAAAATAGAATTGTTATCGCTGTATCAAACACACCCACAATGTATTAGAGTTAACAGGGGCCATGCACAACACAGCTGTTGAGCCAGAGTTAGCTATAGAGCTAATTTACATATGTGGTCCCTGCAGACCAACAGGCCAAAACCTAAAAATGTTTCATTTACTGTCACATATGACGAAGAAGAGCAGCAAATCCTCACATTTGAGAAGATGAAACCAGAGAATATTTGGCCTTTTTGCTTGAAAAATGACAGAAATGATTATTTGATTATCAGAATAGCAGGGCTGACCCGGATGCTTCGAAGCTTCATTCGATGCCGTGGTATTGGAACGGCAAAATAGCAGCAGCTTCAGCGCTAACTGGACGCAGATCAGCAAAATACTGGCAAATTCTCAGACACACTCTCTTATTTATGCAATATTAGTATTCATCTGATTTCGGTCGGTGTTAAAGAATCGAAATTGAAGAGTTGAATTGAAACTTTCTGAATCAAAATGTAATCGAATACAGAGATTATTGTTAATATCCAGCCTGAGTCGCAGCTCTAAATCAATTGCATTCAACACCATCCATAGCTTATTTAAAATAATGTTGTTTCCCCCTTATTTAAATTGCTCTAATCTTGAGTAATGCACAATGTGTTTAAAATGCTTTCATAGTCAATTCAGAGGACAAACTAAACTCAGCCTTTTGTCAGCGATGTGCTTTTTTCTCTCCTTTTTATTCCTCTTTTTGTGTTTGTTTTTCTCCTCCTGAGATTTTATTCAACAATGTAAAACGCCCTCTTATTGCACAATTCAAACGTATCTCCTCGTTGTGTTCGGCCTTTGTCACACTGGGCCGTGTTATGAATTAATGTGTGAATAAGTGGATGTTGTCCAAAAATAGATAGTTTAGTTTCTGTTGTAAGAGTTGATAGTTAGTTTCCTCATTTAAATATGGACGTATCAGCCTGATAAGTGCTCTGTGTTATTTTGGGTCAGCCCGACTCCTCCCTGACTTCAGCGCTGAGCCTCATGAGGTCGGTCAGGGAACAAACTCACCTCAGGCTATTCGCTGCAGCCACTGTTTTCCCCTCTGTTGCATTGTCTGCTCTTTTTCTCTTGTTGAATGTAATTGCACCACTGTTGCGTAATAGAACTGGGTGGTGCCGGTGTTTCAAGGCCTTCTTGTGTTGTCTTGTAGTGTGTTTTGTCCTCTTTTGGCTTTTCTTCCTTGTTATTTCATTTCAGTCAGATTTAGTGAGATTACCTCAGACCACACTCAGAGAGCCACCAGGCTGTAATGGGCATCTGTTTTACAAGCTTGAGGTTTTTCAAGGTCTGTTTTTGGACTCAAAGTCATTCAGTCCTGATAATGTTTTGTCTTTTTGTGTGGTTAATTTACTGCACGCTGACTATTTCTTTTCCTCTCTCACACACACACACTCAGTCCTTCCCCTAGAAAATGTAGAGACTCTGACAAAAAGAAACTACAAATAAAAACAGTAGATCTGCAAACTTATATAAAAAATAGAAATCATGCAGCAATAAATTCATTTCCCCTCATCTAACTCACACCTCTAAGTGTATTACAGCATCTGTGACATCTGTGGCTTTTTTTTCTCCCTTGTTTACAACACTAATATGATCTCCTTACTTCCTGTTTCGATCAGGTGCCGTCACACCTCTTGGCTGGTTTCACTGGTCACTTGTCTCATGTTCAGCTGTTAGTGTAGCTGCTTATCTCGGACACACCCAACAACAACTTCAGCTTTTTTTCACCACAAGCCTTGATTCAAACCACATCAGAAAAAGAATAAAGAACTGACAGTGATTTAAAAGAAACACCATCACATATTAAGAATAACAATGCACCACGTCTGTTTTTGAAGCTACATTTTCCCCATTTTTGTTCCTAGAAGGATTTCTTTAAAATTCAATGTGAAATAGCTTTGAACAAGTATTGTTAACAGTATAAATCTTAAATGTTACACTGAGCCTTTTGCCTAAACATGAATAAAACCGTCTGTTTGCTTTTCTTGCTGTGTTTATGTTGGTGTTTCTTCTTGTCTGACATGCTACAGTGGCTCAGCAATGCTGTCAAAATTATGATAGCTGTCTCTGGCAGACACATTGTGATGTATAAGCTGTATGTACAGTAGACTTCCTGCATCAGTATCAAATTTTATACCCTCCAGCAATGTCGTCCAGATTCAAAATTAGTTAGAAAAGTGACCCGGTGCTGCTTTTTGCTGACTTATTCAAGGATCAAACCTCTGTCACATGTGAAAGAAAATAATTGAATTTCTGCCTCTGTCAGCTATAGTGACATTGCAGCCAAAGAAGGAAATATAATGAACATTTCTTTGTTATGTTGTGCAATATAGCGGTTGACCTCAATCATATCAGCCTCACTAACATACATACAACGTTGCACACTCAGTGTAACAAAATACTGAATGGACAAGGGAGTGCAAGAGAGGTGTGTGTTATAGGGTTGAGATTAGGGTTATGGTTAGATTAGGGTTATGGTTAGGGTAAGGAAATGAATGCAAATCTTTGTAAGTAAACCAAAAGTGACTTAATTAAACCTTGTGTATGTGTTTGTATGTTTGTGTTTGTGGGCATGTCTGTACATGTGCGTACTTGCACACGTGTGTTTATTTGTCAAACCCATGTACTTAAAGGTTGTCATAGAAGTGTGTGTGTGTATGTTTATGAGTGTGTGTGTGTATGTTTTGTGTTTGCATGGCCCAGCTCCCTGCGGTATGCAGCTGAGCAGGTTCGTCTGTGTCAAACAGAAAAAGAGGTTGGGAGAGAGAGGAGGTGAAAGCGTGGAATCCCGCCTCCATCGCTGGCCCGTCCCTTTAACACTTCACAAAGTTTGTTGTCAGGCTGCCACCTAAAGGGCACTGCTGCCTGCACCTTTAGTCTGCTGTGACTTTCTCTCTGCTGTTGAGAAGAATAGACTTCTCACTGAGAGATGTCACCGTCAATGAGAGCTCTGCCTCTACTTATAGTCGGACGACTAGTTAGCTTCAGAAATCCTGCATCGATCTGTGACTCCTTTCTGTGAGGTATCAGGTGATGAAGGCTAGACAGCCAAGTCGTGTTGACTATGACTGTGCAATAGTTGTTTAGTCTATGAAATGTCTTCACAAACTTTGCGCCAAAAAGAAAGAACATGACAAATGCAGATCAGAATTTCCTGAAGCACAAGTCAGAATCTTCAAATGTTCTGTCTGACTAACAGTCCAAAACCAAAGGAAATTAAATTTCCAGTGATGCAGAACAGAAAAAATGCAAATCCTCACATTTGAGAAGCTCCAAATAGCAAATGGTTGGCATTTTTATTTATAAATGACTGAAAGGTTTCATTGATTATCAAAATGGTTAGCGATTTGTTTTCTGACAATTAACTAATTAATTAATCAACTAATCATTTTAGCATTAAACACATATATAGAGTGCAGGTTGTAGTATGTATTTCCTCAAGTTTAGATGTTTCCCAGTAGCTTGTTTTATTGTGTGTGTATGCCGTGCAGATGGCTATCAGAGGTGTTGACATCCTTACTGTCAACTTAAGCTGGTTAAAAACTGCTCAGTATATCATTATAATTCATAATAATAATAATAGTACATAATATATTTCATTAAACCTTTAAACGGTAGTATAGAAGTGATGATGGTCAAAAGATCAGTTGGTTAATTAACTGAAAACATTTGCTGGTTCCAGCAAAGTAAAAATATTCACTGCTTTTCTCTCTTATCATTGTAAATTGAGTACATTTTAGGGGATGTAACTGTCAGACAATAAGCAATCTGAAGACAAGAAGTTGAACCAGCTGATCCAACAGCCAACGAAACAGCAACTGAAACCGCAACTGAAACAAACTAGCAGACAAAGCAACCATAACTTATTTCTAACACGAACAACAACTTAAATAAATGCATAAAACAAACACGTTGTTCTAAATCTTACACCATCCCGGTCTAAATATAAACTATATGATGCTAAAGCATCTGCGGCCGTTTCTGTCTAATATTAGCTCTGATGCATTCGCTGCCTGAAGCTGAAGTCTTCTCTCTATCTCTGTTTCACTCAGTCTGTCTTTCTGGCTGTGATGTGGTTTATCTCCGGTTGAAGAACACTGGACCGGTTCATTATTATTCCACTGCAGAGCTGCAGGCAGTGCAGATAAGACTATGCAGGTCTTCTGTTTGGAATTGGCAGCGTCACTCTCCGTCGTGCCTTCTCATTCTCTACCCATTAACCCCTCGCTCCGGCCTGAAATAGGAAATTACGAGCACGCTGCAATCAAAGCTGTTAATTGGCTGCTGCAGCGCTGTACGCCCTCAGTGTTTCTGTCACCAGACTGTACAGTATGTGTTGTTATAGTTGCAGCTGACTTCTTGGTGTGATTGAGGCTCTAATGATCAGTGCTGTGAGGGTTCAGACTGTGTAAATATCAGTTCAGCTAGAGGTCTTGAACTTATGACCGTCTCTGAGCTGAGCTGTAAGAGTATCTGTAGAAATTAAAAACCAAACAGCAGTTAGAGAGTTTTACAATCACTCTTTAAGGAGCTCCTTGATCCTCACCATCAGCTTTCGTTTGCTCATGTCATCACCATTAGAGGTTTGTCCCTAATTGCAAAGGAGACGCTGGTTGTGGAACTGTGTTTAACTACAGTAATGCAGGAAGTCATTTGAAAGTTTTATTTTAAGGCTACTTGTTTCTTTCATCACAGAGAAATACTGAAGTCTCCTGCATAATCAAATGATACTATAGCTTTGTATTATGGCCGTCAGTTATAATATTTCAACTTCATTTATGAGAAGTCCCCTTTTTTTCTGTCACTTTGGTATTGCAAACTGCTCTCCAACAGCTGACGCAAATCAGAGCTTAGGTACATTCTGAACACTTTCTTGTGAAAACAAAAAATTGCACCATGTTTTTTTTTTGGTGCATCAAGAGATGTTACCTAACTGGCTTCCTAATTCCTCTTAAACTGACCCAGAATGTGAAAGTGAACTGATTAAAACCGCTGAATGTTTTTATCAGGTTTTCCAGCTGTTATAGAGCAAGTGACCATGTTCTGTCCTTCATTCCTTCTGCTATCAGGCTGCTAAATGCCAACAGTAGTTATTTTAAATGAACGACACATTCGTTTAACCTATGTGAACTATTTTATCCTTGTTTGCTTTCTGCTGTTTCCTTGCGTAAGCCTGCATTTACAGGGTGACCTGAGGGTAGCATAGTGTTGCTGAATGATTCATTCCTTAAATTTATGTGAATTACTTGTTGTTTTGTTGGCTTTCTACTGGTTCCTTGTGTAAGCCTGCATATACGGGGCGACTCGAGGGTGCCAGAGTGTGTTTGCTGTTACCCATGTGCTGATCTGTTGTCTCTGACGTGTTGCTGCCTGCCTGTGAGTTGTTCTTGTGTGTGGTCTGGGTAGGCTGTACAACTGAATTGCCCTTCTGGGATAAATAACGTCGTCTGCAGATGAATCTGAATAAGAAGTGTAGGCTTTAGCTCGCTGTTAGAAGCACACGCAACAGGTTTTTGAGCTCCTCAGGAGTTGTGGCTAGCATCTCCCCCTTAACTTTTTTTATGTTCACAAGCTTGTACATTTCACTTTTTATCAAAGAATTAGTTTTTAATGCATTTGTATGATTCCACTGGGAGAATTTCATGCCCATCCAAACTTATGAAGTGCTTCAACTGTCACATAACATTGTCTATGTCTAAAATGAACAAGACATTAGATTCTGAAACCCCGGATGTTGTAAATAATTCCTCCCACTTTGCGACTCCGTAGTACACAGCAACCACTTGTCCACCTGGCGACCTTTACTTAAAGCACAGTGTGTTTTCAGAGAGAGAGCAGCTTTGTCGGTGTAAGAGGTCAACCTCGTAATGTCCCACTGTGGTTCGGTGGTTTTAGAGCTCAGTATTGATTAGATGGTCAGTCTGTTCACACCAGATGTCCAGCACCAGCTGCTCAGGGATATATAACGGAGTTAAGACACTCTCTGTGCATTTTTAATGAGCCAACCTGGCAGTGCAGCCTTTAGTTACATAAAGGGCGCTGTTATTGACGAAGAGCATATTGCCGCTGTCATCGGAAGACCTTTCTGCAGTTTTAGGGATTCAGTTGAAAACCAATACGTAAGAGTTCTGAAGACAGTCTGATGATAAAGTTGCTTGCGGTTAAGTTGCCATTTGAAGATATTGAGTTGCATCCATGTATGTCTCAATTGCTTCTGTACTTAAAAACCTTCTTAAACCGTCTTTCTTTTTCATCCACAACTTCCTCTCCCTTTATTGAAATCGGTTAATCAGTTGAGAGAGAGCAGATTGCGTAGTATTAGGTGTGAGCAGGTATTTTTATCACACACTGATAACACTTGCACAGGTTTGCTTGGGACTGGAAAGTTTGGCGCCTACGTATACAATCAGGTGCTTAATAATCTTAGAAAATATTAAATCCATATGATGCTGTGACAGAAAGGTAATTAAACATCTCATAGCATGTCAGTTTTGTGGGGGTTTCCTCGCTTTTAAGTGGAAGTTCCATTTCAGACTCGAGAGGAAGACGTGGTTTTGTGGCCGACACTGAAGTGGGATACTATCCAACTGGCTTCTTAACGGTCGATTGACTACCAGGACTTCCTCTTTGACAGATCCACGCACTAAATCACATGTTTGCACAGCGTTATACAGGAAGACCACAGAGCAGTGTCGCCAGTGTGGAACTGTAAAGGAGGAAAATCACAATGGCAATGCCCCGTTTGAGAAATTTTCTTCGATCTATATCACTACACGAAGATGACGATGATGTGTTTACTAGTTGCTCACCGCCGGAGGTAAAATGTTATATATATATATATTTTTAATTATTCAGCACGACTGTTAAGCTGCACTTTGCTTCACAGTCTGCAGTTCTGCAGAGTAGCAGTACAGAGCTTTCTAGTAAAACTACAGTCTTTGACTTTGGAGGTCTTGTGCTTTGCATTTGCAAAGAAAGTTTCCCTGTTTTGTCTCAGCTTTCCAACCAGGAACTGTCAAAAGCTGACTTCTCGAGTTAAAAAAACAGGTAGAAAAAACTACTGTAAATACATGTATATTATGTATAATATATGCACTCTGCACCTTGACTTTGTAGTGCTTTGATACTGTATTGAACAGCGCCGCTCCTCCTAGTCCACTGAATATTCGATTCTCATGAGTACCTCCAGCTGTTTGCTCGACTCCTGCATATTTCATCCCTATTGATCCCCCCCCGTGCAATAAAAACATCACAGAGCCAGTGTTAAGAGCCACGGGGCACCGGCATTATTTATGACTCTCTCTCTCTGCCCTGTCGCTGCACACAGCCAGACAGCTTCTTTGTAATGTCAGCATGAAATAATCATGACAAGCAGCCCATTGACTGGATCAGTCGCGCGTCAGGGTTTTTGAAGACGGATGTTCTGTCATTAGAGCTGTGGAGATGTTGTAGTTAGACTCAACACAGGACTGGTCTATTTGTCAACTTTGCCAATAGTGCTGTAGTTCATAACCACATCCACTAGACTTTTTTTTTTTTTTACTCGTTATTAACCCAAGATATTTCAAATATATTGACACCTGCAAATTGTAGTTGGACACCTGCCAAACTGGTAAAGGAGACCATCCCAATCTTACCAGCTACAGCCTACAGACATTTGGTTTTCTGTCCATTTCTGCAGAGTTGGAATTTTTTCAGAGGTTTTTCTTTGTTTCTTGTTCAAATAAAAATAGCAACTGAAAATCTAATCTGAATAGACCAGAATCTAAAATGAGATTATTTTTTTTTCTTAAAAAAGGAAATTGACAAAGTAATTATAGTTTTCTATCAATCTGTACTGAAGGTATTCATTTACAAAAGATATTGTTATTAAAATGGTTATCATCACCTGTTGTTGAGATGAAAGTTAATAATAGAGTAGTCAGTTGACGCGTAATTAATTGTTTTCAAGCAAAAATGCAAAAACATTTAACGGTAACAGCTTCTCAAATGTTAGGATTTGTTGTTTTTTCTTGTCTTATATTGTAGTAAACTGAACATTTTTGGGTTTTTTTTTGACTGTTAGTCAAACAAAAAAGAGCAATTTGAAGATCTGAAAGGCTTTGGGAAATTGTGATGGGCGTTAAGGCTGGTGATTTTCTATATTTTTCTTATTATCAATAAATCTCACGTGCAGAGACGAACCAACAATGAATTCATCTACTTACAAGTAAGTGTATCCAAAGCCTGATATATGATGTTCCTCTGTGCCGTGGACCTCCGTTGTGATCCAGAAACTATTTAAAAAAACATGTCAGTGAGCGGAGAATGACAATCTTATCGCTGCTCCTAAACAAATTATGGTAGTCGTTGTCTCCGGGGCGACAAAGCATGTCACCGGGGCAGCGGTGTGCCTCATTGACTGTTTTGTTGATTATTGTTTCATAGTGAATGTTCATCATGATCATCATCACGTACATAGCAACCAGTTTAACACCCAAAAAGTACTTGCACAATTTGATGTACAAATAAGAGGATCTATATTTCGACATTTTCCAGAATACTTGTATCTTTTAGCTTTTTTTTCTGTAGGAAATATTTCCACATTGTTCACAGCTGTAAGAATGAGCCTGAACACACTGTCCACCCAATATCCAGGATGCATCTTGATAGTCAGTTTTACTTCCTTATTTCTACCTGACACGGGTCCCTGCAACTCTCAGTTATATAACAACAGCAACTTCCTTCCCCCTGTCCTCCTCTGAGTTCATTTGATGCATTGGCTCCTTTATGACCAACGAATGTCAGCTTGAACTGCTGCTTCTTATTTCTCTCATGACCTTTCAGCCGTTTCCCTTTTGCACCGATGCAGCTCAATGAGTAGAGTAAAGCACATGCACGCTTTAAAACTTCAGTTGATTGACACCATGAGGAGAAACCTGGCATTAACAGTGTGGGGGTTGAGGTGTTTGTATGTTCTAACGGTATTTAAAAGTGCTCAAGCTTCCTCACGCAGCCGTTGATTTACACTCTGAAAGCTGTGAATTTCCTACATCACGGCCTGTCACTCGCAGTCCGGGAAGTTTTTAAGTTTTCTTTCCGATTATATAACAGACTTGTATCCACTCACAGATTACTCACACATCCACCTCTCTCTCGTCTTTCTTTCTCTCCCCCCCCAACAGACGGTATCTTCGTCAGGCCAGGGTCGCTCCGAGTCGCCCGTCTACACCAACCTCCAGGAACTGAAGATCACCCAGTCCAACCTGCCCCCTCTGCCCACCAGCTCCCCCCTCCACGTGCTGGGAGACTGGGAGACTTACAAAGACCAGAACGGCAGGCACTTCTACTACAACCGCTCCACCCAGGAAAGGACCTGGAAGCCGCCCCGGGCCAGAGACACCAGCAGCGGGAACTCCAGAGGAGACAGCCACAGCGCGGGAGAGAGCTCTGAGGTAGGGACCACATACAGAGAGCTCAACCAGACACACATATTATTGTCCTTCTCTCTTAGATATATAAATAAATATATGGAATAAATCAACAATGTGGCTGGTAACTTATCATAACAACACCAGTATAAAGCCAATTATGAGCCAATAAAAACAATCACTCTGGTTTAAGAGGCTGTTAGTCGGCTGCCTGGACGGTCATACAAGAGGAGTGAACTCCAAATCATTTCTTTTGAAGAGCAGTTAACTTATTCTAACGTCAGAAAGTGAGAATACACAACAAGGTCAGATGTGTCGCACACTGGGGTCAAACTTTTCAGAAGCGGCTGTCTTCGAAGGTGGAGAGAGAAACTGGTCATCAGGGTTGGTAGTCACGGTTACTAGAGATTAAAACACAAGAAACAGAAAATAAAATACAGCTTTTACAAGTAACACACACACACACACACAGGTAGATCAATTCCTTGTTTGTGTTTAATAGCAGCTGGGACTTTGAAAAAGGTGAAGTAGAGTTCAAAAGTTTATTCTGGTTTAAATCTCACTTCTCCTTGTCCCATCAAAAAACGTGGCTCGAATAGAAGCGCTGACAGCGTAGAATGTTGGAATTTGAGGAATGTAAAGAAAATAGTTTGCGAATTTGACATCTGGTCACTGCAGAAAGCAGGTGTATGGGTCTGAACGTCAGTTTCAGGAAGTTGTTTGAGTCAGACTGTCTCCTCTCTGAACATCTGAAACACAAGCTTTTCATTGCTTTCAGACTGCCTCAGCTGCTCTTTTTTTAGACAGCAAGAACGGGCCCTTAACCTTTGCTCTAGAATTAAAAGCTGAGCGCTGAGTTTATTAGAGAGCCGACGTTTTGGTTCGTCAGGCATCAATATGAACAGTATGAAGCAAAAACACCAGAGGCAATGTCTGCAACAAGTAATCTAAAAGGGAACCAAATCACCAACCTGAAACAATTACAGCAATAATTGTTTAAAAACATCCTTAAAATGAAATGAAGACAAATTTCATGAACCGTAGAATAAAAAAAAAGAATAGAAAACAGTGTCTAATAGCTAAATTGAAAGTTTTACCCCTGAGCATATCAGTGAATTTGCGTTTGTAATGTAAAAACTGTTGACACTCTGAACTCAAACTGGTTACTACAAAACACACTTGCTGACTTGTACTCAGCCGGTGTCGGAGCATCATGAGTCAGAGCTGCTTAACATCAGAGACGTATATTAAATAAATAGCAACACAGCACGCACGCTAGCATTCATCTAATATTATGACTGTCTTATGATTAACAACACTGTACATGCAGACACAGTTGTTGTTCCTTCAGCTCTGACAGATTGTTATTGGATATTTGAGTTGTTATAGTGAAAAGTAGCTGCACGCACAGCTCCAAATCTTGAACACAGTATCAGGTGCACAGTTGTAGCAAGAATCAAAACAAACAAAACACCAGCGCTCACGGATCTATAATCTTCTTATTTTATTGTGGACACAAAACATGTCAGGAAAAAATACATCTCAGAGAAAATGAAACTTTTTTTTTTCTTCCTCTCTTACTGACATGCAGCTTGTTAATACACCAACATCAGAATATTTTTCTCTTGATTTAAAAACACATGTGGCCTTTTTTTTAACACATATATTGCACCAGTCACAGTTTTGATATATGTTTTAATGACCGACTCTCACACAAACACACACGTTTTGACATATCAGATTAGCCTGAATCAATTAGGGAGTCATCTCTGGTTTCGAGTCAGCTGTACAACACTGCCACCTACAGACAAAAAGTAGTCCCTGTCACTTCATTTGCTCTGTGTCACACTGCAGCAGCCTCCTTTTTAGATTTACTGTACAAAATCAAGCATGAGAAATGGTGATTTTTTTTTTTTGTCTCTGATGGGTCTTTTGGTTCTCTGTACTGCTCTGTGTATTAAATTGGTGGGTTTTGGGTGCATGATTCCTCTCCTCTGTAACTCCATGGTGAAAGATCTTTTTTTTCTTTTCTCTCTTCTCTCTCTCTCTTTCTCTTTCCACTAACGGTTAGACCACTCCTCTCTCGCTATCGCCGTCTTTCCTCCCCTTCCTCTCGCTCTCCATCGGTCGTCTCCAGCCTCTGTCGTCGGAGGACACCTGCTTCAGTACCTACTCTAGCCAATCAGACAGTCAGTATGGCTCGCCGCCGCGTGGCTGGTCAGAGGAGATGGACGAGCACGGCCACACGCTGTACGTCAGCGACTATACTAATGAGAAGGTACGGCTGCACTGAACTGATCTCTGCTGGCTCTTTAATGTCGTGGTTTCTGGAGCTGCGTGAGGGAAGCGGGCTCATTTGTGGTGAATTATTCTGCTAATAGTGCAATACTCAGATGTTTCCTCTTCCACATTGATTAGGCAGTGTTGTGCAATCACAGCATGAGAATAGTTTCCTCTATTAGAGAAATTATGACTGTACAGAACAGTTTTTCCTGCCATTTCCTCATAAGGCACACACAGCTATTTCCTCAGTATCCAGAAATGAATTATCTTTGTTATCTGAAACATTAGATGAGATGTGAAAGTGATGATGTTTGTGCTCTTGGTGCATACAGTTTAATTTACTCAAACAGACATGGACATATGACAAAATGTATATTTTATCAGAGGATTAAACTTCCTTAAACTTAAAAGTTGTTGCACACATACTTTTGTGTTTCTGATGTCTGTGTGTGTGTGTGTGTGTGTGTGTGTGTGTGTGTGTGTGTGTGTGTGTGTGTGTGTGTGTGTGTGTGCGCACGCACCACCAGTGGTTAAAACATGTTGATGACCAGGGCAGACCTTATTACTACAGTGCAGACGGCTCCAGGTCAGAATGGGAGTTGCCAAAGGTAAGAGTCTGAAGCAATCCTTTCAACTTATTGAATGTATTTTCTACAAAATTCGAAGCACTTGATAGATAATTAAGCTGTAATGATCAGCTTTGCATGCTGGAGATAGGGGTAACTGCAGATCAATGTCCAAAAATAATGTGACGCCTCCTCAGTGAACTGCTTATAGCCTGCTCAGTTATCAGTGTGGTTGGTTAAGAAGGGAACACCAAGTAAGTCTGAGTGCAACACAGCTACATATAATGATTACTTTAATTATTAATTAAGCGTTTAATGTATAAAATGTAAAAAAAAAAAAACTTGTGAATATCACCAGTTCTCAGAGTCTGAAGTGACATTGATGTTGCTTGTTTTGTCCCGACCAACAGTCCAAACCCCAAAGATATTCAGTTTACTTTCATAGAGGACTAAAGAAACCAGAAAATATTCACATTTAAGAAGTTGCAACGAGAGAATTTTTGGCTTTTTTTCTCTTAAAGGACTCAAAACAATTAATTGTTTTCTGTCGATCGACTAATGTAAAATTTAGGCTGAATCAGGTTTAACTCAGAGTGAACACTGATTCCCGTTCCCTCCCTCCAGTACAACCACTCCCCTCCACAGCCATCCGCAGACGCTCCAAAGAGTCGCAGTCTGGACAGGAAAAACGCGGAGCCCATCGTCCTGACCAAGTGGAGACACAGCGCCTACGTCCAAGAGCCAAGCGACAAGGTCTGATACCCGAGTTCACAACGATTAAAGATCAGCTTCACTATCAAATGTTTCATATCACTTCTAGCAAAAAATAACCCCCTGTGAAAATGCTAATAGAAAAGCACAGAAAATCTTACAACCCATTTCTTTCACACTTGCCAGTTGTGCTCAATCTTTCCTCTTTACATATGTATCCACTTGAGTGACGTGAGTCCAGACTTTCAGTTGTAGACTTGGTTGTTTTACAGCGGATGCGCAAAACCAGGCGTTTCCGTTCAGGCTCTGCCCGTCTACACCCGTACAAACACCAAGTCAGTAGCCTGTCCATCACCTCCCACAGACCAATCAGAGCCCTGAATCCAAACAGACAATCACCTGGAATGAACGAATGAATGAATGAACGAATCACACAACAGGAATAATGAGTAAATCCCTATCTTCATCAACAAATACAACCGTTTTTCTCACCTGATTCACTGAATTGATTAACCTGCTCATTTGACATTCAATCATGAACATGATGAACTTGTATATTGAAGAGTTTGCCACAATGACAACACTGATCGATTTACTTTGAAAATACTAATTACCTAAAGATGACGCAGTTTTCAGTAGCGGCCTTCTGAGAAACACCTGCTTCCACATCTCGTTAATAATCCATTTGTGCCTCCTGGACATCACAGGGGCACTCGATACACTTTAAAGCGTTATGATCTCACCGCTAATTGCCATCACACTCTTTCAGCTGACCGTGTCTTCTTAACCTTGCACAATCTTCTCATTAACCTTCCTGTTGTTCACTGATGTGACAGTGTGTTTTTCATCCCTTTCTCCTCACTAGGATGCACCGTTGGGCCCCAAGCCCCCTTCTCCTGACTCTGACTCCTGCCCTTCGTCTCCCAAGCCCCCCACCTCTGTTAGTACTCCCCCCACCACCAACGCCACCACCGCCCACCAGGCTCTGCCCTGATTGAAGGCAGTGACACATATTGCAGTGTATTGCAGGGTTCCTACACAGGAAATATATGTTTCTGTATATTCAACAAAAAACAAATTTCAATCTCGCATATTCTATATTTGTTACAGGAAATTTATTTTATCTGAAAGGAATCTTGAGTCTGTGTAGAAACCCTGTTAATATTCAGTGCTTATGGCTTCCGATACCTGATGTATGGCTTGGCCTTGTTAAATCAACGAGGAGTCTTTTCTTGCCGAGGAACATTTAGATAAATTGTTGGCTTTGTTTCTGGGTTAATTGATCATCTGTGTTGCCCTAAAAATGTCCCTGTGTGTCACAAAAAAAATGAAAGATCACTGGCTAAAATCTGTAAAAGTAGCTCAACCCAGAATCCCCTGGTCTACTTTTACATTTTCTAATTTATTTGTCCTTTGTCCTTTGTCTGTCCATGCACATATTTGTGTTTAGCCGCTTTCCTGAATGGGAATAATAACAATAGGACTCTTTTTTTTTTTTTTTTTTTTCCCTCGAGCTGAAAGTGGTGATTGTGTCGGTGGCGGGGAATCGTCTGGTGGTGGTGTGTTTTTTAAATGGAGCTGCTTTCTGTCGCAGGATACATGCATAATGTTTCCCAATATTAATTTTTGATAGCAGCTTCTTCTCCAGTGATCCTGCTGTGGTTGTCAATGGTTTGTGGGATTGATGCCTATACTTGTTGTAATACTTGTTTTTCTCCGCAGCCGTCTGAAAAGTGCGGCGTTCTGAATGTGACAAAGATAACAGAGAACGGCAAGAAAGTTCGGTGAGTTGAACAGTATCTATAGCTGAAACTAGACCAATGTTGACATTTGACAGTGTTATGTTGAGTTAGTTTTGCTTTAAGCTAGATGTATTTGTTTGGTTCTGTTTATGTTTCCCCATTTTCCCTACCAGTTATAATCAAAAAGTTGTTACAAGAGAAGCATCATATCTAAACATTGAAGGATATGGCTGGCGATCATTTTCTTATTGTCAACAAATCTCATGTGCAGAGTCAAACCAACAATGAACTCATCCTGCTTACTTATAGTACAGTATTACCTGGTGACAGTACTGTGTGTGTATCCAAAGTCTGATATATCTTATTCCTTATTGTGCAGTAGACCTCTGTCATCCAGAAACTATTAGAGACACGTCACACTGCTGCACGGGGTGACATGTTCCTCGGCCACGAAGACTTTTGGTCACGTTAGCTTGTTTAGAAACAGCTTTAACCCTAATAACAAAAATCATGTTTTCACTCTCTGGAGAGTTGTTCTGTGTAACCAAGCATTTGATGCCGATTCTCGACACAGTTTTTTTTAAACCTGGTGCCACAGACACAATGTGGTCTTTACCCAAAAAGAAATTGGAGTTTGATACCCGACCTTACTACTGAGTAAATAAATTAGAAGGTTTATACAGATTTACTCACAGTATTTGTGGAATATGTGTTGCAGGAAGAACTGGACTTCCTCCTGGACAGTTCTGCAAGGATCCAACTTGCTGTTTGCCAAAGGCCAGGGAGGCGGGACCAGCTGGGTGAGTGACAGAGACCTTTGATTGTTAAAAGAGGACAATAAGATCTTGTCTAGACAAATGCGCATGCAGTAGAAATAGTATTTTATTAACATAGATGGATGAATGTCATCTCTGCATTGTTGTGCTGCTCTCTTGCATTATAAAGCTTTCTCCAGTGACTTCTTTAATCCACCGAAATCTCTTAGATTATCTTAAAACAGCTTAGAAGTCTTATTATCTCAGCAGTGTCAGTTTAAATTACTTCCATAAAGACATGTACATCTGTGTCGTTTTCATTCTTTAGTTTGTATGCTCACTTTGTGTTGCCTGTGCCTAAAACTTTAGATTATGGGCTTTAGGGAGTTGGGGTTGAATTTTCTCTCTTCTCGATGTTTCCTTTTTCCTTCTCTTTCCATGTTTCTCTTAATACCTCCATCTCTTCACCCTCGGCTTCACCCACACACCCTCCTTTTTCTTCATCCCCATCCCCGTCCATCCCTCCATGCAGCCATACTACCACAGTGGCTCCTTCTCTGAATTGCTCCTGTCACTGTTGAGTAACTGGAGGCCAACGGCTAAGAAACGTCCCGCTGTCTCCTATGGCTGCTCTGGGCCCAGCCGAGCCTCCTCTGTATGTGCTTCCTCCTTCCTTATGTGTGCTCCCCTCTCCTCCTCCTCCTCCTCCTCCTCCTCCTCTGCATGCCACCTCCTCCCTCCTGTCTGTCATGCTCTGATCCCAACCCCCTCTGTGTGTTATCAGTCACTGGCATGAGGCAACGATTAGGGACAATGGTGCAGTTCTTTGCAAAATCATTAAAAATTTCGGAACAGGCATCTTTATTTTGCTTTAGAGGCATTTAGCTGATGATTTACCAGGAGAGATAAGTTGGAGTACATTAAACACATTGTGGAAATGGAGAAATCATAAAGTTGAGGCATTGATCAGGATACATCAGATCTTTCATGGGTGTTGTGCTTTCTGATTGGCCATCACATGGACAGAGCATGACACAAGCAGGATTGCATTCAAGTTTGCATGTGTGTGGTCTGAAGTAGGATGATTATGTAAAATTCAAACAGCTCTCATGCTTAAGTGGAACTTCAGTTATTATTCTACAAAGTAAAATATATATATATATTATATATATATAAAATTATTATATATATATAAAATATATATATATATATATATATATATATATATATATATATATATATATATATATATATATATATATATATATATATATAATATAATATATATATATATATATATAAAATATATATATAATATTTTTAACGTTGCATCCAGTCTTAGTGTGTTAAAGGACATGGCTGGCTATAGATACGGCTCAATTTTTTCTATATTTTCCTTATTTTCAACAAATGTGCAAAGACAAATCAACAATTAATTGATCTACTGAAAGGTATTGTGTGTGTATCCAAAGCCTGATATATCTCATTCCTCTGTGCTATAGAGCGCCACTGTTATTATAAATTATAAATTATTAATTATATTATAACAGTGAGCCACACTGTTGACTGGGTGACATGTTCTTTGTACACAAAGAGTTTGAGCATGTTAGTTTGTTTAGAAACGGCTCCAAAAACTAATAACAGCGATCATGTTTTCAGTCTCCGGAGAGTAGTTCCGTGTAAGGTAGACACTGAGCATGTGCAGGAACATGGTTCTGTGTACAGAGTCTTGCTAGCTTGTTGTGCTACATATCATAACCACCTGACTTTGTACTGAAGCTCTTTGAAAACTTTACAATGTAGCACAAAGTCAAGAGGTTGTTATATGTAGTGGACAACAACAGAGGTCTACAGCACAGTAAGGAATAAGATATATCAGGCTTTGGACACACACACAATACTTGTAAGTAGGATGAGTTCATTGTTGGTTTGGTTCTGCACATGAGATTTGTTGACGAAAGAAATAAAATCGCCAGCCAAATCATATAACTAATTTTGTATTGAGCTGTTAAAATAAAGGCAATGGTGGTGATGTTGTAGGAATCCTACATTTAACATGCCTCATTCTGCAGCAACAAATGACAGATGACCAACCCATGCTTACTGTAGTTAGTTAGTTAGATAAGTGTTAAAAAATCTAGGAATATATGTGCCTACATGTGCACCGTTATCAAAGTAGAATAATGTTTCTGACTTTCACAAATTGTTTTGTTGAACATTTAAGGCTGAACACATGTAAATGATTTGAATAGCTCCTCTGTATGTTAATCTGCTTTCCTTCGATTCTCTCTCTCTCTCTCTCTCTCTCTCTCTCTCTCTGTCCAGTTTGGAGGCAGTCAGTCCAAACCAGAGTTCACCGTGGATGTGAGGGGCGGCTCGGTGGAATGGGCTTCCAAGGACAAATCCAGCAAGAAGCATGTTATAGAGGTGAGGGAGAGTTTATTCGTCCTACCTCGATCTTCTGTTTGTTTCGAATCTACATTTATGCCATTTGTATAATAAAAGAAAGCACTGCAATATCTCAAATACAAAGGAGAGCATCCTTCAAGTGTAGTTTCATTACAGTAACTCACTGGTCCTCATGTCTGAACAGGAAAATGAAAAATGTTTCTGCCTTCAAACACAAAATTTGGCAATAAATATGTGAAAATGACTTTTCATTCCAACTGTTAACACACCGAACAAACACTATTTTTTTAGTTGATAAACTAACTGATATGGACAATGCACAGTGAACCAGAACTCAATCACATTTAGTTAATGAGTGCTGCGTTCACATACACACACTCGTCTCATGACACTGATGGCTTAGACCACAATATTGACACATTAGGTCTTTTTTTTGATGAGCTGATGATTGGAATTGATTATATTGTGTCTCTAATCCGGTCGCAGCTAAAGACTCGGCAGGGCACGGAGCTGCTGATCCAGTCGGAAAACGACAGCCTCATCAACGACTGGTACCGAACGCTGCAGGATACCATCAGCACCCATGTGAGGACCAACAGCTTCGGATTTAAGATCAGATCAGAAAATATGGATGTCTGCAATGAGAAGACTTGTTGTGCGGCTTAAAGGAAGATTCCCAGTCACTAGTCAATAGGGAGGAGGGTTTGGGGTCGAGCCAGATATTTGAGAAGAGAGTGGATTGTCAGTTACCTTTTATACTGCGGGCATTTTAATTTTTAATGTTAATTGATTAAATTACATATTTTAGGACAGATGTCCTTGAACTCAGCAGCATCTCCACCTGAACACCAGCTGCTCATTTTCAGCACTGCAGGCAAACTTAGAAAACAAACAGAAGTGTGATAAACACAGAGCTTACAAGACACTAAACATAAGTCACTTTACAAAGGACAATGAAATACTAAATGAATTTCATCCTCGACAACATCAGGATCACAAAAAACACTAAAAATATGTGATATTTGCAGGGTAATGGAAGAAGGAAATTTGGACTTTGTCATCTGTTATTTATCCAGCCCTACTAAAAACACTGAAAGTAAAACTAAAACATTTGTGAAAAAGCTAAAAGTGCTAAAGTTTCCTTGAAAATGAAATGAACTTTGAAGGGAATAATTTTATTCCTATTGGATATCTGAAAATTACCTGCTTGCAAATTGAATACTCACTCAATCTGTCGTCAATGTCATCAACAACATGAAACAGTGAGAACACTTAGAAATTGTAATATTGATTAACCACATAAAATACAGGATAAAATCAATAAAGCTTAAGTATCTAATCTGTAATTAAATCTATTAAGAAAGCATTATCCTAGCAATCAAATGATACACTTATATATAATCCACTGATATCAAATAAATCAAATGCAATAACAGGTGTGACTTCCCATAAAAGGTTTATTATTCCCATAATAAACTAATGAAACTATTCTAAACACATGAAAAGTTAACCATTTTAGTGGCATTTCTGACCAGTTCAGACACTCATTGTATATAAAAAATAAGAGAGGAGGAGAGTGACTCAAAGGAATGCAGTTTCTCCCAAAATTTACGACTTAAGAGATGAGAACGAGCCGCAGAAAGGAGGGAGTCTGTTTGTGTCTGACAAGAAAAACAAAGTCATTCGTTTCTAAAACTGTTCATTTTCTCTCTGTGACTGGTGGTGAGAAGGCTGCGTGTTTAGTCCTGTCCAATGTTTTCTTGACATCCATATGCCTTTAGGTCATTGGGTCCATGTGTGAGTGTGTGTGTGTGTTAGGCCAAAAGATGTCATAATGTTTTTGAAAGAATTAAAATTTTCTTCTTATATTCCTGGTTTTATTATCCTACATTATTTAAAAGTTAAGTAAAGCAAAAGTTGAATATCACTGTCATCAGTTTAGCTTCATTTTATTTGTCTTCACGTGTTTATTATGTTGTTATTTATTTTTCTGCACTGAAAGTCCAAAGGTGCATGTGGAGGTATTTACAACCAGTTGTATCTTATTTCCTTATCTGTGTGTGTGTGTGTGTGTGTGTGTGTGTGTGTGTGTGTGTGTGTGTCTTAGGCGTGGGAGTCTGATGAGGCCATAGAAGAAGACATGCCTGAGTCACCTGGTGTGGAGAAACATGACAAAGAGAAAGAACACAGAGACTCCAAGAAAGGCAGAGGTCTGTGTGATGTTTAATGCTGTTAAACAGACAAACATATCAAATAAACACATATCATGTTTGAGGTATTTAGCGAGTAAAGTACTACATACAAGTTTGGGTGAATTGATCATAAATCATCAGTTCCTCGACAGCGTCACGTGTGATACTTCTACTATAAAAACAACTGCTTATCAGCTTAAGTCCCCAAACACATCCTGTTGCCGTCATGCCGATCAGCGTGCTGAGACGAGTGGTGGACAACACTGTCTTTTCCCATCTCTCCTTTCCAGCCATGAAGACCTCGACCAGCATGGACGCCTCCGACAACAAGAAGACCAGACACAAGCTGAAGAAGTTCCTCACCCGCCGTCCGACCCTGCAGGCCGTCAGAGACAAGGGATACATCAAAGGTACCAGAGAAAAACATCACCTCTGCTCACATTTCAGTATATACAGTATGCTCTGTGTCTACGGTTTTCTTGAGATTCCTGGAAAAAATTTTGAGTTTTTAGTTGAATAATCTAGAAATAACAGAGTTTTACTAACAGATTACTTTACAGAAATATAGGAGAAAGTATTTAAGACACAGGTTAGGTTCAGATATATTTGTGGTATAAGCTAGTGGTTTTTCTATTTTTAACAACAGAAAGCAACACTTTGACTTTATGAATAAATTAAATTTACAGCTTGATATAAATCTATTTGCTTTAAACTTGTATATTATTCCCGCAACAGGCCAGTTTGCCAACAGGAAGCATGACAAGTAAACGTTTGTAATTCTATAATAATAATTTGTTTCTTTAAGCTTTTAGCCTAAATGACATTTTAAAGAACCCGCAGAAAGAAACGTTTCCTTTCTTCTATCTCTAATAAATAAGTCGAGGACTTTGGACTGCTTCGTGACTGTGTTTTTGTTTTCTATGTGACCTCAGATCAGGTGTTTGGCTGCAGTCTCTCCAGTCTGTGTCACAGGGAGAACAGCACAGTGCCCATCTTTGTCAAGACATGCATCGACCATGTGGAGAACAACGGTGGGTTCTGATCTCAGTCACTTTACCAGACTCGAATTAAGAGAAAACTATTTTCTAGTTTCTTATAACCTGCATATAGTAAAGGGAGGACGTGGTTTACAGCACCTGATAACACAGGTAATTTCAGATAAGTTGTCAGTCACTGTAAAGTTGTTTACTTTTACTGTATGTTTTTGTTTTGGAGGATTCAGCTCTTACTGAAATGATCAATGCTTTCCTTCCATGATCCCCTGCAGGTCTGTGTGTGGACGGGCTGTACAGAGTCAGTGGAAACCTCGCTGTCATACAAAAACTACGTTTTGCTGTCAATCATGGTACGTTTCTGTCCTCTGTAAAAGCTTCTCCTCATTATTTTTGAAAGAAAAGACTGAAAAGCTATTTAAAAGTATTCTGACTTTAATGTTTTGGGAGTTTCTTGCGGTCATGTAAGTTGTTATAAGGGTTTAGAGTATTCTGTGTGTGTCCAGATGAGAAGGTGAACCTGGCAGACGGGAAGTGGGAGGACATCCATGTGACCACTGGAGCTTTAAAGATGTACTTCAGAGAGCTGCCGGAGCCTCTCTTCACCTACGCTCTCTTCCACGACTTTGTCAGCGGCATCAGTGCGTAACTAACACACACACACACACACACACACACACACACACACACACACACAGTTAGATAAGATTATTTTCATTATCCATTAATTGGTGATTATTTTCCTGATTGATGGACTAAACATAACACAGTTTTCCAAAGGCCAAGGTGACGCCCATTATCCAAATGAATCAGCAATTTTTTTTTCTTAAAAAGTGACTAAGAGATTAATCAGTTATCTAAATACTTGGCGATTCATTTTATGTCTAAATAATTGTTGCAGCTCTACACACGTCACATAATTATCTGTAGATTGGACAAGAAAGTCTTTTGTTGATGCATTTACTCACATAATGAATTGTTGTTAATGTCTGTATCACTATCACTTTAACCCAGGAACTCCAGAAGATTTTTCAGAGAATTAAGGATGAAGAATTTTAAGCTAAATACAAGAAGATTTGAATTTTTGTTCTCTAGTTAAATAACTTTGCGTGGGGAACCTATGAAACCCCCTTCATGGACCTCTGAGGTGTCCAGATCCTGCTTAAAAAAATCTTCTACCTGGAGAATAAGTATATCTGGATCAAGGAGAGTTGATTGCAAATGCTCTGCAATCTCACAAACATTAGCATCAAAGTATCCTTTCCCAAACATTGCATCAGTAAACCAACAGAAGACTGCTGTTGCTTTTAGCAAGCTGCCAAGTCTCTGACTTTTCCTGTTTTTGTTTTCTGTTCTGCAGAGAATCCAGACTACAAGCAGCGAGTTCAGGCCATCAAAGAGCTGGTCAGACAGCTGCCAAAGCCCAACCACGACACCATGCAGGCTCTCTTCAAACACCTCCGAAAGTAAGAAGAAAACATCATTTTGTTTTTAACGTTTTATTGATGTCTGTGCAAAGCAAAGAGGGCACCATAAACAATAATGGAAAGGTACACACTGTGTAGGGATTTTAGCAATAACACCCCCACAACCCCAAGGTAAATAAATAAAGAAGGAAAGAAAGAAGAAAGAAAGACAAAAGGAAAAAAACAAAACAAAACTGACCAAAAAACTGGCGAATCGCCAAAATCTACATACATCTATACATTGCATACATATGTGATCCCAAAAGATAAGGCAGTGTAAGTCTTGTAAGTCTGAATTTACAGACTGGTTCTGAAAATATGTCAAAAAACAGTTGTCACCTCCTACAGAATAAGTCTGTTGATCCTTTGAGAGTGAAATTGATTTTCTCCAACTGGAGAAAGAACATGATAGTAGTTTAGAGGTGGAGTGGGAGATTTCCAGGATAAGAGTATCCTTCTTCTGGCCAGGAGCATTAAGAAAGCGATCGTGTCAGACACAACAGTGCTGCAGGGAAGTGGGACTCTAGACACACTGAAAACGGTTAGCAAAGGGCAACCTTAAGTTCAAACATTTAACCCCTCTGAGATCAAAACTTTCTGAGCTTTGAGCAAGACCAGAACATCTGTAAAAGAGTTGCAGGGTGCTGTGAAAAATCTTCAGGTGTCCCAAACATCATTAAAACTCAGAAAGACTCAGATATATTCAGACTCAAAGAAGAGTTCAATGTGAATAGGTTTACTGTGCATCAAGTGTAATACAGAGCAAACCGAGGCTTCAGTCCCAGGATGAGAACCTAATGCAAAATCACAGAACATCATTTTATATACTGTTCATAACTCCCCCTGTTGTGGAGCTTATATTGGGCTTTTTAACAGTTTCACCTGGCTTGGAAACAATGGTTTCTCAAACTTCCCCAAAATCCATAAATAAAATTGGGCCTGCTGGCATTTAATCACACAGCAAATAACCAAAATATCATGTTACTGATTAACCCCTCTGTGTACGGTCTCTACAATGGCTGCACATTGTTGATTCTTTAATTAGCTCTCCTGTGTATAATCTTTTGTGCTAACATTGGTATGACTGTTTACCCAAGGGAAATTAGTCTCCCCAAGGGCCAACGGAGCAGCGAGTACACATTGGACTAACGTTATGGTAGAGTTCTGCCACACACAGATAGGCTCTATGTGTCACTTCGAGCTGGATCAGATTCAGGCATGCGCAGGAGGAGTGTGGTTGATCCTATGTAAGTCATCGGACCACTATTCATCATTCAACTCAACACTGAGTTCTGACTCCCATTTAGTCTTAGTCTTGGAAGCAGAATCACTTCCCAAAGACTTACTATTGATGTTGGAGATCAGTTTTCGAGAGGTGTACGACAGTTTAAGAATGTCCTCTCCCGAACAAGCTGCCATTGGGGACGGTCTTTGGGATAAAAGTTGAAAACAGCATCCATTTGTACAGGGGTGTAGACAGAGATAACTATAGATAAGTAGTCAATAAATGAAACGTGGTCTAGAAGGTTCCTGTCTATGAAGAAATAATCAATTCATGAGTAGGTGCAACGGATGTGGGAGAAGAAAGAAAAAGATTTTGAGGAAGGATCTAAGAACCGCCAAGGATCAATACACCCATTGTCATTCAGAAAATAGGACAATGATTTAGCTATTTTAGAAGTGACCATTTGTTTTGGACTGGATCTGTCCAGGACTGGATAAATAACAGTACTGAAGTCGCCACCCAGTATGAGTTTGTGTGTGTCTATGCTGGGAAGGGAGGACAAAAGTTGTTTTGTTTTTTTAATAAAAGTCTTATTGTCCCAGTTGGGAGTGTAAACGTTGGCAAGCAAAACTGGTTGTTGAAAAAGGGTCAGAGGTAATGTTATTTGTGAATTTTTAAATCAGGTGTGGAGGGGGGGGGGCTGAGCAAAATGTGTTACTGGTGTTACACAGTTTTCAGGTATACACCAATTGCAATACTTTCCCTCTGCCCCCACCGTCGTTTTGGGTTTCTTTTATAGAAATAAAACCCATTTAGTTCATTTTCGTGTATCAGCATCCACGTTCATCAAATAAAAAACTCTATAATTTGTAAAATACTGAGCATGTTGTAAATACTTAGTCGGACGATGGACACTACAACTATAAACTGAAAGTGTCTGCTCCATGTCTGTGCGTGCTGCAGACCAGTTTTACACGGAGCATGACCAGCTGGCAGCAGCCTGAAGTTCGCCATCACTGACTCTTAATAAGAGGAAGATCTAAACTAAATAACCCCCTCAACCCCTCCAAACCCCCCTGACAGATGAACAGTCCTAGGATTCCTTTCCAGAAACTAAGAAACCCACAGGCAAATAAAAACAAATGACTACTAACGCATATATCTTTTAAACCTAACTCAGATTGTAGCACAAAACCACAACAAAAGGAAAAAAGGTGTTCCTGCTCTGTTAGCTTACATTTGTTGTTACATCAGTTCAGTGCTCATTCGGGGAGAATGAGCATAACCAAGACGCAGAGTAGCTTGTTTATAGAGAGAGAGAGTTCAAGTCAGTAACGCTTACCTGTAGTGTCAGTTATTACAGCTGCTCCGTGAGCTTACACTTGTTGTTAAATCAGTTCAGTGCTTGTTCGGGGAGACTGAGCATCACCGAGACAGGGAGTAGCTTGTTTATGGAGAAAGAGTTCAAGTCAGTAACGCTTACTTGTAGTGTCACTTACAACTGCTCCAAGAGTGGTTTCACACACACTGTTACAGAGCCAACCTCACGTCAGTCCTCAATGTGTTGTTCGTAAAACGCCTGGGCCGCTTCAGGACCGTTGAAGAAAAGCATTTCACCGTTGAACTCCACACGGAGCCGGGCAGGATGGCAAAGCGTATTGAATGCAGCGTGCTGCTGAGCCAAACTTGCACTGAGGTCGGGGTAGATATTAATCCGCTGGCCCCTGGAAAGTCAGCAACTCTCACCACCTCGCTAGAATCAGGTCTTTATCCTGGTAGCGGAGGAAGCAGCCAATGAAGGCTCTGGGGTTTAGGTGAGGATTTACGGCCGGCGTCCGGTCCAAGATGGGGGGATGAGGGAACACTTTTAGGCCAACAACAACCTGGAAAAACAAAGTCATGAACTGAACCTGCAGCTTCTCCAGCACCCCGGTGACTTTCAGGTTCCACTTCCACAAGCGATTCTCCAGGTCGTCCGGCCTGGCTGTCAGCATGTCGTTTTTCAAGAGAAGCTCACAATAGGCAGACTCTCAAAGTTTGGTAACTTTGTCGCTGTAAGTTGACAGGCTGGTCTCGATTGTCTCGATTGTATTGGCATGTGAAACAATTGTCTCTTTGATAGAGGGAGTCAGTCACTGACTGGAAGTTTTCCAGGTCGTTGAGTAGCTTCTTAGGGCTAACGTTAGCTTCTCTGGCTAGCCCAGGTGCCCCTAGCTGAGTGGAAGCAGCAGATTTAGTTGACGTGTTTCTCTGTGAGCTCTGAGCCATGTCTCCACTGATGTGACTAAATAAGTCTTGAAAGAGTCGTTTGGCTAACAAAGAGGAAAGAAACTTGTGGGCAGACAAAGTTTTTTTTATAAAAACATGGGAGAGCTACGAATCTCTCCAACTGCGTGCTCATCCAGAAGTCATGATTTCTTTCTTTCTTGTTATTTTTATTTATGTTTATTTGTCCCCCAAAACAAGAGGTTAAACACAAGTTTTAATACGAAGTCCCAATAAAAAGGCATAATTCTCTACATTTGAACAGTGTGTATCAGAGAGATTCAAATGTATTTTCAGCAATTCTGACCATTTAGAGATTTCCACATAAATGATTTTACTATAAATTTTAGGGCCCAAAAATGACAGCCTTGCAGGTCCAAAACACTGGAAAAATGCATCTATGAAAGGTAAACAGGGTCACCCACAACACCAGCAAAATAAATGTATGTATTGTGCATAGTCACTAAAGTCTCAATACATTTTACTGCAAAAAGTCCACATACAATATGTAACCTTCTTTTGTGCATATGTGTTTGTCTGTTTCCTCACATGCCTTTTTAAAAATGGGAACTCTGTTGTGTTACAAACCTGACTATACAAAACTGCATTATTGGCCAGATTGACATTCAGTGTTTCTGTGAGAAGGGTGCACTAATTTTTTTTTTTTTTGCTTGTTAAAACTGTTTTTTTAGTAAAATCTTCTTAGTTCACCAGCCTCTGGAAGGTGAACCAATGTATTTTTTATTGTCAGACTGTATCTAACCCTCCTCCATCCCTCCAGGGTGATCGACCACGGTGAGGAAAACCGTATGACCACCCAGAGCGTGGCCATCGTGTTCGGCCCCACGCTGCTGCGGCCTGAGACGGAGACCATGAACATGGCGGTCCACATGGTCTACCAGAACCAGATAGTGGAGCTTATACTGCTGGAGTACGAGAACATTTTCGGGAGGTAGACGGAGACGCCAAAGGATGAGCCGTTTCTTTTTATTTTTTCTCTACCAACGCAGAGCTCTTCCTAACCCAGCATGGCCCTGCGAAAAACAGCCCGGATCGGCCCGGCCTGGCACGGGGCAGCTTCTCTTCATCTCAAACCAACCTGTGGTCACCGGCTTCTCCAAATCTCGCAACCTCTGGACCAAAGCCACGCAAAATGTTTCATGAACCAAAACATAGTAGCTAAATACATGTAGCTATCTAGCGACCAAAAATTTTAGACTCTTTGCACTTTTCAGTATCTCATTTTCTCCTGCGGCTGCATTTGTGCCACTGAAGCAAAAGGTGGCGTCCTCCTGTCCCAACACTGGATTCCTAAAAACTGATAGATGGGCCAAACAAGCCGCTACTGGTGCACAGACTGACTGAGACCAAAGGAGCTGCGGAATAATGAGCCTTTGTTGCCTCGTACGAAGGAGCCGTCAGTATTGGAGGTTAATGATGTTGGCTGCACCCTGTATGTACCGTACTGTAAATCTAATCACTTGTATAGACTCAATCACTCCTGTTTGAACCACACTGGGATACAACTGAAGAAATCAAACTCCTTCTACCCTCAGCTTGACTATAGATGTTTAGGCGCTAAGAGAATAAATAAGTTAGAACAAGGAGAAGAAGGGATGACGTGGAGGTCTTTTATTTAGGAACTATAGGTTGCTCAACGTTGTTGACTCTCCTTCACTTTCTCTTTATTTTAAATGTTTTCCTCTCCTCCGCTGTCTCTCCATCTCTCTCCCAATCTGTTTCTCCTTTCTGAAATCCTGAAATACTGGACTAGGGTCCTTTGAACACATGACAGGTTATCGTGTTCTTGTCTGTATTACAGTATATCTGCACGACACCTTCTCCATTTGGCTTTTAGAACAAATCATCTTGCAGCGGTCAGAACATCAACTTGAAAAATACAAACAAACGGTACTCAGCTGTGTCTTTCCTTGACTCATGGATATGAAATGTTTAAAAACAGCCTTTAAACATCTCTCTATTGAAACATTTGTACAGTGTTTATGTGTATGCATGTAATTGGGGGGTGGATGGATGAATGGATTCAATGTACCTTATATTGTACAAATACTAAATACGTACACACCTACAGAGTGTTAAAATATGTTATGAGGGAGCAGTGTAACCAACAGTTGTGAGGAATAAAGTTATGAGGTGGGGATGTGGAGGTATAACTGTGAGTGAGGTAAAAGGATGATTGTGAATGTAATTTTGCAAAATAACATTTGTTTGCTTTGTCAAACTGGAATAAAGACCTCTAGAGAGAGGAACTCTAGAGATAGTCTTTATGTTCTCGTGATTAGTTTTACTCCACCTGTGTTGTTTCCATGTGACTCAGCAAGAAGATCAAGATACTGTCAGATTTAGAGGTTTGATTCCATGGATGTTATTATAGGAACTGGATACCAGACTCAAAAATGAAAAATTGCTTGCCTGGCTAATAACCTTAAAAAGTTTCTACCTTCTGCATTGTGCGGCCCAATGAATACCTGCAGTAGTGTTTTTCCTGCTGGACCCGTTTATGAGTTCCCGCTTGGCCCACAGACTTAACATTGAGATGACGTTAAAGATTTTAAAATCACTTTTCCAGGCTCTAGGAAAGTTTTACAGATGTAAAACTTAAAAAAAAAAAAAATTCATCATACAAAGAGTAATAATTGACCTTGTTTGCAGGTGGAGATGACTTGTCAACAGTTTTATACAGTAGACGTCTCTTTTTTAATGGTGGTCTTTGGGAAAATGCTTTTTGGGCTGCAGGGGATTTTTTTTGTAACCACTTGGAAAAATTCAAGGTTGAGCCTTGTTAATAAATCCATGTTTGATGCCTACAGACAGAGATGTCACATGACCCTTCAAATATTTGAGATTGGATGGCTTTAGAAGGAGTCAAATTGTTAAAGTGTTCTTATTAATATTAATAATAATAATAATAACAATAATAAGTGTATAAACAAAAATCACTTTTTCTGTTTTTATTTGTATTTATTCACGTTAATGTTACTTGGTTCCAGCCAGAAAACACTTCATATTGGCAGCGTAAAGTTGCTCAGTTGCGGTTGTGTTAACCACAGTGAGGTTTGATTAACCAGTCTCAGCTAACGCCATAAAAAAATATGACTTAATTGAATTTGTAAGTTACTTAGAGCTTCAGAAGGAAAAAATGTTAAGTTAAAAACATGAGATTCTAGACACTAAATCAACAGTAAAACTGGAAATGTTCTGGATGCGCTGGGTTTTTTTGTTTTTTTAATGTAAGTTTAATGTAAGTGGAGAAAAAAAGAGTACTATTCCTCTTCTGCATTAGCTTGGAGTCAAAAATCTCAGAATATCTCAACAAATATCAAATACATGTTCCAGGAAATATACTGTAACACAAATAGAAGAAGCTAAAGGTCTCAAATGAAGCCTGTCAACAAGCAGAAAGTGATATAACAATAACAGTTTGCTGCTGCAGACACATGAGCTGCTGTCAATCCTGAGTCGACTTTAGTTATTTATGGGCCAAGCAATATCTCTGTTTGTTAAATGAACAACAATGTTGTGTTTATTAAAACCTGAAAACATTCTTAACCGAAGAAATAAATAAGAAAACCAGTCAGAGTTACATTCCTTCAGACAACAAGGACTTCAGATGATCTTTTTTTAACAATATAGAGAATCAAAATTATTTATATTTGAGCAGGTGAGATAAAAACTACACTTTTTCAGTGATTAAACCACAAGCAAATTCAGCTCTTTGAACAAACTTGTTAATGAATCCGACTCATACACTGCACATCTGATGTTTGATTCAGGTGTTTTTTTGCTCTCAGATGATCCCGATAGAATATTTAGAGTGAGCCAAGCTCTGAATATTCAGCTCACTGTCCTGCTGAGAAGACGGTCGGCCTGCATGACGACTTCTAATAGAAATGTCAAACAGGAGGGCAGCGATGTGCGGCAGAGGAGGTAAAAATATTTCCCGCATGGTGATGAAGAAGGAGAATCATCGTCTCACCTCGAAGATACAGAGAGAAACTATAATCTTCACATGGATCAGAGATGTTTAAGATGCTTTTGCCTCTCTAACCTGAGTCTTATTGTAAAGTAAAAAACATTTAAAACAACATTTAAAAACCTTTTAGTAGCCTAAATAACAAATAATAACAAACAAGTGAAGAAAGATATATATAATAATTCTAAATGTGTGTCACCATTAGTATCATGTAGTTAAAGTAAGTGATGTTTTGTGATCAGAACTATATTGTGGTGTCGATGCAAAACAAATAAGAATCTGAGATGAGATTAGATTCAAATGGTCTGGTGCCTTTTTTAAAGTAAGCTTTACATAAACACACAGCTACGTCACACAACGATTTTCAATTGAGCACGATTACAATCGGAAATCGCATCGAGGCAAAGCACAAAGTCAAATTTTTGCAATGCAGACGCTCAAACAGACAGCGGTATTGTGACTCATCGATCCAGATAAGATCTTTAATGTCTGGCTCTGTGTTAAACCTTCATAATGGATTCTTTTATCAGACCTTTCCTGGTGTACAGAGGCAGATGCAAAGCTTTTTGGCTGAGGGCAAAAGGTTTGCTGTCATATCTTACCGTGGAAATATCTAAAATGTTGAAGAAACTGGCAACATTTTTGAGTTTTCCCCTGCTGTTCTCTGGTCTTTGATATACCATTTGACTGCTTCGGTGCATCAGATCCACAGAGAAGGAAGTATCTGCTTTTCAAGAGATACACATATAATCTATTAGACATCCAAGTGTTTGCTCTCCAACAGGCTTTAAGATTCCCTCAACAGAACATTCTGATTAGCTTTATAATTTAAAATCTCCAAGCATCAGCAGCTCAGGGGGGATGTTATCGTAAATCCATCCATAAGTTTGTGCATTAAGTCCTTCTTAGGTTCTTAGTAACTAGCTAGTTTCAAACTAGTGATTTACTAAATCAGGTTGCACCATTAAAACTTGTCTGAGCTAGTAATCACTTTAGTTATATGTCAATCAGTTGCTAGGAAACATCTGTAGTGCTGTCCAATAAAAAGCAGCCAGTAAACAGGGAGTCACTGTTAGCATCACAAACTGTAACATAACCTCCAAAAATAACTGTTTTAGGGGCCAAAAGATTAAAAAAAAAAAAAAACAATTAAACAAAAAAACAAAAAAAATGTAACTACCAATCCTTTGTGAATGCAGGTGTAACTTTGTTAAACTTATATCTACATACCTGGAGAAATATGTGTTTTAGAATTTGTAGTATTCATGCAGTTTACAGCGAGAGGAAAATATCCAATTATGCTGAGCTAACTGTTATTTGGTCATTTACTCTCGCTATCTAGTTATTAGCAGTTATTCTACTTATAAACTTTAAGTTTTGTAATTTGAGGTCTAGTGTGTGTTTTTGAGATGTAAAGTGTCAGGTCAGATATATCGACCATGCTACCTCTTTTACTCATCAATCTAGACGGGTCAGATATTAGCAAGCTAACATTAGCTTTGTCAGTTGGTTCATTCAGCTGTCTTACGCAACAGTTCGTTGGTGTAAATATTTAGTAACAACTAATCTCTATGTAAAAACTAGTTTGTATGGTGCAACTAGCTTTAATTTAGTGATCTGTAAATATCCACTTAATAAACACTTACAGTATGTTAGGCTAAGTTTGAGCTAATGAACAGCTGGTGCAACCGGCTCCAGAACTTCAAACCTTTTCATGCAGTTTACAGAGAGGAAAATATCTCAGTATTTAGTATAACTAATTATTAGCAGTTAATATTTAGTAACAAATAATCTCTATGTAACAACTAGTTTGTGTGATGCAACTGGTTTTAATTTGTAAATCTCCACGTAGTGAACAGTTATGTTTTAACTTAGCTAGTTTGAACTTACGAACAGCTGCTGCAACTGCTGAACCTCAGGTTTATACACTTCAGACCACAAATCATCATTTATTAAGATGTTTCACTCAGAAATATCAAGATACAGTTTTATAGAGAGCAGGAATCATCACCAAAGTAGAGGTTGTGCAGTCTAACCACTTAAAAAAAAAAAAAAAAAGGTGGATAACCACCGAGAAAAGCTGAAAAACACCTCCCACGATTCCTGCATCCCTGATATGTTGATGTTCTCACCAACCTCAGTTCTCAGTCACAGGTCTGTTCACACTGTAATCACAGTGAGAAAACTGGCACACAGTTGCCTTTTATCACTTGTTTGTTTATGTTTGAAATCACTTCAGTGGAGTGTTTTATATCCCTGAGATACGGCTCTTGACGCACATTACTTTATGTATCGACTTTAAAAAAAGGCAAACCACCTCACGGCCTCTCACAACAGTGCGTCTTCTTTTATCCTGGAAAAATGTTTTTTGCTGAGCTTGCATGCTGCTCTTTTTAGAATTGACCTACTTTAAATTGCTCCAGTTACACCTGAGAGAGGAGGTCAGGACAGCCACTGTTCCTCTGGTAGTCATTGATTGAATATGATATTGCCATGTAGAGTGTTTTCTAATGACTTTAACCTCAATATTACAGGTCATTTTGCACATTGAGTCCATCAAACATGCAGTTTGTTTTCACACGGATCTACTGAAGGGGTGGAAGTTTCTCTGTGCTCACCTTAAATCTGAGTTTAAGGCGTGTAGCCAAGAGCGCGATTTGTGACATCACAACTAGTTTGGAAGCCAATTGTAGAGTATTTTTATATGTCTAAAAACATGTCTGGGGGGGGGGATCTTTAATCTATTTTAATCTTTAAACTGTGACAACATGATACCTCATATGCGTTGCCATGACACATTTGACAATCAGACTCAGTTAAACCAACTGAGTCTACTTTTAACATACAGGATGAATAGATGACTATGATGTGCAGCTTGTAAAGCCCATTGTGGCAAATTCATATACTGTAAATAAAATTGGCTTGAAGTAGAGTTTAAGTTTTTAAAATCACATATCAACTCACAAGGCTGAGACACAATTTCAACATGACAGAAAGAAAAGGTTTACTGTCGTCAGAGGGGAAATCTAATGTGATTAGAACAATATTTTATTTTGCAGTTATTTTTTCCATTATTTACAGTAATTAAAATGTCATAAAATAGTTTTTTTTCTTAAATGTCACAGTAAATTCAATTTACAACTATTTTAAAGAGCGAAAGACATTGAAAAGATGAAACCAATGACCTTAATGATTCACTTTTATTTATTTTCTGGTGATGAACTAATTAATAAATCAACATTTCAGCACTATTCGTGATCTAATGTGGAAAAGGGAGAGGTTTTAAGTCATTTTATAGAATAAGGTGATTCTTCTGTTAACATTAAAATTATACACCAGTTGTTGCTGTTGCTGTCGCTCCTCCACAGAGAGGCTGCGGTGGCAGTGCCCCAGGCCCAGTGTCAGGTGCCGTAAATGGGGACGATCGTTAGCTTCCTCCCAGCGGAGCCGTGTCCCGCCTCGGTATCAGCTCCATTTCACCCGCAGCCCTTTGTGGCTCCTGCTGATAAGTCCAAGCTAATATCTGCTCTGTGGCTGGCTGCATGGGAAATTATAAACACAGGCTGAGCTGCTGTCCATCTATCAGGATATCAGAAACTGGAATCTAGCCACAAAAATGCAATTGGATTCAATATTCAAGTTATGATTAAACATCCTTCTCTGATGTTATCTGAGACTGCAATAAACGGCATTTATAGTAAATATTATTGTAATGTTTGCTGCAATCAATGAGGTTTAATTGTCTGATTGATGTACTGTACATGGTAACATGAAGTGCTTATAATTCACATGTGGTAGAGTTCACGCAGATGTGTTTACAGCTGCCCTGTTCTATTTTATAAAAAATGACAAACAAGACGTGATTTGAATATGAATTAAGGTTGCAGCCAAGGGTTGTTTTTGTTTTTTTTTTAAATCAACTATTCATTTGTCATTTAATTTGAGGAATAACTGATTGTTTAGTCTATAAAATGTCAGAAAATAGTGAAAGATGACCTTCACAGCTTCCCAGATTGAAAGGTGACATTTTCACTTCACTTGTTTCGTCCGACCAACACTCAAAAATCCAAAGATTTGCAGCAGAGATACATGACAGCAAAGCAGCAAATCCTCATGTTAGAGACGCTGGAATATTTGGCATTTTGATACACGACTTAAACGATTAGTTGATTAACTTAACAGTCGATTTAATGATCAAACAATCAACAGAAAACTAACATGAATGATGAAGATAGCGAGTATATGATAATATTCCATAATTTTCCATTATAACACTATTCTAAACATGATGCAATTTTAATCTGTTTTAGCTGTTTAATAACCTCTAGTTTTTGTCTTGGAAAGAAGTTCACGCTTCATCCAATTAGGTTTAATTTTCGTGGCTCTCTGTTTTCTTTTTTAATAAGGTGTCTGATTGTTTGTTACAGTAATTAATATTTTGACATGAATGTATTTTTCATTAAGCAGCTGAGTGACATAAACAGCCTCAGAGGATGAAAAGACATCAGCGCAATCAGCATGAGGAACATCAAGCGCATAATGACAGGCAGGTCAATGCATAATCTTCTATCTCCTCTGTGTGTGTGTGTGTGTGTGTGTGTGTGTGTGTGTGTGTTTGACCACCTTAGAGGATCTCCCAAACCGTCCACACACACACACAAAATCCAGACAAGACCTCTTCTGTGACTCTCGCTACCAGTCCTGCATGGTGATTACAGTTTCTTCAGCCATTCACACACAAACACACACTCACTTAGAGGCTGACAGGGTTTTTCTCTCTGACTCCAGCGAGCAGCTCTGCATGATGATCGCCTTCCCAACAGTCATTTATGTTGCTGACGCCGGCACACCTCTCTGCTCTTAACCCAGACTGAATGCTAACAGCCAGGTGGGCCGGAGTGTGTCGACATGCAACAAGAGAAAGAGAGAGAGAGAGAGAGAGAGAGAGAGAGAGAGAGACTTAACATGCAGTACGACCACTTCACGCTGTGTTGCTTTGCTCTATTAAAAGTTCCTTGAAGGTATTGACTTTTGACTTTTCAAGACTCAAATATCAAACCTTGGTTTAGAAATTAATAATACAAACAGCATTATCCAGCGGTATCGAGCTCTCCCAGTACATACGGTATAATCAATAGTTTTCATCCACTTTTTTTTTTTCACAATTCAGCAACTTTATAAATATAATATAACACAAGTATGGTTTGTAACCACATGGCTGGAAAATAATTTAAAATAACGCTTCATTTCATTTCAGGGGAATCACTGCAATTAGTGGTTTTACTCATAAAAGGCGAAGTAAATTTGCACTGTGCTTTAATCAGCGGTGAAGGAAGTATTCAGATGTTTTACTCAAGTGAAAATATCAGTAATTCCATGTAAAAATACTCCATTACAAGAAAATGTCCTGCATTAAAATTGTATGTAGTATGTAAGTACCGTATTGGCCAGAATATAAGACACTGGGGTGGTTTTATATTTGAGGACTGGACAATTATAAGTTCACTTTTTGAATGATATATTTGATATTCTTTTTGAATGGAGAGAGTAATGATTTGAGTGATAGTAGTGTAACACCAGTTCCTACAGAGAGTGTTGCATTATGGGTTGTTTGTAGCCTTACCGTTGCTAGGCTAGTGAGTTTCTTCCGGTCTGAGTCCTGTCAGTGTATCAGAAGGCTTGCGTAACATGTTTTTTCTGCCACATTCATGACGAGTAAAAAAATGAGTCCAAAGCGCCTTTACTGCAGAAACAGACTGCAGTAAAGACGACTCAATCCTCTGTCGAGCTGTCAATTACCACTTCCACATACGACGATGAGCTCAAAAAGACAATTTTGACTGCCTCCGAGAGCCTTTCAGGGAGACTGTTTTTTGATTTCTAGTGAGCTCAGAGAGACTTTCTCCCCCCTTGAGTAGATGAATGTGAAAACAGCCTTCTAGTTTCAAACTCTGCACATACATCATTCTACACACCGAGGCTCAGACATCCAATTGAATTAACTTTAACAATAAAAAGGTGAAAGAATAGAAAACACTCATATAGCTTCTTTTTACATCTGTCATGTGACGTTTTGGAAGGCGCTAATGGACTCTCGGCTAGCTTTTTGTCTCCGCAGGGCTTTGAGCTTCAGCGGTTTCTCCAGGCTGTGAGAAAGATCTCTATTAAGATTGACCTGAGTGACAAGAGCTTCAAGTATCTAACGGTCTCTCTCTTTCTCTCTCTGGTTGGCAGTGATGGGAGACAGCGTAAGCCAGTCAGTACTAGGAGAAAAACCAGCTAACCAGAAGGATAAAATCTGCTCGGAGGCTGCTTAAACTCTCAGAACACTGCTCTGAATTGCCACTTTTAATCGCAGACAGGACTGAAGAGTTGTTTCTTACCTGTCAGAAAGGAATATATTTCACACCCTGCTCCTCCCTACCCAGATTCCCTGCCTGAGTCTTCCCTCCTCTTGCAGAGACACCCAACATGTGCTTTAAAGTCATATCTGTTCCTGCTTTCAAGTGATAATCATGTGGTTATATTTTCCACTCAAGAAGTGGCATTTATGTGGTTTAAGTTTGTGAGAAAGCTGTTGCTAGATGAATATTAATAATAAGCTAAATAAGTTTTCTGCATGTCAGTATGAAGCAGCAGGAAAAGGGAAGCTAACAACGATAATTTAAATATGAAAAGAAAGATATTAGTATATGTTGAATAGGTGAACTCAGAGCTTTCAGATATTTTTGATACGTAATCATTGGGCCGTTCCAACAAGTCCTCTAAATTAAACGACCAAATACATCGTTTGACCATGTGACTCCAGAACATCACATAGGAGTGTTTTCTAATCTGGCGCCCGTATTGGCAGCAATCAGCAGGACATCATTTGTCTGTGCTTTCCAAAACCGTCACAAATCACAAAAATAATGATGTTTTATGATGTGATAACGCTTTGATTAAAGTCTGGTTAGGTTTAAGCACAAAAATCACTTGTTAGGTTTATGGAAAGATCATGGTTAGGTTGGGTTAAAATGATCACTCTGTTAAGGTTAGAGAAAGAGAGATGTCCTTAAAGTTAGGTGACCTTCATCGTCATGGCAACAATAATAACCACAGGATTAAGGTTAGGGAACGATCGTAGTCGTGGTTTCTAAAAAAGTGTCCCGACTCGCAGCTGTCCCAGAGTTGGGTTAAAGCCTGCATCCACTCATCCTCCTCCAAAAAATGAAATTTGTCAACTGATAGACGTCATCTTAACTGCTCCACTGCTCCAGGTCATGATTACTACGGCCGTTAGATGGCATCTGTCATCAGTTGTTTTTTTGGCCAATTGACATTACGACCTACTGTGTCGTTTTTCTTTAGAGGACAGTCTCAGCCGTTCGGATGTACATCACTGCGGTCATTGATGTCTTGAAGAAGACATTTTGAGGTTTTGTGCATCTCATCTCAGGCTCAACAGCACTGACAACAGTATTTATGGAGGGCAAGTATAAAACTCCTGTGTCATGCTGCTTATTTTTACATCAGATATTTTGATATTCAGACTATAAACCAAAGCTTGTTTTATTATCTTTCTCCTTCTTAAAGTTGGTCAAGCCTGAACTAAACTCACACTCCTCTGAGGGCGTTCAACTCTAGTCTTTCATCTGTCATTTTTAGTGCTTTTGATGCTAAGCATCACTGAGCAGATGGCCTGACTCATTTGGCACTAATCGAGAAGTTTGTCTCGAGAATGAAAGATCTACTCTTCAGGGTAAAGTGACACCTCCTTCACAAGTTGATTGATTGTTTGAAGCCGCCAATTTAGACAGGTGTTATACCCAGTCTAGGAGTGTCTAAGACACAACATGAATGCAACATCCATCTTCCCCAAGTCCCATGAAGCCACAGAGACAACTGGCTCAATATAAAGAAAGTAGGCTTATTTACAAAGTTAAATAATGTAGATAGGAGTGGACTTCCAGTTTAGTTTCTCATGTTTTGTTAAGTAGGGAGGTAAGTTGTTGTCTTTTAGTTTCTTTGTTTTCATGAAGTTATAACGGTTACTTCCTAGTTAGAATTGTTTTGTTTTGTTATGTTTGCCTTTGTCCACCCTGAAGTTAAATCAAGCTCTATTAGCTCCAAAAAAAAGGGAACAAAACGATGATTAAACAACATCAGGATAAGAAATGTGGCCGGTTGGGAGAGGAGGAAGATGGGAGATGCCCTTACGCAGCAGCGACGCCATCTTGGCTCTTTATATATAGTTGACTTCCTCTTAAAGCAGCCAATCACTTGCTGGAGCTGGAAACTGATCCACCAATCACCTCCCTTGTCTGCCTATTTACATAAATGCACACACACACCTGACACAGACACATCCAGTCTGAAGAAGCAAAACTCATTTTAATACAAATTACAACCACAGTCGTAACAACGGTTTAGTTCTGTGGGGCAGGCAAGGTGATTTTAATATTGTATACCCTGAACAGTAATGTTTACTACGCAATATGCAAACAATAACCAAACCTTTTACAAGTTGTGTCAGGATACTGCATGCTTGGAAGCCCTTTTGACCCTCTGGCTCAGGTGATCTCACAGAGCACAGCTGCTTTCATCACTTTATTGGCTTCCAATAAAACATCTACAACACAATATGTGCGATTAAGATATAAATTACTTCTTACATCTTGCTTCATAAGCATCATGCTACATTTATCTGTAATCCTGCGACACGAGGATCCACGGGCATTATATTTATATATGATTTGTCTCTTTGTGTGACCGATAATGTGCAAATAAACAAAAGCAAGCAGTATGATTGAATGATTTGTGCATGAACTTTCTACTTTCATTATTTATCATCATGAACTTTATCGTCTCGCTTCGCCTATACCGTGGCCGCTCTTCAACAAAATGCCATAGGCTATGTGATCAAATTAGAAACATCAGTAGCAGCGTGTAAGGCCTTATATCACTTTAATTATCGTTAAGGGAAGAAACAAAGCTGCAAAGATGTCTAGGCATATAAACACATCCAGTAAACTTCTGACACAAATTAATAGGCTATTTACACAACCTTGGAGATTTACTGTATCTTTATGACTCTTGGTTTTGGGATGTTATGTCAGCATGACATAACCTATTCAGTCAGAACCAGAATCTGTTTTATTAGCCAATGTAAACATACAGAGAATGTGTTGTGGTGTTTACTCCCAAAAAATGCAACACAGAAGAATAAAAATAGACAGACGTAAGGTAATAATAATAATGAAATAAACAATATTAAAATTAAATTGCCAATGCAGAACTACCTTAAAGTGCAGTGCCACCAATGGCTGCTAGATCCTGACTCCAAGTGACTCCCATTCAAAAAGCATCAGTTTCTCTTTTGAAATATTAAAAAAAAAAAAAGTTTCTTTCAATGAGTCATTATGGTCTCAATGTCTAAATTCGGACCCTCTAATAAGTGTGCTGGTGGTTATTTTGGAAATTATTGCTCCCTGAATAAGATTTGAAGACTGATAGCAGCTCTGACGTCTGCTGTGTGGGCGTTGATTGACAGCTGTGATTGACAGTTAGCTCACCTGCTGCTCTCCCCGGCTCCAGGTCTCACACTTAGTGGGACTATTGTAGCAATATTTAAGTAAGTTTAATGTTACTTGAGTATGATGCCTGCCCTGTTAGGACAATTCGCCTAAAGTAGCTAATGTGTTCCCAGTAAGTTAGCGTTCACTTCAGTCTGAGATAGCAGGCGTGTTTCCAGACCATGACAGGAAACAATCCTTATTTGGAAGGTCCTGGCTCCAAACGGAAAAGATGGTGCCGATCATAAGCTGCAACTCTGGGCTTCAAACAGGCTCCAATGCAAACCACTAGTTCACGTCACACCTCACTGTATCCATCTTTATAAACAGTCTATGATATTAGGTCATATTGTAAACTTCAGGTAGTGATCGTAATCTAAAAGAAAAAAATGTCTTTTGAAAGAAATCTCTTTAAAGAGAATGGCTGATTGAATTTGATCTGAAACTGAAATGAACTGTTCTCTACATAGAAAGTGGAGTCTTTGGATACACATTTTTCACTCAATATTTCAATATACTTCTATGAAAATTAAAGAGTGTTGTTGCTAGATAAACTAAATGAGTAACAAAATGTTTCTGCCTCCTAAATGTTTGATCACCTTGTTTGAATCACCTCACCGCTCGGAGCAAAAGGTGCCAGTTTTCTCCTGACATTTTGGTTTGATGACTGACAGCAGAACGGCAATGTTACAGAGTTAATGAGATTTATCCAGAAAGGCCAAATCTGCTGATCCACAGCCACACTGTGACATTTCTCTCGCTGTAGATTGATCGATAAGTGGCCTGATTTTACCCGCAGGCTAAACATTAAAGCACAAAAAAGAAAACATAAGTTTAACTGGAACCAAACAAAACATACTTCTTTGTGCTTTAAAAAAAATATGCAATCAAAAACTTTAGAAGAGAAGGTGTGTTTTTCCTAGTTCAAAATCAGCGTGCGAAACACCTTATTACAATCAGAGGTTGTGTGTTTCTATTTGCGGTTCTTTCAGATCACAGTCTGGTTATGTCAGCCTCTCAATCCATGCAACTATATAACAAAATGCCACAATTAAACTTATGCATATGCACATTGAATATGCCTTGATAGATAATAGAAAATAGAAAATAATTAGGTTAATGTTTGAGACCTGCTAAATATTTTGTTGCGAATAAACTCCATAATTAAACTCCAGGTCTGTATTTGTGGTTTATTTAGTTTTAAGCAACTTGCCTGTTAATACCTGCTTGTATTTTTTTCATCTTGCATTTTGCATTTAAATCTGTAAACCTCTGGTTTAGACTTTATATATTAAAATTTGTTTTTTCATCACCAGACACCAGTCATGTTGCCTCCAATATTCATTCTTTAAATTTTCTTTTTGCCTTTTTTCCCTCTTCTTGTTTGTTCCCAGTTCACACATCTGATTATCTGTTCCACCACAGCCAGGCATAAAAAACTTTTTTTTTTAAAAGCTTAAATGCTGGTCGCAGCAACGAGGATTTGAAGCTTGTTATGTGTCATTTGGATCTGTTGGTCGGACAAGATGTACGAAGACGTCACCTTGAGCTCTATGTTGGATTTTTCCATTGAATTTTCAATTTGCACATTTTAATTGAACATTATAAAACTAGAATGTGCATTTTTCACATTTTTCGACACTTTCATAGATAAAATGATTAATCGATTAATCAAGAAAATAGAGTAAATGCTAATGAAAAACAATAATTTGTTGCCGCCGCAATCTAAAACTTCAATAGGGGTTAGACTTTGATGTTAAGTTTAGAGGAGTGTGGATTTATCCAGAAGGTGGAGGTTAGCGGTGGGGGTTACTTTAGGTCCCTTGAGCAAGGCGCTTAACCCCTAACTGCTCCAACTGACAGAGTGGCTCAATAGAGTAATTTTAAACTGAATTAAAAAAAAAAAAAAAAAAAAAAAAAATCAGTAAAAGATCATTCAAATTACTACACGATGCCATCCACGGCTTTTATGTAAATATTTGGAGTTAGGTCGTTAAGATAAACAGTTGGTGGCGCTAATTTTCCAGTTAGTGGTAATGGAACCATTGCAGAAGAAAAGGGCGCAACAAGATGATGTAATTAAAGTAGAGTGTCAGTCAAACCTCAACCGGTGAAACTGGTTTTTGTTTCATATATTAATTTGAGGAACGTTACAGTCTCCTCATCGCTCCAAACAGATCTGATGTATTTGTCTCTTAAGTGGAAGTCACATGCTTCATTTACATCATCATTCAATCTGTAAGTCTGTTTCTATGCACCAACTTTTCCACCGCAGCCAAGTGTAAAAATTTTTACAGTATTTTGGAATTGTTCCGAATTTTCAGTTTCCACTGAAATTGAATATGCGAATAAAAACAGATGGAGGTAAATGCACCGACTGTATTCTTCTTCTTTTGGAACTTCTTTTGAACTGAAAAAACAATCAGCTGTGTTCAACCTCTCATCATTTTATCATAATAATCCATTTTTTACATTTCCAACGGCATATTAAACTTAAACAGATGCTTTTATTCACAGAAACTGTTCCTGTTGTTTTGGATGACAAATTTCATAAATATCTGCTGGCTGTAGTGGTGACACAGATCAGTAGTGAAAGTCAGATATATGTGTGTGTGTGTGTGTGTGTGTGTGTGTGTGTGTGGCATGCATTAATCCAAGAACAGTTTCTCCAACACGCCTGAGGGTGCAGCTGTCTCCATCAAGGGCAAATGGAAGCAAATAATAGAGCAGATTAGCATAAAGTGTCAAGAATCAGCTCAGGGATTTGTCGCCACACTTCTTCTGCACATTGTCTGCAGTAAATATATTCACTGCATAAAAAAAAAAAAACACAAGCAAAATCATGTCCTCCTAAACTTGGGTCTTCAAGGATGAATGATTGTTTTGCTTTGTTTTTGTTTGTAGTTGTTTTTCTTCATAAGAAACTGAGAGACAAACCTGCATCTGAAATCATTAAAGAAATCCTGCAGATCGTCTCAGCATCTGCTAACACAGCATGCTTGGTTAGATCAGCGAGCTTCCTGCTCTGCAGGGAGACTGTCGAACAAAGCAGGAGGAACAGCACGTTGTGATTTTACATGCTCAGTTAAGTCTGTCCACCGTGTCGGCTTCGAGCTTCGCTGTCTTGCCTGATTACTCCCAACAAGTTCCACTTCTCCAGTCGTTCAGTGTCAACAAGTTATAACGGAAAACATCACACGCTTTGATTTCTGGAGTCATTTGCATTAAAGCTGCCCTATCTGCTCACTATGAGCCTCTGGGGTAAATAACAGCTTATCTTTTCCCCCCGTTTCACCATCCTGCTGTTTCTACGAAGATCTCAAACCTTGTGATGTGACAGAAATAAGACAATAACAAATAAGAAATGCATCCCAGGAACTACTTCCTGTGGTCTGCAAAGATGGATTGGGAAGATGTTTGTGTGTGTTAAGCTGCTTTGGATAGAAAAGAATGTTTTTTCCATGTTTCCTTCACTAATCGCTGTGTAACTGAAACCTGCCAGCACAACACAACAGTCCTGGAAATCACAGCAATGTGAATGACACTGAGGGAATCCTTTTGCTCCGTGTAATGCAAGTTAACGGGTTTAACCGTGGAGCTGAGAATAATGCTGGGAAGCTGCAAGACTGAAGAGAGAAAAACGAAAAGAAAAGCAGAGACGATAAAAAAGAGACAGGCATTCGTTCTAAGTTATGTAAATTTCCAGAAGCTGTTTCCAGTAAGCGTTTCCATTGTAGATTGTGGTGTAATTGTGCTGCTGTTTGCAGCTGATAAACCTTTGGAAGAGTCCGGTCTCATCTGGATTGTATCAGGAGGCCGTCAGACAGAAAGCGTTGGCTCAGCCAGGAGGGTTTTTTGGTAGCAGTAGTTTTTCCCTCTTTGTCTCTGCACCAACACAGCCAACAGGATGACGCAGCATGTGAACAGAAGACAGAAGCAGCAGACAGAGACAGATATCGACACCTCGGTGTCATCATATGTACATGTCGCTCTTATCTGCAGCAGCTCATAGCACAGAGAGAGTGCACGGACTCTGAGTTTAGAGAGTCCCAGTGGAAATAAAACCACTGACCGTGGAGGAGTTTCTCTACTGGTTGAGCTTCACAGGACTTTTGGATCTGTTTCTCTGCTGTCTGTGGCTCCATCAAACACTTTTCTGACAGTTTGCTCTCCGGTCATCTAAAGTTTTAACATTGAGGGGCTAAATAGAGGCACACATGGAGAGAACTGAAGAGCTCAGAAACATAAATAAAACATGAAAACAAAAAAAACACTTCAATGTCAGTTAGTATATCCTTCAGAAAAAATGACACTTCATGATGGTTTCAGTTTGTCTCACCATCTGATTGAGTTTGTATGTTCATACTGCAAAAGTGGCAATTCAAGAAAGTCATAATATCTATAAATTAAGCTGAATTAAGGCTGATATGATCAAGGTTTGAGCTTCTTCATCTTGAATTTGTGATGAATTTTGTCTTGTATTTGAAGTTTTGTTGTGTATATATATATATATATATATATATGTCTTCTTTACTTTGTAATGTTTTGCAGTTCCCTTTGTTTGTGATGATGCACATTTCTCTCCATTTTGTAATATTTTCCTTGCTTGTTAAAAGGAGATTTTTTTTTTTTTTTAATCAAATCTCACCAGCATTGTGTGAAATCATGCACAACACATGGACCAGAATTAAAGCTGCCCTGCGGGGTTTTCTTGTAAACAAACAAAAGTTATGTTTTCATTCACTGTTATTCGCCAAAACACCTTGCGTGTATCTAACAAACATGTTAAGTGTCGCAAAAAGCCTTTTTTTTATCTTGCAAAGGCTTTTTTAAAATATATATTCTATTGTTCATTGTTGACTCATTCATGTTAACTAGCTTGCCATCTTCTTCTTCACTGCTTTTATTGGTGCATCATTGCTGCACTTCTTTGCATGTTACCTCCACCAATTGCCAATTAGCAGATTAGTGTGAAAACAACAGCAAGATGTTAATTTGGAAGGTCCGCTTGCTTGTGTGTGTGTGTGCAAACATAACAGCGACCCACTCATACAAACAATGCTCAGTTGCACTGCTAGAGGTACATTTAAAGAAATGTTACACTTCCGTTAACCAGTCAGTGCAAGACTGAGGGAAGGAAATGCATCCAATTTTAGTGAGTTAACAGTAGCTTCTGAGAATGTGTGTTTTTGTGATCCATAGTTGTTCCCTTGACGTCACTGTGAGAGACAACAAATAAAGCTTTATGTATTTACTGTAAGATTTATGATTTTAGAAACATTTGTTGAAAATTATAGCCAGAGATAAACAATGCAAAGTCAGTTAATTCACTGTACACCGAAACAAAAACATCCACACAGTTTGCTCTCCAGCTCTTTATGCATTCAGTCGGTTTTAATCCAACGCGCCTTAATCAGCGGATTTAAAGGGAAATCCTGCTTACTAAATGGCTTCTTTAGAGTTTGCTCAGGCGTGTCGCAGAGGACGGAGCTGTTTGATGACTTTAAGCCATTCAGAGCGAAGATTCATAATTACTCCTCAGGACTGTCGGAAAGTCTCTCGGTGAAGCAGAAGCAGAACATTTATACATTTACACTCTCAAACTCCACTTTAATGCTGAAGTATGAGGACTTTAACTTACTTCTTGGAATATAAAAGAGTTTTTTTTCTTCTTCTGTGATCACCGGAGTGGCTTGTGACTGTCAGTAACAGTTATTATCTATAATTCATACAATATAAATCATCTATGGAGGTGTCCCACAAGCTGAAATATGTAAATGTTATAGCTGCTCCTGCTCCCGTTTTCGGACTTCCTCCTCTCTGATATGAACATGCTGAGGCGACAGCTGCTGCAGACACACCTGACTCTCATTACTTATTAACGCGATAACCATCATCTGGGAAAATGATCAGCAACTAATGAGGCAAATTTGCAACTTTAACTATTAAATAAGAAGCCAGCAGCCTTGCATATAAAAGAGAAAAGCTACAAACAAACCTGTTGTGATTGTGGACGTCTGGCTCTCTGAGGACTTTATCTGCTGCAGCTGAATGTTGATGGAAAACAAAAACTCCTCACGAGTTTTGTCTTGAATTCTCACAGCACAACAAGTCCAAGGTCACTTCATCGCAGCCATAACAACAACAACAACAACAACAACAACAACAACAGGAGGTGCTTCTCTCTGGTGGGAGTTGCACTTGTTCAGTAACTGGAGCTTGTTGGTGTCCTTGGTCTAAACTTCAGTCTCAGTGTCTGAGGAGACAAGATGAACAGTGAGTTCTGATAAAAGAGACGCTTCACTGGGGTGACTTTGAGTCTCCAGACAGCATTCATATGTTCTCTGTGTCGCTATAACTCTGTATAAGAGGAAAAATATTCTGAACAGAGGATCACTTTGATCTATATTCAATGTACTTTTGGTATTTTAGTTGTAGTCCAAAGCTGTTTCTCCTTTTAAAGCTGCAGCAGAATGAAACAAGAGTCTGTAGCTCTGGAGAGCAGAAGGAGGACAGTAAAATATCCCAGACCTGTTGTCTGCCTAGAGGAAGCCAGAGGCATGTTACTGTTTACTGGAAAATCAACTTGTTACTTAATTATTTGTGTAAAAAATTGTATGTTGCTATGAAGCTTAACAAAATCTTACTCTACGTATCTACACGGTCTCTTTCTCTTCCTTTTCCTGCTTCCAACTCAATCAGCTGACTGAGGGCGTACACTCTCTGTTAAACCGATCAAGATTTGCCACAAACTGTGAGTCAATCATCTTGTTGCTGCCATAGCTTAGCTTTGGTCCATGAAATTTCTTGGAAGTGATCATACACTGTATACAAAAGATGGACGTAGTAAGGTGTGATGTCACCCACTGGTTTGCATCGGAGCCGTTCCGAAGCCCAAAGTTGCATCTTATGGTCGACGCTATTCAGGACTTTCCAAATAAGGAGTGCGAGGTGTTGACTTTCACGCTCTGGAAACAGGCCCCGCTACGTTGGACTGAAGCTAACGCTAGCTTACTGGGAACACACTTGGGCTAACATTAGCTACTTGAGCTAAATTGTGCTAACAAGTAACATTAAATTTATTAAAATATTGTTACAATAGTCCCACTAAGTGTGAGACCTGGAGCTGGGGAGAGCAGCAGGTGAGCCAACTGTCAATCACAGCTGTCGATCAAGGCCCACACAACAGACATCAAAGCTACTATAAGTCTTCAAATCTCATTAACGGAACAATAATTTCCAAAATGACTTCCAGCACACTTATTAGAGGGTCCGAATTTAGACAATGAGACCGTAATGACATGTTGAAAAAAATGATTGACTTTGTATTTCTAGAGAGAAGAAGAGACCATTGGTGGTATTGCGCTTTAGGGTGCTTCCACATTGGCTTCAGCCTCAAGCCACGGTTGTTGCCGCTTGCAAATTATGGGCCTGGAAAAAATAAAGCATCTGATCAATGAGTGGTCCAGAGGAAATGAACATCGCATCATCTGTAAATCATTATACCATGAATTAACTGCTCAGTTGAACAAACAGACTGATTTGCATCATGTTCTGTGTTTGTAGTAAAATATAAAAAAGAAGAATAACACTGCACAGACGAACACACATGATAGGAGAGAACAAGAGCTGAAACAACAGAATATATTATCACTTTTACATATAAGCGTTAAATATTCACTGCGTGTCTCCCGGAGTGAGACGTTGCAGTCTGTATTCGTACTTAGAAAGCTGCACGCTGTGTGGATTCCCGGCTCGTGTGCCAAACATTAGAAGACAGAATCAGCTAAAGAATGAGCTCAACTCCAAACAGATGCTCTCACAAAGAGGAAACAAACAGGACAAAGTCTCCAGAAGGAGGATTAGCATGATTACAGTTTTGGATGGTGGAGCTGCTGATTGTGTGTGTGTGTGTGTTCGTGTTTTCATCTCTCAGTGATATTTTGTTTTCTTCACACCAGAAACAGTAATTACTTTATTCAGAAACTTCTCATATCTTCTTTATTCTATTTCACAGTTTTTCTTAAAATGTAAATTAGTCGGGTTTTGAGAATGAATATTTTTTCTTCATATCCCGGCGGGTTTTTATGATCTCTCTGCTTGGTTAGTGGGTTGATGTGAGAATATGTGAGCTGACTAGTCGTTAGAGGATTTACAAACCCTTGACTACAAGGAACAATTCATTCCAGGGGTTAGATGTGATGCTTCATGGTCAATGACAAAGAAGTACAAACAGAAAAGAAAGCGCTGTGGAGTGCTGAGGAAGACTTTGTCAAAATGTTGGCTCTTGTGCTCTTACTTCATTGACCTGACACACCTCAAGTCCAAGTTGAGTTTGGAGTCATTAGTGTTTGAATCAGCGACTATCTCTCACACAGTGTGTGAGACGGTCCCTAACGGGGCTATGATGGAAGGATAGTAGGCTGGTATAATAGTAACATGCTAAAGTATTCAGATTATTCTTTATGGTCGTAAAAACTTTATTTCTTCAAGTTATGGAAACAGATCTTAGTCACTTTTATCTTAGTTTCTGAAATCTGTATTTATGTATTTTAATTTTCCTTCGAAGAATTCCTTAATATGTGGTTTTATTTTATTCCCTAATATGTATTTTAATAGCCAAGAAGAAAAACTGGGTCATTATATTAATCTTAGAAAACTATACTTGCTACTTGCTGCACAGTGAGAATATATCATAAGTATCACAGACGACTACAGCTTCAAAACTAGAGGAGTGCAGATCTCTGCCAGGTGTGTCTGGGGGAGCATGTATAGTCTGTTTTCTTTAAGATGCATAGAATAGTGTGATGGTATTATAACTGAGCTTCCTCCTGGGTTCACCTAACTGTATAAACTTAATAATTTAGAACATTTTGTTGTAACACACCACACAAAATAAAACCCCTCCCTACCTCCCCTCTCCTCTCCCAAACAAAGAAGAGTTGAATCTCACTCAGTTGTTCCTCCTGGCTCTCTTTATTCTTCTCATATTGTGCCTAACTTTAGTGCATCATAACATATCAGGTATAGAATTAATCTGCAGATGCTCCGGTTCAAGATGAGACCAAACTTTTCTATGGATGTCAGGTTTTGAGCCACGACAAAGGCAAAAAACGTGGCCTGCAACAGACTTGTTTTTAGCCTAACCGATTGCTGGAAATGCCTTTTGCATGAGTGAGGAGTCAGCAGTCATAATGATATAAAATGCGTTATAAAAATAGGGTTTTTCCAACACCTGTGAATCACCGCAACCAGGAGAGATCCTTGAGCATACAGTCATAAAAGTGCACAAAAAATATTAGGCTGATGCGTCCAGTGGTATGCCAGATTAACTGCAGACAGATACACACACACACACACGATCTCTGCCAGGTGTAATAAAAGCCTGTTGGGTTGTTGAAAAATATACTTTAGTGTTGCTCAGCCACAGAAAATGTATGCAACTTTCTGTTTTTGCATTTGCATGTTGCAACACATCATACTACATTGTTGGCTACTATTTAAAATATGTAGAGTAATGTAAATATACTATATTATATACTAAAAATACTACATAGAAAAAAGTAACAAGGAGAAACTAGTTAGTTTGAGAAGTCATTTGGATTCTCCAACATCCCAAAGTCCAGCTGGACCCTCTGATGCAGACTGCAGCTGTCTGAGCTGTCACACAGACTCACAGGTTCAGTGGATGGCAGCAGGCCGTGGGGTTTGTTTCCCACTGAGGATACATGCTCTACAAAACGTATACAGTCACAGTGTGCAAGAACACCCAGGATTAAAGCATCCACTGACAAGTACTTTATTCCCCTTCAAAACCCATCTCCTTATTCAATCTCTCAGTTTTCCCCCTAAGGAGATTTTACACTTGAAATGAATAATTATGTAAAACTAAAAGCATGAGGAGGGCAGGGAGAGAATGGAAAGAAATTAGGGAAAAGAAAAGAAATGAGGGCAGAAGACAAAAGGGCAGACACTGAAGGGGGAAGAGTGCACAGCAGGAGGAGAGGAGAAGAAGAAGACGCATGTTGACTCCAGCCCTCTCATTATAAAGGTCATTAGCAGTTGCTCTCCTCTGGGAGCTGATTAATAACATCATTTGGATCAAAAGGCCGCTTAGCTGAAGACCTCTGAATTATACTTTAGAGAAAATAAGGTCATCAGAGAGAGAGAGAGAGAGAGAGAGAGAGAGAGAGAGAGAGAGAGAGAGAGAGAGAGAGAGAGAGAGAGAGAGAGAGAGAGAGAGAGGCAGAGAGTTACGAGGCAGCTCTCTCGCTTGCAGTGAACACAACTTCCTTCTCTTGAATAAAAAGCACTTTGATCTTCAGACAGTCACATTTGCAAAAGTCTGCAGCTACATGATTTTAAAAAAAAAAAAAAAAAAAAAAAAAAAAAAAAAACAGTGGAAGGCGTTTAATTAGCGGGAGCCTTTGTAAAATCCAAAAACCTTAAAACCTTCAAAACTGACTGTACAAATGTTTGATGAGAAAGCAGCTGACAGCGAGAGATATAACAGACATAATGTGTTTTCTCTCTCTCTCTGTGTTTTCATCTCTTTGTGTCCATCGCCGCACGCCATCTGATCTGGAACCAGCAGCTGATGAAGAGAAATCTGAAGTCATGACTAATTTTCACCTCACTTCAGTTTGATCATTTATTCAGTCCCACCTTTGCCTCTCATCTGTCTAATTTCATAAACCTGTCGGCACATTCGACTCCCTCTCTCTCTCTCTCTCTCTCTCTCTCTCATTCAGCAGTACACCGGGCTCGGTTTAAACTTTAATTCCTCCTCTCGGCAGTGTTCATTATGTGTGTAATTGTCCTGTTTCTTTATTGGCTGACTTTGCCTGCAGCTCAGAGAGCAGATCAGAGCTGCGGCCAGGTTGTTAATGACAGCGGGGAAGAGCCACACTGACAAATTACTGTTACTGTACCTGCTTCACTGATGACTCCAAACTAAGACACTGAAGTTTCCTCACAGCGTAGGAATGTTTTCAATCTGTTTGACTCATGAAGAAGTCATTTGTGGTGCTGTGTTGTAATTATTTTTGTTGCACCAGGGCTGCTCACAAATTCAACTAACACTTTTTTTTTTATCATCATCAATTAATTTGCCTTTTTTCCATGACTAATCAACTAATCATTTAGTCTATAAAATGTCAGAAAATAGTGAAAAATATCTGTTATAATTTCCCCACAACCCACATCTTCATATTTCTTGTTTTGTCCAACTAACAGTCAAAAATTCAAAGATATTCAGTGTATAATTATATAAAAGCATCAAATCTTTGTATATGAACAGGCTAAGACGATTAATCGATTATCAAAATAGATGCTGATTAATTTTCTGTTGATTGACCAATTAATTAACCAACTAATTTTTGCTGCTCTATGTTGTGCCCACTTCCTCTCATCCTGCTGATCTATAGCATTTGTACACTTCTTATGTGTCCCAAATAAGGATGGCTGGTTAAATTTTGTACCAGTCGGGAAAAAAATACCGGGATTCATTGAGACTCTTATGAATCTCTTATCAAACCTTTTACCTCTCTACGCTCTTTTTGAGCCAATGAAAACATATAGTTAAGTTTCAATCAATCACCGTATGAAGCTTATTTTTACTGTCTTACATGTGTGAATTCTTGCTGTTACATTGCTGTTTTTCCAGCTTTACTCTACTCGACTCTACTTTGTTTTCCTTTACAGATAGAACCCCCTCAGTGTAGGGTTGTGGAAAAGAGCTTTAATCTCAAAGATCACAGATTGGGTTAAAACAGTAAAATGCGGCAAAAATGTCTTGAGGTCATGGTCAAAACGTCTAGTAAAAACGTCCTGTCGTGGTAGAGAATGTCTCGAACGTTGCTCCTCTGCTGCTTGTACAACTTTTTGGCAACAAGCTATCAAGCCATCCGCCCAACCCGCCTCCTACTAATAAGCCAAAATCACAATATAAAACAAAACTAAGTCACATTATACTGACGTCATCTGTGAAATGACGCAAAACGCTTAAAATACTTGTGATACCAAGCGAAATGAGAAGAAATTGCCGTGTTATTCATACACGAGGCTGATTATTATGATTGCATTAATCCAATGCTTTTTTTTTTAAATTTTACTGTATCTCATGTTGTAAATTGTCACATCACATCGCAAAACGTGGCGCAGCAGTGTTTACATAACGCAAAATAAAGTTGAATAGGAGGTCATGACTCACAGGATTAATGCGCTCCTGTAATTCGATGCTAACAGGCAGAATATCGAGTTATAGCGGACCGGTCTGATGTGTGAAGAGGTGTGTGTGTGGTTGTTCTGTAGCAGCCTGGTGTCATCTGCATGTGATTTAATGAAGGTAAACACAGTAAACAGCTGTGTAATGGTACTGTGCTCTGGGGGCTGCAGATATATCACCATATGTGTCCTTCTGCCTTCACATGGCTGCAGGGATTTAATTTAGTTTGTTTACATTTCAAGCATTATACCATTGTTGCTGTGGATTTGCTCCAAGTGTCATGCTTGCTCTTGTTGGTGTTACGTCCTCGGTGGCAGTAAAACATGTTACATAAGCCATCACATCCTATCGGTTGAACTGGACTTCCCTAAACACTTTTAGGGCAGTTTCACAAAAGAGAAACTCGCTAGCCTAGCAACAATGAAGCTACAAACAACCCATGACATGACGCTCTCTGTTAGAGACACCTTCCATTTAGACAGAAAGAATATCTGATGCTGTGAATAATACGGCTACAAAATATATTTTCATTATCAATTAATCTGTTGATTATTTTTTCAATTAATCGATTAGTTATTTGGTCCATAAAATGTCTGAAAATGGTGAAAAATGACGATCGCTGATTCCTAAAGCCCAAGGTGATGTTCTCAAATGTCTTGTTTTGTCCACAACAACCAAAAGATTTTCAGTGGCTGGAATCAGAGAATTTAGACATTTTTTTTGTCAGGTAGTGAGTGGAGCAGGTGGACTCAAACGCAGGAGACGACAGGGAGGCAGGATCAGATGCAGAATATTTAATGATAAACATGAAACACTGAGACACAGTGACAAGGAAAACGGACCATAAACGCAGACGACTCAACAAAGACTGAACTCAAAACTGGACCTTAAATATAAACCAAACTAATCAGACAACGAGGAACAGGTGACAAGACACAGGGGCAGGCTGGGAGCTGATAGGCAGGAGAGACACTGAGAGCAAGGTGGGGCTGACGAGACTGATACAGGGCAGGTGTGGGGAAGACACAGAGCAGGGCTGGATGGATTAACGAGGGTAATGCAGGGCAGGTGAGAGGTGGAGCACATGAACACAGGAGGAGAAAACACAAGGAAACCAGAAAACCAAAAAACACAACACCCTAGGCTAAACAAAGGCAGTCCTGTAAACCCACCACACGAATCACGACAAAGAAAACCACCACCAGATGGACTTGACAGAGGTGCAACACAGGAAACTCCAAAAAACACAAATAAAGTCCAGGCAGGATGTGACATTTTTTTTCCCTAAAGAATTAATCGATTATCAAAATCTTTGGCGATTAATTTAGTAGTTGGCAACTAACTGATTAATCGACTAATCGCTGCAGCCTCTGCTTTATTAAACATAATTTCCAGAAAAAACAGTCCATAGATACTAAAGGAAAAGGATTAAATAGGGGGGAATAAAAGATCGATCAGGCACATGTCTAAGTAGTTATTAATCTATTACTTGTACTCTTCCCTAATGATCATGTTGAAAAACATAAACGTGTGCATAAAAGTCACATTCCCCTCTTTAACCTCTGCTGACTGTAGCCCACCCGCAATAAATGATCTGCTGAGAATACAAACTTCAGACTGAATCTGCTCCTCACGGTTACTTTCTCTTTGAAGTTGACTCACAGATCGTTTCATTAACAATCTGACTCTGTCCAGGTAAAATAACAACTGCTGCTTTCTAATGAAACGGCAGCCGCAGCGATCACAGAGTCTGCAGATACGATAGCTCTCCTCCTCCACATTTTACAGTACCACCAGCGGCGCGCTGCAGGCGTCCTGCTGTGCTGATCTGAGACAGAGATCAAGGGAGAGAAAGAGGGAGACGGAAGAGAAGCTGATTCAGACAGAGGACAGATTGAAAGACACTGTGTTACTGCAGGGGGAGACTCACATTGTATTAACAGAAGGTTCGGCTCTGCTTTCACTCCTCATCTGGGATTCGCTGCTTTCCTTGCTCTCAGTTTAACGCCTCGACGGTTAACAAATCATTAATTAAGGCTGCATCAAATCTACTCCCACACAGCCCTGCGTGTGTGTGACGCGCATGCATGTTTTTGTTACCTCAGTTGGACCTTTTCAAGTATAAACACTGACCTCGTCAGGACCAATAGTCATCATGGGGGCCAAAACCTGGTCCTAATGAGGCAAAATGTCATTTCTGAGGTCCTGGGTTTGGGTTAGTCTGTCCACAATGAATAGAATACTCCAAAACCACAATTTTTATTCAAATAGACAACATTTCGATCAAGTCAGATCTCCGTCAGGTCAAAATGTTTAATAACTCTTTTCCTATTGATGCTTTTTTGTAAATAGTCTTGCACCCCTTCACACATTGATTATATATATATATAACAGGTTTTGGAAGAAACTGTACATTTGTTGAACACAGTGTACTAAAATTATACTTTCACTTGGGAACAGACAAGAATTTAGTCTGTGTTGATGCCCAAAAGGAAATTTTGTTAATAAAAACAAAATAGTATTAAAAACATATAGAGTGTGTTGTTTTTAGGATATTCGACAACATTTAATAAAATTCAGTTACTTGGTTACGTAATTCCTTCTCTGGCACTGCTGAACATAGCATTAGTCTACTTTAAAAAATACGCAGCCAAGCTCATTGTCACCACCTGTTACTGTATCCAACAGAGACGCAGAGGAAGGCGACTACAAATGAGTCATGTGAGAGTTGGCGTTGAGCAGAGAGTCAGGCGAAGTAGTTTCATATAGGAGAGGGACGCTGGATATTAGAGAGAGAGAGAATTGAAGGTGAAGGTGTGACAGAGGTAGTTGCAGCATCATTACTATTCAGCACCGCTCTGTATCATAACTGACATTACTGGTCACGTCTCACAGTCCGAGACTGATTATTTCAATTTCACAGCGCTACGTAATGGAGAGCTTCAGAGACTGACGTGTGTGTGTGTGTGTGTGTGTGTGTGTGTGTGCATTAATCTACAAGGAGATGATGACAATGATGATGATGATGATGATGATGAGAGGAAATCTTCCCAATCAGAGCCTCTTTGGTAAAGAATCTCAAGCAGTTATCCAGAGCATCTCCTCCGCCGTCAATCGGACAAACTGCAGATTTTTGTTTCTAAAATGTAATCGAAGCTCTGTTTGAAGAGCTTTGATTGAGTTGAGCATCTGAACTTACACAGGACCTCCTCTTTCTGTGCCTCCAAAAGACTCCAGCAACCATTCAGCAAGAAGAAGAGCAAAGGGAGGAGGAGGACATTATTTAAGAAACAACTGGGAACAAATACAAGTCTCCTTCTTTTTGGTTCCTTATCATTTTTCATCTGAAATTAAACTAAATTTCACCATGCAGAACTAGACCGTTTGCAATATTTAATTTCATCTGTTAGAGCTTAGGCATCACTTACTGATAGTCATGTAGATGGATTTAGTTAAACAATTGTGTTGTCTTTCATCTATACAAGTGTAAAATTGGGTAAAATGTCGTTCCTGTCTGTCAAGTTACAATAAAGTGTAACATGCACAACAATACAGATACAAGCAACTTATGAGAAACGTGTCTGTATGAGTGTCTCTTACATGAGGCCCGATGCTTGTTGGCTCATCTGAGGAGCCGCTCTGGATTAGATGACTGAGATTCAACCCTCGATAAACATTAGAGAGAAAGTAAATGTGATCTCCCAGAGGAGCTCCACTCACCAGCTGAGCTCACAGCTCCAGTGTCCCGTCTGCTCGCTCTTTTTATTTCCACACAGACACCTGGACAGCTGACGTGTCGGACAAAAAAAAACAAAAAACCAACAACCTTTATTTCTCTCCATCTATCTTCTCTCTTTCTTTGTTGAGCTCTCCCATTATGTCCACGTTAGGATACGTTACATGCAAGTTGGCCGAATGTCCCAAAACATCTCATCTCTCTCTCTCTCGTTCTCTTTTCTTTCACCGTCTGTCTCCTCCTCTTATTACCTTGCTCTCCTGCCTCTATCTCTCTTTCTTTGTCTGCCGCTGTTGCCTTCAATTGAAATCCATTACTGTACCTGACAGCAGTTTGAAAGCGCTGAATTTCTCCGTCTTCTCTTTGTGGTTGGTTACATTCTCGATGGATCCGCGGTAACCATCAGAAAGAGTTTTTTTTATTGAAATGCAGCCGTATACCTACAGTACCATACATAGCCATCATATATACACACACAAACACACACATTTTGTTAAATTTGCTGATGACACAGTGAGGATGTAGTCACAGTGGCTGATGAGTGTGTAGGTTGTTGGCGAGCAGTTCTCGGTGATGTATCACATCCTGTTTTTAGTGAACGAGTTGTTTCCATCGGGTCGATAATACAGGGTTCAACCTTTTAGGACAAATCAATTTCATATGATGGTTGTGTGTGTGTGTGTGTGTGTGTGTGTGTAAGGTTGCATTTAGTTGTACTGAGTTCAACTAAATGTCTCTGTCAGAGGTGTTCAGTACATGTACCTCTTTATCAATGAATCTTTACAGTAAAATAGTTTAATTTTTGTGATTTTCTGTCATTTATATACCTTTATAATATCAGATGTGTATGGTAAATATGGTCAAAAGTCCAAAACTTGAGGTGACTGATGTAAAAATGCTCCCTGAAAGTCAGAAGCCAGTGCTTCAACCTGGTCTGAATGCTTCGTTTGCTACTTCGTTACTTCTACTTCCCCATTGAACTGAGGTTAGATTGTCCGCGATCTTTGTTCTGTGGGCTGTTCATGTTGTCCACTCGCATATTTCGGAACCGGATTCAGGTTGTCACATGTGCAGATGTATTTTTGAGAAGTTGACATTTTGACTAAAGTACAAGGAAAATAAGTGAAATTCTACTACTGCTGTTTGTTTACGTAGCCTCTGCAGCTTCTGGCTGCTAACCAATCAGTGTTTCAGACAGAGGCTGAACTCAGGGGCTGCATAAAGGAACAATATAAGATAAATAAGGAGTTTTTTGAACTGTAAATCATGCACAGAAATTCCATTAGAGCCCAAGATATATAAATATAGACCTGGAAATGTGCATAAAACTGAAAATATTTCTGTGACAGTACATAAAGGATAATTCCTGGATGGAATTAAAAACACAGATACTTGTATTTAGAATATATTTATTTTATCTAATTAATAAAACTGGTGAAAACCTTCATATAAAGCCCACATTTAACAGTGGAAAACTTCATGTATGTGTCCATCAACATGTCTTTTCATTCCTCAACCAGCCTGAACAATTAACACGCTTTCCTTCAGCTACTTCAAATGCATTTTTGTTTCTTTTGTCACATATCAGCCATTGAATGGAAGTGAAACGAAAGGATTGGATTTAATTTACCAGTGAGTGCTCTGGATTAGCATAATTTAGGAAGGTCAAGGCTAAAGAGGATGTTTAAAAGGCCTGATTTCTCCTGTGTTTTAACAAAGGTCAGTAAACAGGATGTGATGACAAACTGCCTGGACATGACCTCTGGTATCTGGGAACCAGATTCCCAGGAGAGTGAGCATTAAAAACCTAAACACACACATACACACACACAAACACAAATCATTAAGCTCCTATTAGCTGCATCACTAAATGCTGTACACATCAATAGCAGGTCTGGGCTTTGTGCCATATAGCCTCTACAAACCTGCAACACACTAGCTGATGTTTAGGAATTATAGCAGGAATTCACATCTCAAAGGAAATAAATTACCAGCCTGAAGAGGCAGCAAAGCGGCCACAAACGAGATAATTGTTGTGTGTTAGCGAGGGCTCAGCGAGGACATTGATGGGAGTCGAGCCGTTGATAATTCTTTCAGGTACAAGGCTCCGGTTCACTGTGATCTCAGTATTTTTATCTCCTTCATTCATATTCCGGACGAGATGCTCAGACTGTGTCAAATGGGTGATAATTACACAGAGCTGTGAGAGTCCCACTTACACAGCCAATATGATGTGACTGAACCCAGTCCATTTCTGCTGATGGGAAGCCTGGTTGGATACCGACGGCACACAACCCACTGCCCTGGTTCATTACAGCAGACTGCCTTTGGCTGGTTTCAGATGAAGCTGGAGGACAACCATCTCTGTGATTCCAACGTTCACTGTGTACCTTAGATGTCTACATTTAGGAGGATCACGTTTTACTTTTTTGTTGATATAAAGTTCAATCGATCCTTCATTAAAACCCTTTCAACCGAATAGCTTGACAGATCCTAGGAGCTATACTCATTATCCAAAGAGTTTGGTGTCTTTTTCCCCGACCTTTAAAAGCCAAGAACACAAGCAAAAGTATAACGCTGATAAAATTTGGCTAAGTACTAGTTCACCGTCTACAGTGGTAAGTTAGGATTAATTCCAAGGTAAGGGGATCATAGGTTTGTCAGATCACGCAGTCGCCAGAAGAAATGTTGAATGTTTCTGCAAACCACAGAAATGTTAAATATATACATTTCAATATGTGTAATATGTATCATATCAACATTTCTACAAACGTAGCATATTAACATTTCTACCCATTGAGTAATGACGTTTTATGGTGTGACAACAAAGACCACTTGGTTTGGGTTAGGGAAAGATCATGGTTTGGGTTAAAATAAAAATAAAAAAGAAAATAATAACGGCCAATGTCTCACTAAAAACATCCGCTTTTCTCGGCAGAAAAACGGCTGCAAATGTCTTGACGTCTTGCTACAAACATCTGCTTTTGTCGGTTGGAACGGGAAGCGGACATTGGTTTCGAGGTGGTCTCGAACCGTGTTCTCTGCTGATTTCCAACTTACTGCCAAGAAACTTCCTAACCATCCATGTGAACGCTTGTGAACTACGTCACTTTAGAAATGTTGAGATGATATGTTTTGTTGAAATATTAATATGCTACATATTACACATGTTGAAACATAGATATTCAACGTTTCTGTGGTTTGCAGAAACGTAAACTGCCTGTGTTTTATTCCGACGACCAGGCTGCAGATCAATACCTAAAGTATTGGTACTACATTTGTTATTTATTTGTTATCATTTGTCATTTAAAACTTGTTTTTTGTCTCGTGTTTTAACATACAGTATATTATAATATTAACAGGGAATAAAGTAGGCTATTAGTTAATTATAAGTGAATTGTAAAAATTGTTGTTGTTTTGCAAGTTACTCAGTGGTAATAAAAATGTATTCTGAAGTATCATCCTCACATTCTCTTGCAAAACTGAAATGGGTTGAAAATTCTACTAATAATAAAGATATAATACTAATAATAAACCAAAACTTTGTGTTGCTTGTCAAAATCAGTGGTCTCTAAAAAATGAGAAGACTGAGTTTGTTTACTTTCGTCTAAAATCAAGGACCCACTTTTTTGCAACATTACTATAAATTTTAGGTGTCAAATTTGGAAACTTCTGTTATCTGAGTCTTGAAACCATTTAACTTGCAGATCAAGAGGGAGAAACTCTGTATAGCACATACTTTAAAAAAAAAGGAAACTTAGGTTTAGATTTCAAGAATTATGAGTTTAGAGCTTTACAAAGCAAAGACTTCATTCATTATCTCTCTATTTAATTGAATTTGACACGGTGGTTATTTCCAAGAGGCCCTGGGTTCATAATAGGCCGGAGTTGATTTCAAAGTCACCTAAATGAGTTTTTAATCACTGTACACAGCATTCATTTAATCACAATTAGGTCTTTGAACTGCTGAATGGCAGCATAACACTGCCAGTTTTCATCACAATATTTATTCATTACAGAAAGAAACAGATGATTTAGTATGAGATTTTTTTTTCTCTTTGCTTGCATTCATTAATTCTGCTGTAACAAAAAAGGAATATTAAGCAGATAATTAGTCTTGGTAGTACATAAACGAGTGTAACTATAAATAAATGACCTGCTGCGTCACAGCTGTCACAGTTAAGGAGGATTAAAAGGTGTTTGCAGGTTGCACCTTTAGAGAGGAAGAGAAGTAGCAGTTTAGAAGAGAAAGAACATATAGAAGAGGAAGACTATGGTACACACCTTTTATGGTCTTGTTCAGTGTGTAAATCCAATCAGGAATCTCTCCTTCTCTCTTCTCGTTTCCTCTTTGTTTCCTCTCTTCTTCTCTCATTTCCTCTCCTCTCTTCAAGTTTCCTCTCCTCTCCTCTGATTACCATATCACCACATTATTTGCCTTTCTGGCCCTGAAGGAGAAATAAGCCATTAACCCTTTGAACTCACAGCCACTGAACCACAAACAGCTCCACTCTGATTCAGTAGAGTCATTAGCGTCTCCATTAATTCCACACTCAGCTGTTCACCTCCTGTAGACAAAAATTCAAACCGCCTGTGGACTAAACAAGCAGGTCTTCAGTTACTGAGAAGAGGAGTAATTCCTGATTCGGCTCGGAGAAAAAGTCACAATTCGGGTAAAGTGTAGCTGTGAAAGTCAAACATTAAGTTACTGAATCAACAGATGATTGGTGACATTTTGATGGCGAGTGTTGAGACAGTCCCGAGCTTTGATGAACAGAGCAGCTCACCGATAAAAATGCTGAATTGTCGTGTGATTGCTTGACCTTTTGTAGGAAAGTGCTGATGGAAAATGAGGTGTTTAACCTGGTTGTGTGTTTCCTATTCTGTGTGAGTCTGAGCTTTAGTGTCATTGTAGCTTGAGTCCGACCTTTAAAGGTGCTATATGTAAGAATGAGAAATGCCTTCTCATTAATGACACCGATGATTGGTGGTGAACTGCAGACAGCACCTTTTTTTGCTTGCACATGTCAGCACAAGTGAGCAGCTAAAATCACAATATCGTAATATATTTCACATGCTTTGCAGTAATGTTAGCTCACCTTTCCAACAGGAAAAAAGCCAGCTTGGGTGAAAGTCATTAGTTAATGTTAGCTAGTGTTGCAGGAGCCAGAGCTGATGTTTCAGCACTGAGTCTGTGAGAGTTAGTGTGGGGAACCGGACGTAGTGGAGGTAAAGAGCCGCTGCTCGCTAACAGACAGCTGCAGAGCCTGAGCTTCTGGAGCAATAACACCTGGACAGACGGGCTTCACTTGATAAAACTTTTGTGTTTTTTGGGCTTAGGACTTTGTGTCGGACTCTGTGTTGTGGTGGGTGCTGGTCATTTGTTGATGTCAGTGGACTCCATTTCTACGCTAGCTAGCGAGTGTTGCCCCCTGCTGGTACTGTAGCGGGAGAGAGGCAAGGCACTTGGGATCGTGCATAAACGTCACATCTTTTGGATTTTTGTGGAAAAACTGGCCTCACATACAGTCCTTCACATAGAAATCAGTCCCCAGGCTGTTATAGGCAACCAAGAAGGTTGATGAATAGGTTGATGATTTCAGTTAATTTTTAAATGTTTTAAACTAGGTAAAACTTTTACCTGATGAAGGTCTAAGGACCAAAACGTTATATCTTTAATAAAGTTTTTTGCAAGTAAAAGGATCGTGTGCAGGAATTCTTTCTTCTTTTGCCTACGGACATTTCCTCCTATGCACCTGCCAACAAGAAACTGAAGGTGTGCATGAGCCTTTATAGCAAAGAATGTTTTAAACTGAAATTCTTACGTAATTCTTACATATAGCACCTTTAATGAGACAGAGCAGGACATGAAGGAATAAAAAAGGATCTGACAGCTTTACACTCAGGTGTCAACACTTCAAGAGCATCATGTTCTGTACAACGTTTCATCATCTGAGACTTCATTAAATCTGGTTCCATTTGATGTTTCGTGCGTAATGATGGATGATACGTAAGATGTATAATGTGTTTTTTGGACAGGGAAAATTAAAGCTGAACCCGAAATGACCGCAAAAATGAGGACAGGGTGACTTATGCTTTCTGCTTTCACATATACTGCTACAAAACATTAAGTGTTAATATAGTCCGCAATTAGCCATGGCTTTGATGAATCTCTAAATTACAGCACATGTCTGAGATTTGGCAGTTACTTTATGTTCCACACAGTTTAAAGCACCACTTATTTTTATATTTAAGGACACAGCCTTCCCAAACTTAATTTGGCTGTTAACAGTGTTTTTCAGATGTGAAATTACACCCTTATCCGGTGCTCTCACATGATTCCCAGAGTAGCTGATTGCACTCAACTTCAACTTTTAAGAAAGTCTAATCAGCTGAAATACTCAAAAATGCTCTACGGAGCTATGGAGCTTCCAATTGCACTTTATTTTGGTTGTACATCCTGTGAGTTTAGATTTTAATGACCCTGTTTCCATCAGAAGTAGGCAGCAAATAAGCTCAAGTGTCATGTCAAGTGTATGCCGACTGCCCTGGATCGAGCGAGCGGGCAGCACACCTTTCTTGATAAAGAAAGTGGAACATATAGGAGCTAAAGAGCCAGATATTTTCTTAAGTAGCTAGTGAGAATCAATTCAAGGAGAAGAGAGTCCCCCATCCTGGAAACCTTTTCACTCTTAGTGAAAGAGGTGAAATACTTCCATTAAAGCAGAACATAAATCCCACATTTGTGTAGCTTATCTGTCAGTCACACACTCACATTCTCTCCCGTCAGGCTCTCGGAAGTGGTCAAAATTATTTTCTCTGGCAGTTAGCATTTTTCAGACTGTCGTTATGAGCTCCTCGTCTTCCTCATCTATGACAGCAGTACCTCAGTCCCCAGAGTGTGTGTCTGCACTGGCGGTTTGGATATGTTGTTTTTTTTTTTAATGGCAAGAATTTATTTCCTCCGTGGAAGTGCTCCAAGTTTGATTCATCAAACTCTCTTAACTACATAAACTTGGCGTAAATTGCAAAAAATGCATCACAAGAGCTGTCAGAGACTCCTCCAAGTTAAACTGGGCTAATGAAAAACACTTTTAGGGCTGAGTGACTCCAAAAAACACACTAGTGCTTGAAGACACTTGCTAGCATAGCAACATTAAGGCTAACAAAGAACCCATAATGCAACACTCTCTGTAGGAGCCAGTGTTAAACCTTCTCATTCAAAAAGAATATGCAATCTTGTGAACACATAATTGTCTTATATATATGATGATTCACACTTTTTCAAATGTAATTTCTAGAATACAATATTGTCTTGTATTCACACCAATATGACATGTCATATGGTGTGCATGATTCTGCCTCATAGTGGCAAAAAAAAATCAATGAATGCAGCTTATGTGTGATTATATTTCTCAACTTTGATCATGATAAAGATTGTGTTCCCCGGGGGATAAATATAATGTCACTATCCAATCCATAAGGCTGATTATACAGTTGTCACATGTACAGTATAGATCATGTTTTCACCTTGTAGTGAGCTGCTGTTGGAAACAACTGATGCTAAGAATTGAAGCAGATGTCTGTATGGGAATGTCCTCACTTGTTGTAGAATTAAGGTCAAACTTTCACAAAGTTTCTTTTGTCGAAGACATCTGAAACACGTCAGCTGTGGAAGCAGAAACACCTCATAGCACCTTAACCCCCCTCCCCCCCCACCCTCGCTCTCGCTCTGTCTATCTCTCGGTGGTCAGTAATGGATGTTTACATGGGAAGAGAAATAGTTTGCTCAGATCAGCCCGGCTGCTGTCAGCAGGAGATTGGTGGAGGGGAAACGAGTGTCAGCTGTGACAGGAAGGAACCCTGCAGAGAAAAATGACCGACATTGACAGGAAGAAAGACAGAGGAGGAGTGAGAGGAAAAAAAGAGAGAAGAAACTGATGAGGGATGGATAGACAGATGGAGGGAGACAGACAGGAGGAGGACGCAAAGACGCAGTGAGATGGGACGGAAATTGACGGAAATTACATGTGTGCAGAGAAACTTAATCTACATGAAGAATGTAGCCTGAGGCAATGCTAAATGCATTAAGAGTTAGTGAAGAGCAGGAAATTATGTTATTACCAAGGAGTGTGAAGCAGGTTATTAGAAATGAATAATTGTCCGAATGTATATGTGGGCAATTTCCTTTTTATAGGTTTGAGCCCTGAAACCAGTACATCAGTGCTGCAGTCTTTCATGAAATGACTCCAACCAGCCTGTGATATAAACCCTCAGACCAGTCAGACCAGTCCTCTCGAAATCCATATTCCCATTTAAAATCAGTTTACTAGTAGGGATGAATACTGGGAACTCTCACCAAAATCTGCCCCCTTTTTCCAAGAAAAATACCTGCAGGAACCCTGATGTTCACACACTAAAGACTCGTGTGTACTGAAACAACGATGCCTTCCTTGAAACTCATGAACCCAACGATGCAGCTTTTGTGTAAGCCCAACTTTGAAAGGTTGTTATTACAGTAATTTAACTGGATCTGATTTTCAGTTGCAAATGTTCCCAAGAATACTGGTCGCGCTAAAATGGCAGCTTAGAGTTCAGATTTGTGGAAAAATGTTTTTTTATACTAGATGTGAACAAAACCTGAAAATAATAATTATAAATAATCAGACATGAAGGCCTTCATCTTCTTATCAGCAGGCAGAGAAGCATCAAAGAATAAGTGTCCTGTACCTCAAACCACTGAAACAACTCACCAAAACAGCAGCGTGCTACAGATTTTTCTTCCTCGCCACTGTATGTAGTAATAACCTCCCTCAGGTCCATTATGCTTTACGTAACTCCAAAACATAGATACTTACAGTTTCATCACTAGTACAGTACATGCAGACAAAAGATGAATGCATAGTGTAATCTTGTGATTAGCAGGCAACGCAATTTAAAACCACTACAGCAGACAGGACAAAACTTCTGCTAAAACGTGGCTTTTTCCATCGAAGTGTCCTGTATCTGCAACCAGACGGGACTAGAGTGAAAAATGAGGGAGTGTCTAGTGTCATGTGTTACAGTGAGCACTATGCAAGTGATGGCTATGTTACTGAGATCTGATAGGTCAGGGGTTGGAAGACCAATGATTTTGGAAGTAGTGTGTGCGATACAGGACAACTCGTTCTTGTTGGAGACACACAACATGGTCTCCCCTTCCTGCAAGACATTTATAACACCCACCTCAGTCTGTTCAGCCTCCTGCCCTCAGGGAGAAGGTACCGAAGCCTCCGTGCCCGCTCCACCAGACTCACTAACAGCTTCATACACCAGGCTGTCAGGAAGTTGAACTCTCTCCCCACCCTCCCACTCCCTCCTGGACACCCTGGACTCTGAACCCTGACCTTCAGAAACGGACTGTCTTTTGCACTACTACTGCATAATATCATGCTGCTGCACTATTTGCACTATACAGGACAATATATATTTTATTTTTTTTATTTTATTTATTATAGTATATGTCTATTTGTTGTGCACTTTATTGTCTTACTTGTCTTACTTTAATGTTGCCACTGCGGGATACTGAGAAACGTTTTCTCGATTCTTCTGTATGTTTGGCACATGTAGAGAATTGACAAATAAAAATCTTGAATCTTGAAATAGGGGGAGCAGTAGAGCAGTGTGCATTGAATTATGCTTTGGACATGCAGACAAGGGTTCAGTGTCTTCCTCAAGTCTCCTCCTTCCTTCCTTCCTTCCTGGTTCCTGGTTCACTGTCCTAAAACAGTAAGTTCCCTCAATCTCATCCAAATCCATCAGTGTTCTCAAAGCATTCGATGATCTGTAGACAGTCACTCTGTTCTAATAGCAGGTTTGGTCCTCTGACCCTCTCCTCGTCATTTCATTTCATCGAAGCTGCTTCTCTCTTTTAGCGGTGTTTTGTTCCAGATGAGAGCGGTTGTCAGTCACAGCTGACGGGTCAGAGATGCTCAGAGGTTGTTAGGACTCTGACGCCTCCCGCTGTGAGGCTCAGGGTCTAATATCACGCTTCACAACACTCCTCAAAGCTCCCCGGCTGGATATACAGTAAACCTGAAAAGTCAAATAGGCAGCCAGTCGATGGTAAAAACAGATATTTAGAGCCAGTTGCAGAGTCAGTTTAGGACAAAATGTCCAAAAGCATTTAAATTAAATGAAAAATAAATATCTTAAGAGATGAAAATCAGTGTAAAACAAGGACAAACATAATGAGTGAGTGCTGTGATCAGGTTAGTTTATCTGGTTTCTAAAATTAATATTTGGACACATGAGATTGGCTTTGTTGGGCCAATAGATCAACACATCAAAAGGTCACCTCAGACCTATTTCTTACCATAAAATGGTTAATGTCATTACAAATGTATTAATATTAGTGTCAAATATTAATTAAAAGATTAAATGTAAAGATTTATAAATACAATCTGTATGAACAGAAGATGTAAAAGACAGTATGAAGATCTCTTCACCCAGGTGTTTCTTATCGTCATCCCTCAGTTATTTTTTAATGATCAAAATTGTTCATTTTGACAGATATTTAACCATAACAATAAACAGAGTCTACAGAGGAACAAAGAATACAAAAAAAAACAAAACAAGACAATGTTTAGTGACTTGTAAAAGTAACATTTATGATAAAGACAGTGACAACAGTAATAAAACAATAATGATGTAAATAATAACAAACATCTAAATAGAAAAAATAAAATAATAATGAATAAAGAAATAGAAATCAATAAATATTATCATACAGGCTGAACTAACTAAAGATAAAACATCCATATTTCTACATTCTAACATAATCATATTATTCCTTAAACAAGTTAAATAAACAAACCAGGATGTGCTTAATTTTAGGTGTTACTGTCATGAAGACTAACAGGAAATGGACCCAAATGAGACGCAGCAGGCAGAGCAAAATCTGAAGAAACTTCTTTATTAAAGGCTCAAAGGCAAGAAACAAAGCTGGCTGATCTGAAAAAAACCTAAAAACGAACAGAACCAAGAATCCAACAAAGACTGAATTGAAAACCAGGACTTAAATACAGACAGAACTAATAAGGGAACAGGTGATGAGACACAAGGGCAGGCTGGGAGTTGACCGGCTGGGGAAGACACCTGGAGCAGGGCAGGACTAACGAGGATAATGCCGGCCAGGTGTGAAAGGAAAGTGTGTACAGACATGCCCACATCACACACACAGACACACACACACACACACACACACCAGGAGGACATAGAGAGCAGACTAACTAATAAAGGCAGTCCAGTCCAAACAAACAAGAGGAAAAGTCAGAGGGTCTCTGGAGGACTGGTGGAGAATGGCAGCTAGACGTAGACTGGGACAGAATCATGACAGTTACATTCTTGCTATTTTGGGAACTTTTTGGGGCTGAGTGAGTTTTGCCATGTGAGACCACTTCTCAGTGTGTTTCCAGATTGTAAGAAGAGTCTCAGCAGGGGGAGTCGGGGGCTTTTTTTCCTGTCTTGCTGCGATGGTTCAATCACCGCTTTCCTCAAGTCAGTTTTTTTTTTTTTTCCTTTGGCCTGCCATCCTCCTCTAACCTGCCAGATGGTTTGTTACAGAAAACCATCTGAGACATAGTCCTTGGAAACTGTTTGGCAAAGAGCCGGCACTTTCAAAAAATACTTGGCAGGAGATCGGATGAACCGTCTGTCTATTACCTTGAGAGGCAGCTTGATTCACGAGATTACGCGAGAATCCTCACAGGATTGCTGATTGGTCTGAACCACCGGTGGTTTGGACACAAGTGTTTAACTTGAAGCCTGGCGAGATGGATTCCCACGTAATCTCGTGATCTTGTGAATCCAGCTGCCTCACAAGGTAAATCCTCTTCTTCTTCTTTTTTTTGCTGCAGGTGATTCTGACATTTCTTTTACACAGCTGATTCTACACTGTAGAAGGTAAAAGCCTTCCAAAGTATTGTGCATTAGATCAAATAAAGTACAATTAATATTAAGAAAGACCCAAACTGCTACGTCTTGTCTTCTGCAGTTTAGGCCAGTGGATGTACTTTTGTATCGTGATGCATCCTGCATTTTTTTTTTTTTTTTGAAGGAAAGTTGTCGGTTATGGAAAAAAAAGCTCTCCGCTGAAATGTTGTGACAAGCTCCTTTTAGTATACTACAATACACAAAACCGGTGATAATTCCTGCAGCAGTTTGTTGCAAGATAAATCTCAGCAGCAGCAGCAGCAGATGTCAGTTTACAGCTCAGATGGCAGCTTCAGGATCTCATCTGCCCGTTTCATTGTCAGACTTTTCATTCACGCTCAAACTCCCTCTGAATCTCCTCACAGCGTCTCCTCAAAGCGTCTGTTGACTCCTTCAACGATGCTGAAGTTAACAAAAACATGAAAGGTTTTGTTGACGTTTGGCAACATGTCATACAGTAGAGCGGAAAAGTAACACCCACCACTAGCGCATAAAGAAATGTGACCTCCAGGCTCTGCAGTGTAGGATCATGAACAAGAACTACTGCAGCTCCAGGTGTAACAAAACCTCTGGATGTTTGTGATGCAGGACAACTGTACATAAGACTGTGTGAGTGATGTTAAGGGCAGCATTAAGGCTGATTGGAGCTCAGGAGCTGTTTCTCATCGGTATTATTAATTTATTGCGGTTGTAAAAGTTGAAATATGAGTATCTGCCTTTAAGACATTATATGGCATTATATTATAATCTTATTGTCATCAAAGCAGCAATGCGTTAGTCTGTCCTGCAATACTTTTTCACCTTGTCTGTGGCTCTCAGCCCCCATTTTTTCCTCCTGAGGACATTTTTTAAAACTTTTTATTGCATGAGCTCGTTGGTGAGCCTTCAGTCCCCATACCTCTTCTAACTGGGCCAGTTTTTCCATAGATTTGGTGATGATGGTCCCCTTGGGTTGATTTGTCTTGAATTAATAATGTGTTTTTTGAATTGAGAAGGGTTTTTTTTTTGTTATAGAGTGCAGCTAACTCACAGGACAAAGCTGTGTCTGACACAAAGCTGTAGCTCTGGACTCCCAGCTGAAGATGTCCTTGGCACTCAGCAGGATGGCTTCAGGCTTTCTAAATTTGCACAAGAAGTTTTTTTTTTTTTTTTTTTTTTTTTTTTTCTAATTCAGCAGCTTTCTCCCAAAATCCCCTCCAAAACATTGGAAGCACATTTGCATTGCAAGTTTTCTTTGCCTTCCAGCCTTCACTGTTCTATAATCTGATGAAAGGTCATCAAAGCCTGTTTTGTTCAGAGTGAAGTTACAGTGTATGAGCCGTAATTACAAGAAGCACAAGCAGCTTTATTAGTGTTGTCCCTTCATGTCCTTTTATGTAATTATCTTTTAATTTCCTCTGTCTACGCTAGATGCCTTAACCCGACTCCCAACAATAAGTTGAATCAACCAATAAACTTGTTTAACGATGTGATTTCTGCTACATTTTAAATTCACCACACAAAATTGGACTTGCCGCTTGTGATTTAGTGTATTAATCTCGGAAATCATGATTAATTTAAATAAAATAACATGAAATTATGATGGTGTCTCGGTATCTGTGCTCTTTGGGATAATATTCAATAATAAAATTAAGTCAGTGATATTTAATGTATTCCCTTTTAAAGTAACTCAAAGGCAGAGACATTGTAGCTTCTTAATATGAAAGCAAATAAGTGTGGCCAACTTACAGAGTTGCTAGAATGACATTGTTCAGATTGATATCTGGTTTATCCTGCAATATCTCATCTTCAACCAGCTTTTCTCCAATTATCATGCATTGACTATCAGCTGATAAAGGTCATATCAGCCGTCTGCACTCCATTTAAGAGGGTTTCCCTGCCCTTTCCTCCATATAACAAGTGACACGCTGGCATTATAGTGTGTTATAAACCATTTATTAAATGTATATACTGATTTATGAATGTATATACTGATTATAACTGAAAAAATAGGGTGACTAGATTTTGGACAGTCGGTCGAAGAAAAACAAGCAATTTGATGATGTCACTTTGGTATTCAGGAAATTGTGATTTATTTTTATGATCCATGTTTTTCACTTTTTTCTGACATGTTATAGATCAAAAAAAAAAAAAAAAAGAAAAGTGGGTCAGTTGAGCAGTTTCCATGATAAACATCCCCTCTTTGACCTTTCAGTGTCAGATGAATGAAATTATAAAGAAACGCGGTAACAGTCACTCAATCCATCAGTCAGTTACACGCTGAGTCTGTCAGTAAGTGGAAAATCACCTGTCAGTTTTCCCACCAACAGATTTAAGCTTGTGTCAGAAACTCCACCCGACAACAGAGCCCCCCCACTGAAAGATATTTTAGTCCCGCTGCTGCTGCAGCTTCAGGCTCGGTCCTGCGGTTAAATCTATTGCAGAAAATCGATCTAATGTATGCCTTCTTATAACCTGCCTCTTCACCAATCACACTAAAGGTGTCTGAACACGGGTATAATTACAGCAGTGTATTTCAGTCTGTTTCTATTAACCTCAGTTCATTTCTCTCCTCTCTCTCATCCGCTTCAATAGCTAGAGGTGCTCACAGATTTAACAGCAGGTAAACATTTCTCTGTTGACTCCGGTATCAGTCTCACTGTCCTCAGTGAAATTACTGCAGCATCTTGTTCTCTGTGGAAAATATCTGCAGGCAAATGCTGCTTCACCGACTCTATTTCTCTATTAATCTCTTTCTGAGTGTCTCACAGTAAACGAGACAGTCGTGCAAACCTTTATTCACTTGAAAAGAGAAGAGATAATCATCAGAAACAACAAGATCGTCTCATAGCGTGTTGTCAGATCCACAGAGATCAATTATCTCAACCAAAAAAATTAACCACTGTATATAGACAACTGAATAAATGTCAGTGAGCGGGACTTTGTTGAGTTTGTTTCAAGTTAAAACTCAACTCAGGATCCTATTTTCTTCATATCAGGAGAAGTGAAAGGAATATGCATGCTGAGAGATAAGATTTTTTTTTGACCAAAAGATATTTGCCAGACGCTGATGTGAGATAAACAGTTATTATATCTTTCATATATTTGAGAAAGCTCAAGGAGTTCTGCTGTCCCTTATCATGAAACAGATGCTTCCAATTCTGAGGCTGTTAGTGTGTCAGGAAAGATAAACTAAATGCAGCTTCAGACAATTCACACTTCACATTTTCATGTATATTTTTACTCCTGTCTGATATTATGTGAATAAATCTCATCTGAGTAAAGTGAACAGAGATCTGAAATGAAACGATAATGATACAATAAAGAGTGTTTCAGTTTCTGAGGGTGTTACACACCTAAAGAAGTGCAGATATTTCATGCTTTATAGTCATTTTTGCTTCCAAGACTCAGAAAAAAAAAAATCAATTTCCCCTTTGAGGGTGATTTTTTTCTCCTCCTATTATTAACACCATGACTGCAGTATGTATCTCTGTTGTCATCACTGATCATTTCAGCTCCACTGCTGGTACAGATATCAAAATATGAAACCCCAGAGTCAAATTTATACAGAAATATCCAAAATGTGACATATAAATGATTTTCTATGGAAACAGAGAAATTTTTTTTTTATTTTTTGTGGAGTTGTCTTACTTAAAGACAGAGTTTGAACTGATGTGGTAAAAAGTAAAAGTTTTACATTTTTGAAATAGCCTCTTACTAACTCGAGACCAAACTGGACTCTGAATCAAAGTTCATTCTTGACCCGACGACTGAAGCTTCAGAGGCTATTAAGTGGACCTTGGGTTGGGACTGTTTTGTCTAAGTTTCAACCAAATCCTAAACTTTACTTCTAATATCTAAAATTAAAGGCGATATCACAGTCGTGGCTCATTTCTATATCCACATACTCGCACATCATGTTTTCTTCTGACAAGAAAGGGAAAAAGTGATTGAAAGAAATACTTTTTTTTTCTGTCTGCACTTCATGAGGCAACCAAGATGCAGTATTGGTTGTCCTCCACTATGATAAACTAGATGGGATAAAATGCTAATTTTTGTTTTTTAATATAAAGTGCTGACTTGTCATACCTGGTAGAGTTTTGGCATGTACCATTTGGAATTAAGAGCGTACCGTCTCAGTCTGCAGGAGGAGGCATGCAGGAAAAATGGAGATTCTCCAGAGACAGTTCTGGTTAATCCTTTATATTTTTGGTCATGGATACTCACAATGCATTGAGGTGTAAGTGTGAGAGATGAAAAGGTAAGAGGTCTGTCTGCCGGAGCAGGGAAATAATAGACTTCAGCGATGCTCATGCTTAAAAGTGTTGACCATCATGCCTCGCCTGCTGTGAAATTGTAATGAAAACAGCAATTTTAACAGCATGGCACAACAAAGTGCAGCTAAAGCACGGTGTCCTGTACTTGTCCTGGACAGTTTCTATCCTTCCTCCTCTGCCCTCAGTTCTCGCCTCCCTGCGCTGTCTCTGGTTTTACTGCCTGTGTGTTTTTCTGCCGTTCCTCACCTGTCCACCACGTGACTTCTGTATGTAGGAGTCCAACTGCTGACCAGCATCTCTGTCAGTCAGCCCTTCATTTATTTCTGTGTTGTCAAGCCCAGCATTCATGATCCACTGAGCATTTCAGGTCTTCAGAGAATCAGTTGGAGAGCGTCCCTGTCTTCCTGCAGGCTTGATCTGTGGAACTGATTAGAACTTGGTGGTCAAAGGTCAAAGGTCAAGGTCAAAGAATTCATGCACTAATTATGACAAATTTTCACACAAATGTCTAATAGGATAAAATAATGAAGTGATGACATTTTATATCCAAAAGGTCAAAGTAAAGGTCAACTTCACTGTGACATCATAAAACTCTGCAAGAACACTTTTCTGGTCGTTATTCAACACCACGCAGGAACAGAAGGGGAGATTGTGACCATGTTTCACATTTGGTCAGATACTGAATTGGTGACACTAATCTTAGGAGCCCACCTTGAAACTGTGGTGATTGTTGTCAGGAAGTGAAACTGCATCGAATTGGTTTTTCCTCCAGAATAATTTCATCTTCCCAGGACTCCGCTGGCTGTCCGTGCAGCCGCCCGTCCCTCAGTCTATCTGGCTTCTTTTCTTTCTTCCTGCCTGCCTGCCTGTCTGTCTGCGCACCATGTTAGCTGGACAATATTCTGGGTAATTGAGCTATTTTGGATAAAACTCTTCTTATTCTTCTCTGCGCTATACAGCACAGTGATATAGTGAAGAAGAATTGTACATTGGCAGCGGTGACTGAAATGAAGAAACCAATCTACATTCAATAACATCACATTACAACAGAAAATATGTCCAAGTAAATCATATTAAACTTGTGCATTGATTATGTATGAACTTCATGATTAAATCCTCACTATAGTCGAGCTGCTGCTCCCCAATAATAATGAATTGGTTTCAGACAAGTTTCAAATGAAAAACACTTTTAATGAAGGTGAACTGAAATGCTATTTTCAGGTTTAATTAAACTTTTCCCCCTCTATTCCTCTAATGAGGTCATTAATGCACAAAATTGGTAAAGCTCTGGTGGAATCCATTGACATTCCGGTTATCTACAGAGCGCCTATTGACGAGTTGATTAATTACTTCTGGACACCATTCAAAGATCAAATTTGAGACTCTCTTCACGAATTCCATTTTTAGATTTAGTTGTTATCATTTTAGTGGTAGTAAATAGTATCTTTTTTTTAAAGCAAATGTAAATCCATGTGTGTTCCAGTAACTGCACAGATTGATCAATAGATTATCAGAGAGGATATCATCTTACTGTAGTACATGGATGTTATGTGCATCACTGACAGTTCAATACCATGAATGCAGTAGTGACCGTAACAACAGCCTTTTACATCGGTAATTAATACCCCAAAAAACAAAACCGCCTTTGAGCCATTTATACATCACTTGTCTGGGACCTTTGACCCAGATAAATATGTAATTCTGATATTATAGAAAGTTACTAGTTTGTTTATTGTTGCCACCAGATAAGAAGTGATTGCTTTATCAGAAAGCTTAATGAGGATTTATTTTATCTTCATCCAACGTCATAATTCAGTGCTGTTCATTCCTGCAGGAAGATCAGAGGAGGAGGTGGAGTCTCAATTTATTTACTAAACAATTTTAACTTCATTGAAAGAAAAGAGCTTAGTTTAGATAAGACTGATGTGGAGTCATTGGTCATCGAAATTCCCTGTTGTTCAGTATTTGATGGCAAAAGTATTTTAACTGGAAGTATTTATAGACAACCTGATTCTGACATCAGCAGTTTCATGGATGCCCTCAACCTAGTTGCCAGAACAAAATGTTGGCATTGAACGTTTCTGCAAACCACAGAAACGTTGAATATATACGTTTCAACACGTGTAATACGTATCATATTAACATTTCTACAAACGTAGCATATTAACATTTCTATCTGTTGAATAATGATGTTTTATGGTGTGACAACGCTGTGGTTAAGGTCTGGTTAGGTTTAGACACAAAGACCACTTGGTTAGAGTTAGGGGAAAGGTCATGGTTTGGGTTAAAATAAAATAAAAAATAAAATAAAAACGGCTGCAAATGTCCTGACGTCTCACTAAAAACACCTGCTTTTGTCGGTTGAAACGGGAAGTGGTTTCGAGGTGGTCTCGAGCTGTGCTCTCTGCTGATTTCCAACTTACTGCCAAGAAACTTCCTAACCGTCCACCGACCCCTCCTCCTCTTAATAGGAAAGTCAGCTCATATAGATCGCATGTGAACTACGTCACTTTAGAAATGTTAAGATGATACGTATTGTTGAAATGTTAATATGCTACGTATTACACATGTTGAAACATAGATATTCAACGTTTCTGTGGTTTGCAGAAACATACAATGCCGACGTTTTATTCTGGCGACCAGGCTGATGCCCTCTACTTTACCCAGGAAATGATATGTAAGGAAGAAAGAATGTGTTTGTTACTTGGTTATTTCAATAAAGACAAACTGTCATCTACTGTTGATTTTTTTCAATATACTTTCTTCAACGTATGAACCTTGATTCATACACCTACTAGAATAACAAGGTCATCTGCTATGCTTGTTGACAACATATGAATTATTTAGATTACAATATTAGTGCAGGATTATTGCTGACTGATATTTCTGATCATCTGTAGGTATTTCAGTTGAAACCAGGGTCAATAAGCACAGCAAATCTAAAAATACTGCACAAGAGATCATAAAATATCATAAGTTTTCCAGAGAGAATATTGAGTTTTTCAAGTCATTGATGAATGAAGTTTCATGGGAAGAGGTTTTCAATCAGCAGGATGTTGAAAGAGTCTATCACACATTCTCAGCTGGTTTCAATTCTGTTTTTAATAAATGTTTTCCATTGATTAATAAGTGAAAAACAAATGACTCCACAAATGTGAAACCTCGGGTGACTGAAGAATTAAAAAGATCCTTTATTATAAAGAGCATATTATATAAGAAATTTATTATGAATCCCCACTGCTCTAAACTTATAACTTATTACTTATAAGAAGTATAAAAATAACTTTACCCAATTATTTAGAAAAGCCAAAAAAAAAAAAAAAAAATTCAGAAAAATTCACCCAAGCCTCTGAAGATATTAAATCATCCTCTTCAATCAATTACTAAATAGAGAAAAAGCTCCTGTAGTTGGGCCGTCTGAAATGTTGAGGATTGATGGAATTCTTCTTAACCGCAGGCAGAAAGCTGATGGTTTTAATTCATTTTTTATAAATGTAGGATTTTTCATAGCCAAGAATTTTAATGATTCTGGTGAGACTCCAGCTGATTTAATCACACTTAAATTTTCCTCGCTTTGCAATTTCGAGCCACCCACTGCTAAAGAAATACATAGTATTTATTATAAAGTTAAAGGATTCTGCTGAGAGACATGATGGAATCAGAAGTAACTTGATAAAAGAAATTATTAACTCAGTCGTTCATCTTCTTATATTTTTCTCCTATCATTACAAACAGGTGTTCTCAAAGTTGCTAAAGTTTACAAATCACGTGACTATGACACTTTTACAAGTTATCGTCCAATCTCTATTCTACCTTGTTTATGTTGTTTATGCAAAAACAACATCCTGAACAAACATTAGTATGGTTGTTGCTCAACAGAATTGGCACTGTTGCAGCTTGTTGACAAGATTTCTTCTGCCTGGGATGAAAAAAAAAAAAAATGCACTCGGCATCTTTTTAGATTTATCCGAAGCATTTGATACAGTTAATCACAATATTCTTATTTCCAAGCTTAACAAATATGGATTACAAGATGTTTGAATGACTAGTCAATTATTTAAATCATGTATGCATAAATGGTTGCATTTCAAATAGATTAAAATTACTTTGTGGATTACCTCAAGGCTCTATTCTTGGCCCACTTCTATTTTTGATTTACATTAATGACTTGCCCATGGTTTATGAAGATGTTTTTCATATTTTATTTGCAGATGATACTAATCTCATAGCTACTCATGATGATTTCAAAGCACTAATCCGGCATACAAACAATGGAATATCTTCCATTTCTAAATGGTTTTGGATGAACAAATTTACTCTCAATAATATTTTGCGATAAAAACAAAAAATATAAAATGATGCTACAGTATTCATAAATGATACAGAACAAAATTCTTAGTTATTGTAGATGAAAGATTAACTTAAAACATATTGAATATGTTTATAAAAGGTCAATGAAAATGATTGGGATATTCTCTGATTCATCTTTCTTCTCATTTAACTCTTTATAATTATAGTCACATCTATCCATATATCAATTATTGCAATATTGTTTTGGCTGCTACATATCCGTCATACCTCCTTAAAAGGTTTTTAAGAATGATTTCAAACTCCACTAGCCAAGAGCCATCTGCACCTTTGTTTAGTAAATTTAAACTTTTGTTATTCTGTAAATACTCTTCTAATGCATATTTATGTTTAAATTCATAGATCACAAGCAAAACCTTACAGATACCTTTCATAATTTTTTCCTTTTATCGTCAGACATTCACTGTTATTCAATAAGGCGCTCAAACAACTTTCATTTACCTTATTGTTGCGCTTCCAATCATCAGTTTTTCAAATTAAATGTCCTCATCTCTGGAATTCAATACGTACAACTTTGAAGTCGTCGTCTTTTTTAATGACTTTCAAAACACATTTTAAAAAATATCTAAATAGAATATTGTGTGACCGGGTATGTATTATATCTCTTACACATTTAAAGTGTGCAAATTTCTGCTTTGTCTATTTGATATTGTCTTGTTTTTATGACTCACTGTGTTTTTAATGACTTGTTGAAATGAAGGGGAGGACTTTGTTTAAGCCCTCTAGGCTTCTTTCCTCTCCTGCATGATTAATATAACTTTTTTTTTTTACTGTGTAATATTTTATTGTAACCTCTGTGCAAATTAATAAACTAAAGTAAACTAAGTAAAGTGCTGAACTGCAGAGACAGACAATCATATTAAACAATAAGTATAAACACTCACATCAGAAATTTCTACCACAAAAATGGAAAAAAAAAGGGAAAACTGACGAATCTTCAGATTTGTGGATTTTTCTTTTGACTTCGCCAAAACACCATTTTTTTATTTACTGCAGAACATAAACCAGTTGAACAGTTTCCAATGTGAATTTTTGCATTCAGCTATTCAAGTATGACCTTGAAACAGAGAAAAATAGAATATTTACATTTATTCAACTGACTTCTTTTTTGTTATTTTGATGTTGAATATTTTGAGTTTTATTTATTTTTCTTATCTTATGTAACCACAGGCAAGTGGGAAAACTCTCATGTCTCACTCCCAGGAGGGAAAAAAAACATCCACTAAAAATTTGGTCACAAAAAATAGTTTTGTCTGAGCAGAGCTGTTGTCTGTTGCTGTGTAATCCAGCTGTAAGCTTGTTAATTCCTGGCAGAGACCGGCTGCGCTGAACCGACTAACATCGACTGTCTGAAGCTTCAGGAGGCTGCAGCCCGGCTGATCAGCTTTGCTCTAAAACAACAGAAACCTGAGTTGCCCTGAAAGAGGAACCAACAGGATTAGTGAAAGGCGCTGTCTGTAGTTGTCTAACTTCAGTGTTTCAAGGATAAAACAGTAGAAGGTTACACTGAGCTCACTTTTAATGCCACTTGGATCTTCTTTCTTCTCTGACATGGTTTCCATAAATCCAGGCTTATAAAACACCTTGAGTTTCATAAGCTGTTATTGCACCAGGCGAGTTGAGTAAAAACAACATTCATATTTATGGCATCAGAAAGGAGTTTCTGCAAGGTGAGTGAAAGTCTGACAAGATAACTCAGATCCGTTCACCTCCATCCAACGCTCTGACCCAGAGCAAAAGGGGCTCAATACTTCGCTCAAAGGCTCATGGTGATACATAAGCAACATAGTGGGCAGCTGTGGCCTAAAGGTTAGCGAAGCGAGCATATAACCAGAAGATTGTTGGTTCAATCCCCAGAACAGCGGGGTAAATCTGTGTGGGGAAAGTAAAATAGCAGTCCAGACGGCGCCTTCACTGAGCCTGTTGGTTTCTTTTAAGGGCAACTCAGGTTTCTCACGTCTACTGCTGGATTACACAGAAACAGACAAAATCTCTGCTCCACTTCCTGTACTCAGACTCAAAAACTATTCTCCAAGCATTCTTGAGAAATCTTCTGCTGCTTTTTGTCACCAGCAGGTCTCTAAGGTCCTCTGATCAGGGTTTGCTTGTTGTTATTCGATCTAGTCTTAAAATTAAAGGAGACTGTGCTTTTGAGGTTGTGGCTCCTAAACTTTGTAACTCTCTCCCTTTGGACTTAAGATCTGTGGACGCCTTTAAAAAGCAGCTCAAGACCCACTAGTTTAGACTTGCCTTTAAGTATTTTTTTCTGTTTTCTATTTAATTCTGCTTTTATTGTGTTTTATGTTTATGCTTTATTTCTTCTGTGAAGCACTCTGTGATGTCTCAGGTCTGGAAAGGTTCTGTATAAATAAAGGAAACATTTCTGGGAGGAAGAAATAATCTCAGTGGTTGACTCATATCTTGCTAAGTATTTTAAGACTGACAGAAGCTGCTCTTCTTAATGTTGTGACCTTTCAAATTTCACTGGTAATTTCTCTAGAAACTAATGACAATTCAAAGGTGTGTTTCTCAAATCCATACAGCTGCACAAGTAGCATCTCTGCTAGGAACAAATGTTTAAATGCTAATTGGTGGATGTGTCAAATGGCAACCGGAAAGGTTTGACATTTTCAGGAAAAAATTAAGCCTATTTACTTTCTTCTTTCTGCTGAGAGTTACAGTAGATAAGAAGATTAATACCAGTCTCACGTCTGTGTTTTAAGTACTGAGTCGGAGCCAGGAGTCTTTATCTTAGTGTAAAGACTGGAAGCAGTGGGAAACAGCTAGCCTGGCTCTTCCAAGAAGTCTCAAAGTCCTAAAACCTGCCTACCACCAGCACAATATTTAACATATTAGAGACAAGTAAAAACTGATTATGTGAGAGTTTTTAACTTTGGCTACAGATACACTGGGGACATTGATCTTACTGTGTGTTCAGACAAAACTCAACAAATGCGAATTTTAGAGGCAGTGCAGTTGCATAAAGTATAAAGCTGATGGAAAGACATGAACGGGCACAAGTTCACCTGGGGCAGCAAGAACTGAGACAAATGCGCATCCGCATGGGTTGAAAATGTGTTAACTTGAACAAAAACTTTGCATTTGGGGCTTTATGAATCAAACGTTGCCTCAGAAACAGACAGAGAAATGAGGAAACATGTTATGTTGTGCACAGTTGGTAAATTGGCCGTTTGGGTTGGATAAACACTGACTGCACAAATAGTCCAGTGGATAAATTCATGTGAGAATTTGCTTTGCTTTCTCTCTGAACACACCTTTACAATATTGACTTCAAACTACTGATTTCTTTTTTCCCGGAGCCAGCAGTGATGAAGACATAGAGCTTCAGACACACATGAAACCACTATCTCAACAAAACTTCTCTCCTCTCTAAGATCAGATGAAGAAAAGCACACCTGTACTCCACCTGGCAGAGCCAGGAAGTACCTCTTTGAGGAAACCTGCTGCCGTCTTCATCATCTGACGGGCAGCCTGCAGGCATTTCACACCATCTGTCAGGTAAGGATTAAACAATACTGAACTATCCATTCTTGAGGCTCTCTAACACACATTAACAATCTACCTTCTCACATAAAAGAGGTAGAAAAAAAGCAAAGTCTGGATCAAGTGTGTCGGGGACTTTTTGTGCACTTTTTAGAGATTTTTTTCAGTCATTAATTCTTAGAGAAGGTCATTAAATCCAGACAGCAGAGGTAATTATATAAGTCATTAAAGTGCATGGCTGGTAGGTGTTTTTCGTCAATCCTTGATTAATATTACATATTCTTAGATTTGATCTCGTAAGATAGGAACGTGATTAATTATCGATTGTCAGAGGATTATGTCAAAAAAAACGTGAAGATAATTCAAGTGCTATTCATTTGTTGTCAACATAGAATGAAGTGCAATTTGTCCCAGAAGACTTTATATCATTTCATATCAGGGCAATGAGTCTAATTACAACGTAGAGTCTTATTATCAGCTGTCAATCACTATATTTGTTAAATTCTATGAGCCTTATGCAAGTTTCTTGGACATAAATCCAGATTCAGTAAACTATTGCTGCTCCCAGTTAACGCACCTGCAATCCCATTTTGCGTACTGACTGTTTTTAGGATACAGTGCATTGAAATCGGCACAGGATGAACATCTCGACATCACTACACCACCTGGATACTGACAGTGTTTGGTTGAGATGTTGCCACAAGTGTATTATATAAATTAACTTGAATAGACTCTATACTCTCGACTCTTTTGCTGCTTAGAGGCCAAAAGAGAAAGCGGATTCTGAGGTTGTTTGTCATCACTAACCTTAATCTCTAACCCTTCTTGAGAAAGAAGCACTTCTTTCGCTCGAAAGGACCGTTTCGATGATACTCAACCTTGTTTCTATGTACTCATCACAGTGACAGGAATAGATATACTAAATATACAGCTAGTCCTCCAAATTTAATGACAAAAGATGTCGTTAGTCCGTGCACTCCAGAACAACTCATACCTGTGTTGTACTTGTTCTTGTACTTGATGGTGATACTCTCCTTTTTCAGTAAGGGGGGATGATGGCTGTTCTCCTCTCTCTGAGGGCTGCTTACAGACGGTACATCTCGGAGGGTCACTTGTTGTTGCACTCATGGTGCTAAAATCACAAACAGAAGATGGATATTAATTTTTACAGTACTGTAACTGACAAATAATTAATGAACTTCACTAACTGCAAATTTTGTAACCCTCAACTTGATCATTTTTTGCAATGACTCCTGTTCACATGAATTTTGCAGGTCGCTCAATTTGTTAACCCTTAGATGCATAATCCATCCATAAGAGGGTCAAAATAACGTGTTTTAAAGAATAATAAAAATATGCCATTTTCATAATTTTGGTTAAGAATAATGATTTGTATTATATTTTGGTTCACACAAGAATGAGTTCACATTTGAAATATGTTTATTTTTGACTTTTTAGCAGATTTTGAACATTACTAGGATACTAGTATTGCCACAACTACTACTGCCAAAATCAAGCTGTTTCTAACCCTAACCCTTTCAAAGATCTTGAGTAAGTCATCTTTATATCCTCCCACTTGGACTACTACAACTCCCTGTATACTGGGATTAGTCAGTTGTCCCTGTCCTGTCTGCAACTGGTCCAGAACGCTGCAGCCGGACTCCTGACAGGTACCTGGAGGAGGGACCATATTACCCGTATCCTGGCTTCTTTCCACTGGCTGCCTGCACAGTTCAGAATTGATTTTAAGGTTCTGCTGTTTGTTTATAAAGCCCTAAATGGGCTTTATTGTGGACAGTAACTGAACCCTTTGTATGAACATCAGCCAAGAAGAAATGCATAAATCAATTTTTTAAGATTGGTGGCATTGGGGAAATTGTGGCATCACCAATTTCAGTATTTTAAGACTAGAAAAGAGTTTCTGTTGCAATTTGTGCAGGGTCATGTCGTATAATGCCTGTACTTGTAGTAAATAGAATGATTTTATGTACTGAAGTGGAAAGTGAGTCTTTTTCTTGCTGTTCATTCAGACTGTGTGGATTACAAGTGAATGAAAAGAGCTTTAATTCCTATGAGGTGAAGAATATTACTGAAAAGAAAAAAGGTTTTTAAAATGTGTAGAGGCTCAGAGTTGAACTTTAAACAATTAATTGTGGTTAAACTTGTAGTCTAATTTTAGGGAGCAGACGTGTAGTTAAAGGACCAATGTGTAGGATTTAGTGGCATCTTGCAGTAAGGTTGCAGTTTGCAACCAAATTAATACCTTTCCCCTCCACCTCCCCTTCCAATTGGCCCTCTCTAGAGCCAGTGTTTGGTTTGTCCATTCTGGGCTACCATAGAAACATGGTGGCATGCTCCGTGAAAGGGGACCTGCTCCCTCTGTAGATATAAAGGGCTCCTCTAAGATAACATGATTCTTATTTTCATGGGATTATACACTCATTAAAACATAGTTATGAATATTATATTGCATTTCCGTTCCACTAGATGCCACTAAATTCTTCATAGTGCACCTTTAAAGAAAGAAACATAAACTGGAATCAAACATAAATGTATCATGAACACAGGATGTGTTGGTAGCCAACCGTGTGACTCTGAGACACTGAAACATTGGGAACTTTTTGTGCTTCTTTGCCAAAATAAAATGTGTGTTACATGAATAAATTCATTACATCTAAATAAAACTGGAACATGATTCACAGAAAGACATGCAAAAAATGGTATCAGTTGCATTGAAATGGAAATCTATTCAAATGTGTCTACTGTCATATGTTTATGATCTGCATAACAGGCTTTAATTAATCTCACTCTGCAAAAACCGGAGTGAAATCATGATGTCTTAGAATATTAGTGTGATTTTTTATAACTGTCTCTAATATAGTTTGATTTATGTATAATTCAAAGAAATAATTTTGTTGTGACTCACACAGTTACTTTAAATGTCAAGCGCTTAAAGTCTGCACAGGAATGTTTTTCAAATCAGTTTTCATTATCAAGGACAGGAAAACTCAAGTTTACATTGAAATAAGCTTTACTGGCACCTCAGGACACACACACATGCACGCACACACATACTCACACACACACACACACACACTCCCTCTTCCCTCCCTCCCTCCTGCTCCTCCATTTTGATGTGTTATTGACAAGACTGCAGGCCAAAGCCATGACCTTTGGTTGGTTTCTGAAGGTTATAAACAAGGAATTATACAGTTTGTATGGAAACACTATAGTAAGGATCACCCACTAGCACAAATTGGAGCAACCTCAAGAGAACATCACAAATCTCCACCCACACTATAGCGCCTGAAGTCAAGTCAAGTCAATTTTAGACCAATATCACAAATCACAAATTTGCCTCAGTGTGTTTTACAATCTGTACAGCATACATCCTCCATTCTTAAACCCTTGATTCTGATAAAAGAGAAACTCCCCTCCAAAAAAAACACATTTAGTGTGGAAAAATATGAAAAATCAGCTCAAGCTCATTAAACCGTTGCAAAAGAAAACCTCACACAGTGAAAAATAATGTTGAAAACATGATGGAAATATGACATTTATGTTGGTTTTATGTGTTAATTTGAGGGAAGTCTCCTCATTGGTCCACACAGATCACCTGCAGATATTTTTTGTCTCCTCAGTGGAGCAAACGTTTCAGTGGACGTTACATCACATACTTCCTGTGCGTCATGATTTAAGTCTGTTTCCATTGAATTTTACTTCTATCGATACACCAGTTTTTCTATCTCAGTCAAGTGTAAAAATATTTTTGAAATATTTAGAGATTTTCTTTCAAATTTTCAGCCATTTTTATGTGAAAATTGAAAATGAAAATAAAAACCAGTGAATGAAAAAGCACCTAGCTGATGCAGCTGGTGTTGATTAAACCTCTGTTCAGTCTCAACTCATAAGTTGTTCTCATGAACATATTTTTCAGTTTCTGTTGTCAAACAACTGAATAGGTATAAAAGTGATTTGATCTTGTTTTATAGATGCTTCCTGTTGTCCAAGTGAATGGTTGGTTCCTGCATCAATGCACTGAGACATCAATCAAATCGCTATTTTGTAATTGTGTTGTCGTCTGACGAAATAAACATGCAGTAAAAGCAGGTTAATGACAACATGTGATTGGCTTTATCACAGTTTATAATGATGAGTTCTTTCATTGCCTGATCATGTCTCAGCAGAATGATCTACTCTGGAGAAAGTTTTCGGGGTTGTTATATATGCTAAGTGTCAATATAATCTGACATCACTGTCAAACTCCAGCCTCTGCACGGCACCCACATCATCGCCCCTCCACCTTGATACCACACATACACACCCACAGGAAGCTGTAACATTTCTTATGTGATAACGAGCACGCATGCATTTTTGAACTATGTCTAGAAAGCTCAGAAAAAATGCATTTGTCATGTAGACAATGCATAACTCAGAGTGGTATTTGACTTAAATGGGTCTTTACTTAACAGCAGACAGAGGAGCAACCCCTTTATTCCCGTCCTCCCAACTTACAATTCTATACGTCAGTGTACAGTACCCAGAAGAGCTGACTTCTCTGTGAAACTCCTTGATTTCTCTCCCTCTCGTCTGGCAGCCAGCAGCTTGATCTCTGCTCCACTCTCAAAGAAACTCTGAGTGTCTTTTCTGTTTCAGCCAACTGGCCGGCCGGTCGGGCAGCAGGCCTCCAACAGCCTGCAGCTGCTGCTGTGAATATAAAGCAGAGTCAGAGTGCATCGATCACCAACTCGCTCCATCTGGTATTCAACATAAATACGAGTGTGGACAAAAAGGCGAGGCAGTGGCTCAGGAACAGCCACAAAAAAAAAAACAACTCACATCATTCAACAGCAAGTTGACTCTTCATGTCAAAGACACTTTGAGCTTTTAATACTTCAGTTTACTCCATGATCTACTAATAACTGAGAGCACACTGCAGCTTTGACCCCATATAGTACATACTGATGGCTATAATGATTAGCTGTAGAAATTTAGCAAAGTGAAAACACTAATCACTACATAATGTACTATATTTACTCATAATCTTTCCTTTAGTTTCTGTTTTATTCACAACCAAAACAGCTTCTCACTCAGCTCATTCTCATGCCTCTCTCCTTTCTGTTTTTCAAAAGTCCATTCAACATCTCTATTTAGCCATTTTGGAGGTTACCATGGTGAGGAAAAAAACTCTCCATTGATGACCGTGTGGTGCAAAAGTAACGTGTTGTCTCTCCGCAGGGATCAAGTTCAGGTTCAAGCTCATCTTTATTGTCCTGTGTATTAAAAATACAATGAAATACTTATGCTATGGTTCTCTCTACCTTAACATAAAGGACACATTATCCCAAAACAGCAAAACGCTATATAAAACACTACAGACCTACACATGTATACATTCATATGTATACATTATAAACACAATATACAGTACACCATAACAACAAAGTGCATATGGGTGCATCAGCTGTTCAGTAAGCTGACTGCCTGTGGGGAGAAGTTGTTACTGAGACGGTTGGTGTGTGATTTGATGGTTTGGTAACGTTTATTTTTAGATGGAAGGAGCGAGAACAGAACATGAGCGGGGTGGCTGGTGTCCTTAATGATGTTTTGAGCTTTCCTTTTGCAGCGAGTGGTGGTAAATCTTATTAAATTGCGGTAGCTCCATGCCAGTGATTTTCGCTGCCCTCCTTTGTAGCAGTCTGCAGTCCTGAGCAGTCGGGTTGCCAAACCATACTGTGATACAGCCTGTCAGGACACTCTTAATGGTACAGAGATAAAAGTTCACAAGAGTTTTGGTGCTCATACGAAACCTCTTAAGTCGCCTCAGAAAGTACAGTCTCTGCTGTGCTTTCTTGAAGATGCAATTGGTGTTGACAGACCGTGTGAGGGAGTCTGAGATGTGTATGCCAAGAATCCTTAAACTATCAAAAACTTCACCAGATGACCCATCGATGGAAATGTGATTTTCTCCTCTCCTCTCCTGATTTCTTTTGTCCTATTGACATTTAGAGAGAGGTTGTTATCACGGCATGTATCTCTAAAAGTCAGCACTGCAAACACTCGTTCAAAACCTGACGACAGCTTTGACCGACTAACTTGGCAGCTCAGAGACAGAAATTCCTCTGTGAACTGTTTTTGGCAGAAACGGGGAAGATGGTTTAGTAGTGAGGGACCCTTTGGGAGTCACTGGCTGAACGAGCGCTCAATCAAACACAAGCATGTTTGGAAGTGTTTAGTCCATTTCTGAACACTTTACTCAGCTTAGTTTAATTCATTTGGCCAAGTGAGAGTGAGGCCATCTGGTCTCTAGCGGCACCAGTTAACTGATGAACCTGAAAAAACTCAACTTTCATTCGAGACAAATGTGGAGTAATCTGAACAAACTGCAGGAAACAAATCTGAATTGACAGGTGTTGAAAGAATTGTTAAATATTTTTGGAAAATAATTTCCCAAAGCGTCATGGACATTTTACTGGGCAAATTCAATGTAACAGAGTGCAACGAAACAAAAAACTTCCAGTAGCATAAAATTTCAGTGCCGTACAGACCTTTTGCTGAGCTCATATGCTGTGACAACCTAATGTGGCAGGACTTAGTAATTCTGTTAACTCGTTAGTCAGGCTCAGGAGAATTTCTGGCAATGTCCTCACTGCAGTTTCACTGCTCTCTAAAAACTCTTTCCCCTCTTATTACTTGCTTCCTATCATTGTTAGAAAACCACAAATTATGAGCCACGTTTTGCTGCTTTGAGTCAATGGCACTGGTCAGCAGGTGTCACTAATTTTCATTATTTTTGTGAAAGTGTCTAATTTACATTAGACTAATCAGAGTAAAATCAAGTCTGGCTAAAGGCGCCTACAGACTGTGAGATTTCAGCAATTTTATACGTTTATTGCAAGCCACACTGTGACATGGTTCTAGTAAACTGGGGTATGACATCAAGTTTGATGTATGTAGACTGTATGATGATCACACCTACTGAATCGTAGGCTACGACACAAGTCAATATACAAGAAAACATCATCAGCGTGTGTCATCCATCTGCGCCGCTACAGTGGTAAACAATGAAGCTAAACAAGAATCGAGCTTTCCATGCTATGTCCTTCTTAGCGTTGTCATGACAACAGCTGGAGGACACATCACACAAACAAGGCTTCTGCTGCCACAACTCAACAAAATTTTCGTCTTTGTTGGAATCCCAAACATTTCGTTTTGCTCGTTTTACCTCCATCATTGAGTTTAGTGTTGCGTTGATCAGTGCGTCATTTCATGCTGCATTCCTATTGGTTGATTAGTAAATATAGGTCGTAGCAGCAGTCACTTTGTGAGATGTTTATCCTAAATTTCTGACACTGTCAACTAATCTTCAATTAACAAAACAGAAATAGAATCATTCTAGTTTCTTCCATAACTTCATCCATAATAAAACTGAGATGGTAAAGTATTTTTCTTCACTAGAGGAAAGAAGAAGTTCTGGGGCCATATTTATCTAACTTCTCAGAGTAGGAAATCACTCCTAACTGGCCAAAAGTAAGAGCATCTTTTCAATTTTCTTAACTTAGGAAATCACTCCTATCTCAGTCGATATTTAGGAGAGGTCCAGGAAATGGTATTCAGGCTGAGATATTCTGTGAGATGTTTTATGAAAGCTTGATTAGAATAAGTGTGTTGAAAGACTGAGGTGTTTTGCACTTATATAGATATTGTGCATGCGCGAGAGGACAAAAACTCATGAACACAATCATGTCCTCCTTGCTGGAAAGACTGCTGAATGTCAACTTCATTACATCAAAAATATTTGTATAAGTTCTTAAATCTTATGTTTTTTAATCTAGGCTAGATACAGGCTAGTTCACACGGTGCATTTCCCAGGTTAAAGGTCCAAGTTAACAGGAGGTGTAGTAAAATGGGAATCGGAGAGTGGAAGATGCCATACAGTGGTGTACATATCTATATCAGAGAGCTACAACATGTCATTGTAGTTTCTACGTTGTGGCTCTGAGTGTCGTAAAACAGTGACATTGACATGATGAGTCTTAAGTCCTACTCTTAGGTAGGAGTATTTTCAGTCCTAAGATAACTTTCAGTGAAATTCATAGGAGTGATTCTGAGAAATTTGATAAATATGGGCCCTGAACCCCAGAGAGCAAAGCTATTTGAGTATGTGAGTATCTATTGTTCTCTTCTCTTTTCTGCTGCTAAATTTTATGAATTTCCATTTTCTTTTTCTCCGTATCTCTCTAACTCTCCTGCTGTGTGTCACTGTTTGTGTTTGACTCTCATTGTTAAGTCTTTCAAATCTTTCTGCGTTGAGGAGCCTGCTGTTTCCTTTATGTATTAGTACATCTCAGGTTCACATAGATTTAAAATGCCTCAGCCGGCTGATTTAAACATTAAACAGCCAGCTGGTTTCTCTGTGTGCAGTGTGCCCGCAGGCTACCGAGGTTTGTGATGTTCGTGATGAGTGTTTGTGTGTGAGTACAAGTTGTGATCCCTTGTTTCTGACAGACTCTGGCTTCAGTGTTACCTGATTCCCCAAACAAGTCCTCCAAATTAAACAACCTTGTAGGTTGTTTGACCATGCGGTCCAGATTGACACATAGGAACATTTAATAGAGGAGCGACACTGCCTCTATTAGCGCTAATCTGTAGGACAACATAATTTGTCTAATCACTTTTAAAAATAAATGAAGTTTCTAGATTCATAAACAAGGTTCGGGGACAGAGAACACGCCGAGTACACATTCCACTTCCGCACAACAAAGTATTTAGGCACACCCCATCCGTTCTTCTCCCCTCGTCTCAGTTGCAAGTCCCTCCCACCCTAACCCCTCTCTTTTCATCAACCATCCTCTCTCCTCCGTTTTGACACAGGAACAAGGGGCTCTATCCAGGCGATGGACTGGAGAGACAGTTCCCCCACTCAGAGTCTCAACCTCTCCCCCCTGTTCCCTCCTACCTCCCTACTGTCGGCAGTCGTCGTCCAGTCGACATACCATACATCCATCATCGTCCCTCAACCCTCCATTCTATGAGCCTCAACTCTCACACCTCACCCCTTTCCTCCCCCCATCACTTCATCCCTCCATCCCTAATCCTTCATCAGGTTCTCCAACCCATCCATCGACATATCAGCTCTCTTTCATGATCTCAATTAAACTATTGAAATCTAATGTTCTCGGTGTGGTCTCAGTTAGTGAACAATGTTTTATGGTGTGACAACACTGTGGTTAAGGTCTGGTTAGGTTTAGGCACAAAAACCACTTGGTTAGGGTTAGGGAAAGATCATGGTTTGGGTTAAAATGATCACTTGAAACGTGGTGTGGGTGAAAGCTACTACTTCCTTAAAGTTAGGCAACCTTTTTAATCATGGCAACAGTAAACACCACAACAATCATAGTCACAGTTTTTAAAAAACTATTCCGTCTCGCAGTTGCAAACGGGAAGCTAACAGCGGTCTCCTGCAGCAAAGTCCACTAAGTCCAAGTTAGGTTCTAACCTGCCACCCAACGCGCCACCTCCGAATATGGAAATGAATGAATATGTCACCTTATATAGACGTCATCTGAACTGCGCCACTTCTCCAGGTCATAATTACTACAGCCACTAGATGGCGTCTGTCACTCAAACGTAACTGTAGGTCGTTTTTGGTGACTGACATTATGACCTATTATGTCGATTTCTTTGGACAGGACTTGGAATTCCCACACTGTATTCGCTCTCAACAGGTTTTTTTTTATCATCTGATTCCCCTGCTGTCTATACTCTCAGTAGTTTTTCATTATCAGATTGCTCTGCTGACTCTCTCTGCATGCCTTCCCCTCTCTTCTGTTTTCAGGGCCTTTTCTTGACCATCTGCAGAATTCAAACCAAAAGCTTCTCCCTCATAAATGTATTCAGCTGATATTCAGCGCTGGAGCTGCTCTGTTTAATGTGACAGCATAACCTCGTCCCCAGGTGGCTCTGTGTTACACAAATTGGTCTAGAAACTCCTGCTGTGTGTTGAATCAATGTTGCTTTGACCCACCTGTTGTAATTATAACCACAAACCTCAGTTGAATAAACTTATAAATGCACTGAACCATTTATAGTTATTGAAATGACTTGCATACAGTGCATCTAACTGGAATTTATACATACAAGTTCATAAAAACAACATTTTTATTCTAAATGTGAATACTTCCACATAATCTCTTGCTAGATAACTGAGAAAGGTCACTGATGTTAGATTTAAAAAAGCTTGTATATGGTTTGATATTGGCTTAAAGATGGTTGACAGGTGTTTATTCAATAAATTTACACAAGAAGTGAGCTGCATCTATTAAAAATAATGTCTTTCTGGCTTCATGACGGGTTCTTCCATTTCTGCTTTCTCCTCTGCTTGACCCTGCAATACTTGATATTCCTCAGAAATGTATCTGAAACAGAGAGAGACCATCAGACAGGCAGATTCAGAGCCGATTAAATAAAATATGGTATACGAATGACAACATCACTCCTTTTCTCCAATATCTCTTTTCCTCTGTGCATGTCATTGACTCAGATGAACTGAAGAGACTGTAAAGCTGTCTTATTCTATTGATCATGTCTAAATGATATATTGACGATGACTTCAAAGCAACTCAACCCTGGAACTAATGGCCTATTGAATTGTCTAATAGCAGCGCAGGTAATTATTATCATTGTCTACTTACATTGTGGGATGACAGAGGTCTCTCCTATCATGTTGCATAACTCGATTTCTTTCAGCCTGATAGAGAGCTCACAGATATCTTCTGCCTCGCTCCATGGGGCCGGCCCAGGATCCTCTGCTGTCACACTGAAGGCATCCAGAGGTCGGTAATCAGGCACCGCCAAACAGTCGAATATTGTCCTGACTGCCGGAGCTTCAACCTGCTGAGCGGATGATCTGTTTCGATGAGCGTCGTTGTGGAAATTCTCACCAGAATCTGCAGTGCGGATCATTTGATGAGGCTGTCTAAGTTTAGGCTGAATGAGAGGCCACATCTTTTTGTTTTCTGATGTATTGTCATGGATAGAAGGGAAATAATTGACAGCAGCCATTTTCCTCAGTGAGTGCATCATTCTTGTTTAGATTCAAATTGCAGCACATCCATAACAGTTCTAGAAGATGACAGCTCGATGGTTCTGCCATTTTCAACAGAATATAGTCTGAACTTTAATAATAAAGACAATTAAATGTTTGTGTTGAGACCTACAACAGGCCATGGATTGTTATATGATTCAGGTATGACTCAATAGTTTTCAAACAAGGATCGGACCACATGATATTTATGTCTTTCCAGATAGTCATTGTCAGATTAAATAGTCTTGGTCCTGCTGTGACTTGTGTGACGTCCCTCTCTCTGCCTTTTGCTTAAGAGGTTGCTTTGGCTTCCTGGCTCAGGAGCCAGTGGGCGGGATTGGAGAGGACGTCAGGGAAATACCTGCACCTGGGTAGTTTAGACCTCCAGAAATACCTGCACCTGTGTGGTTTAGACCTCCAGCCTATTTAAGTCTCTTCTTCGTTAACCTCTTTCTTCTCTTCCTCCCAGGCCTCTACCAGCCAGATGGGTTGGAGTTTTGTTTTGCTTTGTTTCGTTTGCACACATCACACATTTCACTCATCCACACATTGCATTCATTACTGATTTAGCTGACTAACATTATCATATTTTATATTTTAGTTGACAATAAATGTAATTTTTTCAGAAGCTTTATTCATGTATGATTCCCTTCTTTTGTTGCTGACTCTGAGCCAGTTCGTGACACTTGGCTAAGAGACATATGAAGGTGAATTTGTATTACTTTTGCAAATTTGGTTGCTGTACCATCTGCCCAGCTAGTCTGTGTTTATTTTGTTCCAAACAGCCAATGGACCAACTAGTTACAGTGCACAGACATTAGCTGTAATCTAGCTAGAAACATACAAACCAACTGCATATGTGGAGGGTGTTTGACTCTCCAGGAACTCCAGCAGTTTCAGTTATTTTCCCCCAGTTTATCTCATTTTTCCTCTTGTCTGTGTGTGTTTATGAGGTCAGAGAGTTATGGAATATAAAGTGCAAGTTTTTTTCGTCTTTGTCTCAGTTTGTGCCGCCCAAGGCAAATATGCATCTAATTGCACCCACTCGCATCTTTCCATTGACTTTGTATCCAATCTCACCATATCTATACTTGATTCACAATCTGTCTAAACACACTATTAGGCTATACGTTGAATCCCAACCAGTCATAGCATGTCTTTAAAGACCTGTATGACATACAAGGGTGAAAGGGGCAGGTGGGCCTGAGACAAACTTCCAGCATCAACGTGTCTGAAGCTTTACGTCAAGCTTTATGTCAGACATTCAAATAAGTTGACAGAACCACATATTGTCATGCTCAATGCTCATTTTTGTTCCTGATCCCCTTCATCTGTGACATTTTCAGACTGTACACAATATCAGTAACAGGATTGAAGAAGGAAGACCTAAAAGGGAAAAAAACGGATGATACTGCAACATTAGTGGACGGCTCAGAAAAATATACAAAACACACACACCATAAGGACTCAATTTTAATAGTGATTGATGTTTTCAAACGTGAATAGTGTAATTTGACATCTGTTAAATGCCTCATTTATTGTGCAATCCTGTTTTGACTTCATTTCTTGGACTAAAGTGTATTATCAGCATTAGTACATGCAGTAATTATCTATTGTGGCTCACTGTATAGACCACTAACACCACACCGCTCTATTTTGAGAGCTAGACCTGAGGACCTTCATGCAGGCCAGAGGATAATGTCATGTAAAAGCCTTGTAGAATAGAGGAAAAGCCACCAGGTCACATTCTCTATTTTATTTCTAGTAATTTAGAAATTTAAGCAACCAAATGTGGAGTTTATAGTCTACAACTGAAGGTTCTACACAGCAAAAGCTGTCTAGTAATGTTTACACTTTATATTTAGGTTTGACAAGCTGGAGAAAATGAGAGAAAATGCTTGGAGTAATCATCTGTTTTCCACAAAAACAAACAAACAAAAAGAAAAAAGAAAAGAAAAGTTAAAATGTCTTGAAATTACATCTACCTGTATTCCTTCTCCCTCACTGAAAAATTCAGAATTTATGAATATGTAAAGTTTAACTAATGAAAAACCTCATGTGCATTGGAGGCTTCAAGTTCCCACATCTCACATGTGTATGTTGTATACTGGACGATGATTGGCTTCCATACTTTTCGTGATGTCACAAATCATTATTGAGACTCAAGGTGAGCACAGAGAAACTTTCCACCTTCAGCAGATGAATGTGAAAGCAGCCTTCTGGTGCACATACATCATTTAGTACAGTTAAGGTCAAACATCCAAATGAAATAATAAGAAGAAAAACGCATTTTTGAGTGGAAAGGCGCCTTTAATATTTTATAAAATGTGTGTATGCATGGATTTATATGTGTGCATGTGCTAAATTCCTCTGCGCAATGTGACTGTGACCGGCTGCCTGTCTGCTGGGATTTATTACCTTATTTGTTTGCTAAACGGTGATCAGTAAGTCTTTATTTATCAAGCAGCACCCGCAGTATAAGACGGGATACTGAAGGACCAGTTCGGCAAAGCCAGCAGGGGCTTTGAAACAGCTTTTATTAACGACCGAGGGATGATCTTTCTGAAGAGGAGGAGGCGCACTGTGACAGCATAGTAAAACAATCTCTCTCTCTCTCTCTCTCTCTCTCTCTCTCTCTCTCTCTCTCTCTCTCTCTCTCTCTCTCTCTCTCTCTCTCTCTTCCTTCACTCGGGTTTGGGGAGATCTCTCTCGGAGCTGGAGAGGAGACTCTCTCCTCCAGCAGCCGCCGCCGCCGCCGCCGCCGCCGGGCTTCTCTGCAGCGTTCCTCCGCTTCATCATGGATCTTTGGACTAAAAGAGTCGCTGGGATTATCGCTCAGGTCGTCCTGCTTCTCTGCAGCTCGTACGGGACAACCGGAGAAGGTGAGCAGGCTGTGCGCTTTTTTTTAATTACTTTTCCTGATGGAGACGGAGCGCGAGTCCGGACAATGCAGACCCGGAGAGGCGGCTTTAAACTGGGGGTCATCCTGCGTGGAAAATAATACGAGGCTTCTGTTACTGTGTGTAAAGATATCTTGTTGTTTGTTTCATCCATTTAGGAGAAAGTGCACAGCTTTCTATTTTTGAATACTGTGGGGTTTTGCGCGTCTCTGTTACGCATCAGCGTTTAGTTGTAAAGGAGAAATCAGGAGAGTTGAAGCAGTTTGATGTGAATTCTGGTGACTTTATTCTTTTATTCACAAGACATTTTGAACTGTGATGAACGCGGTTATTCTTTATTAACGCTTAAGGAAATATGTCTTTATTTTGTAGAAGTCAACTTTTATACAACGTCCTTTCTTTATTTAATTTCATATCTATTTCAGATTTGAATCCTCAATTTATTGATTATCAGGCTCATTATCATCATAATATCCTCCTGGAAAGCTTTGCGTTTTTGGATCCTGCTGCGCAGAGCAGGTTTCCAAATCCCAGAGCTGAATGTTTGGCTGTAAATTGTCTCAGCTTTGTGTTTCATCTTCTCATCTGCTTTGGTGCATGTTATCACATAAACGTGTTAGATTCCAGTTCATCCACCGTGCGCGGTAAAACAAGGTTATCTCATTGATTTCTGGTTAATTTGGTGCTCAGAACAGCATGATGGGTATCCTGGGACTGAGCCACAGTGTGTTTGTCATTGTGTTCACACACCCCAGAGAGTAGCTGGAGTGCAAATATGTGTGTGAGAGAAAATGCAGGTTGGTTTAGGGCTGAAAGGTTGCTGGGTTGATTCTGTTACCTCTGTGATGTAGAGATGAAGGAACCGTCTTTATACAAGTACTGTTGAGTTGAGTCGCACGTCAACATTGGACAGTTTCCAGGTCTGAAGCTGTGTGTCAGTGTGTGAGTGTGAAGCTCTCCGCCCCTCTCAGGAAGGCTGAGAGAGGAGGAGAATGAGAAAGAAAAGAGAGGGGGAATCCAGCTGGGGAGGCACATGGCAGAAAAATTCCTCCATCCCTCCCATGTTTGAGCCTCTTGTGCACCTGCTCCTTGGCCTAATTTTCTCTTTTTCACTGAATCCTTTTTTGTTTTTTCTTGTATTTCCTGTCGTTTCTCAGTCAGTGATGATGTGACTTGTGCCTACACAATACTATTTCCATCTTCCTCTTTCTCTCAATCTGCACTTTCATCTCTCTAACTGGCTTCTTTAACTCTCCGTAGCCCCCACCTTTCCTATTCTTGTTCTTACATCTCCTTACATCCACATATAAACCTCTTAAATCTCACAGTCAATACAAACTCATATTGAGCAGCCAATTTGTTCAAACTAGGGCTAATTAATTAATTAATTAATCATTTGGTCCATAAAATGTCAGAAAATTGTGTAAAATGTACATCACAATTTCCTAAAACCCAAAGTTGACGTCTCCATATGTCTTGTTTTGTCCAACCAACAGTTTACTATCATATAAAACAGAGGAAAGCAGCAAATGCTCACAAATAAGAAGCTGGAACCAGGAAATGTTTAGAGTTTTGGCTTAAAAAATGACTTAATCAGTGACTATTGATCAAATAATCGATTAATTGTCATATTGTTGCAGCCTTGGTTCAAAAACCCACAGACCCACAGAACATTACATCTCAAAGTGTAGAGGATATCCCAAAGTTTATTTATTTATTTGACAATAAATATGTCAATTTAAATTATTTAAATTATGGAAAAGTATGCACAACATATCTATTTCCATTTGTTGACTGGCACAGCCATAAAAATACACAAAGTCTTATTTCAATAGTTAATTTTACTTAATTTCAAACATTATATGGCTTCAATAAAGGGCTGGAACAAGCTGATTGTTATCAATGAATCAAATTATTTTCTCAATTAAACCATTAATTGCTGTGTATATATGATGTCTGAAAATTGTGAAAACTGCTTGTCTTTAATTTCTCACAGCCCAAGAAATTCAAATTTCTTGTTTATGCAAGAACAGTCCAAAATCAACAAATATTCAGTTTACTGTCACATATGACACAGAAAAGCATCAAAATCTTATAATTGAGAAGCTGAAAAAACAACAAATGTTTGGTGTTTTGCTCAATAAATAACTGAGATGAGTAGTAGTTGCTTATTAATTCACTGTTAATCGACTAATCATTGTAACTCTAATGTCATTTCACTTTATTAAGCAGCTAAAGTGAGTGTATCATACAAAAAGTGCCATCTCTTTCACTTTGTGTGGGATTTGGAGTCCACTGCATCTGCTGCAGTTTATTGTAACATCAGTCGGCTGGAAGACAGCGAGACAATGAGAGAGAGGATTGCCTCATCACTAGGTGGACAGATGAAGTAATGAAAGCCGAATGAAGAAGGCAGAGAGACGATTGTATATTAAGATGTGCTGTATGCAGTTAGAGCAGATGTCTGTATAGTTCCTCTTCATCTCTGTTATTCCTCAACGAAAGATTCATAGTTTCACTAAAATATCTTAATCTTTCTTTTTCTCTATTGAAGCCTTTCCTCCCGTCTGCTGTCTCTGGCTCAGATCTGCTGCAGACTCTCTTTGCTGCTCGACTTGTCTTTCTGCTCGTTGCTCTTCTCTCTCCATCTTTCTTCCTCTCAACTCATTCTCTGTCCTCATCCCTCCCTCTCCTGCTGTATCTTGATCAGAGCCCGACCGATAACGGATGTTTGGGGCTGATGCCGATATCAGGGAGTAAAAAAAATCAGATATCAATATCAATATACCTTCGAATGAACCCTTTATATCTACATAGAGAGCTGGTCCATGGAGCCCGCCATGTTGCACCGCCATGTTTCTACAGTAACCCAGAATGGACAAACCAAACACCAGCTCTAGAGAGGGTCTTTCGCATTTTTTACAAGTTTCACAGCCACCGTAGGTCCTCTCACACGCTTGGAAGGGGAGGGATGGGGTATTCAGTTGGTTGCAGTCTGCAACATCACCACTAGATGCCACTAAATCTTAAACACTGGACCTTTAACATAATTAGTGAAGTCACTGGCAAAACATCTGATGTCCTCTAGTCTCTACCTGTGGTGGAATCAGTACCCAGATTACTTAAGTAAAAGTAGCATTACCACAATGAAAAACATTCAGTAACAAGTCCTGCATTCAAAATCTTACTTAAGTAAAAGTACATAAGTAAGTACTGTGAGTAAAATGTACTAAAGTATCAAAAGTAAAAGTACTCATTATGCAAAATGGCCCAATTTAGACTGTTTTATTTATCATATATAAGTTATTGGAAAATTGCCTCATTGACATTTACATGTGAGCAGCATTTTAACATCGTCATGGTAAAGCTAATTTCACCACATTAAACTGTTGAATAGTCTAATCTACGTAAGTAACAATGCATTATATAACAAACTGATCATATTCCGATCATATTTTACATATAAAATATTGATCTCAAATGTAACTAGTAGCTATAACTGTGAAATAAATGAGGTATAAAGTGGCATCACATGGAAATACTCAAGTAAAGTACAAATACCTCTAAACTGTGCAACAGTACAGTACCTGAGTAAATGTACCTAATTACATTCCACCACTGCTTTTTACTAAACCATTCTCATTATTCTCTACTCTATCAAGCTAGCTATGAGATTCATGCTACAGCTTTGTTCTGATTCTGAACCATTATTTCACTGGATTGAACTTCAATCATTAACGCTTTTGTCTTGCTTATGACAACATGTCATCTTTAGCAATATTTCACTGTTAATGCACAACGTTAACAGTCACAAACAGTAACTCATGGTTTGCTGCTTTTGCTATACATGTTCAAGGGAAACTTTAAATATATGGAGGGCGTACTAAACTGCGAGTCCTGAACAAATCAGTTTGGTGTGAATACATGTAACGTTACACTCTTACTAATGTTATAACATAGCATTATAGTCAGAATGGGCTAAGATGCTCAGCTTCCACTCAGCTGACAAGGTATGAAAGTAGCTACGTAGTTAGCTAGCTAGCTAATGTAGCAAACGAGCATGTTGAGCTTGATGTTACAAAGAGTAAAAGATGGGGACGTTGTTTATTTACTTTCCTGCTTTGCAGGAAACTTTCCAACTAGGTAACAACTTGATGTGAAATCAACACTCAACATACTTAATCCACCACTGCACCGTCGTGCTGAGCTGCAGCAAGATGCTCTGATGGTAACCTTTCAATCTGCTGAAAGGTCCGTTACTGACTGTACTGAGTAACTATAGCTGGCAGATGTGATAAACATGAGTGACATGGCGGTTGTCAGGGACAGGGTTAACATTATATTAGAATAATATTTAAAAGGGAAAATGATGGGGTAATTGTTTATTAACCTTCCAGTATGTGTTTCACAAACTAGTTAGCAACTTACTGTGAAGACACCGCTTGACTCCAAGTCCACACCGCCGTCTGCTCAGCTGTAATGTGTCCTCTGCCAGATGTGCTGCAGACAATGCTGATAGTATTGTAAACAATGGATTCAGAGAAAACTCTGCTGGACAAACTATGTGATGACACCATTTCTAAATCATACCAAACATCTTTTTCTGCATTATATGTTCTGTAAAAAAGGTTTTCATATTGGCGCATATCAGAAAACATACTTTTTTCACTGATACCGGTTTATCTGTGATAGGCCAATATTGTCCAATAAAATTGGTGCTATGGCAACTTGGAGGAGCAGCTGAGATTGTCACTAAAATAAGAATAGCTCGTCTACCTTAACTGAGTCTGGGTTAAAGTTGTCGCTACCTTCCGTTCTGTTAGCGAGCAGCAGCTGTCATGTCTCCTCGGGTCTCGGTGCTTGTTTTCGGCAGAAACTCTCCTGCTTTCTGCCTGCTCAGCCTGTTCAGCCTGCTCTCGGTGTGCCTCTCTCTGGATGGCAGATGGGTTGCTCCGGGTTCTGGTTCTAAGTAGCGGTTGTCCTCAGGCTCGTCCCCGCATCTGTGTGTACCACAGACCGGCTGCACACGAAGGATCTGCTGGCAGCAGCCTGAAGCCTGCCGTCACTACTTCTTGAGTAAAACTAAAAATCTAACATTAAAGATCAGAGTAAGCGCTCTACTGATATTGAAAATCATAAATCAAATATCTTATCTTGTAAAATGTACAGTATAACTGGTAACACTGGTGTTGTCACAAGCTTATTAATCAGTGGGAACATTTCCTCACCGTTGTGTCCCTACTGGGTGGCAAGCAATACACTGGAACTTGGCTCGGGTCTTGAGGTGTTGTAGCATTTATTCACTGACTAATAGCCTAAACTGTACACAGACTGCAATGTTCACAGCTATACTGCTAACGTCATACTTCAACATGGATCTATGCTACTTGTATAACACCATTTACTTTAGAAAATATTCTAAAATACATTATTTTTTTTAAAAATTCCCTGATGTTTAGGTCTGGCGGGGGGGTCAACTCAGGCCCAGTGGGCTGCTGGGCTTGCAGTATACTGGCTGAAACCCTGGCTGTGCAGCGGACTCTTTCTTCTGGATTCTTCCTCTTTACATTCCTCCTCTTTTTGTAATATCTTGTCTTTACCTATATCTTTTTTTTCCTCCCTGTTTCATGTTCACATTTCTTCATCTTTCTCTCTCTCTATGTATTCTCTCTCCTGCTGTTTGCTTCTCTCTTCTGTCTCTTGCAGTGCAGTGTCATAGTTTTCTGTTGAAGGTGGGAAGAGTTTGGGAATATTTTGTTATACAGTGTAATTTGAACCTGTCAGTATTTATTTTTTCTTTGAATCTTTGCTACTTGTATATCAAAAAAAATCATTTTCAAGGTGTTAAAGCCCCTGAAAGAGAGTTTAAGGAGCCAGTATACTCTGTCAGAACTGCTTCTCAGGCAGGGGAATAGCTTTGGAAAACCTTTCCACCCACACCTTTCTGATGTCAAACTTAGAGTGCTGTGTAGGGCCATTTCTATCATTTCAGTCACTTTTCATGTGAACATCCGAGTGCAACACCATGAATGTCTGAAAATATGTGCCATTACCCTCCCATTTTAAGGTTTTAACAATGGCTGGCTTGTCACTCCGCATTTGAATGTGGTTGTTCAGAACAACTATGAAAACTTGATTTCTGACATGGTCGGACAACACTTGATCGACCATGAACTGACTATTAGACTATCATGAGAAACAAATAGTGCTGCGCTATTTGTCTACATGTGTTTCAGCACTAGTATTGAAATATGTAAAATGAACATGTTTTTCTACAAAACCTGTCTTGTAATTCAACAAAAGACTCAAAAGTTCTGAAATATAAATGTAAGCAGTTGTACAAGAATTTTGCCCGAATCAAAACAGTCTAAGAATGGCATAATTTATATTTAAGGAACTATTTGATCAAAGGGAAAGTAAACAAGATTACAAATCTGACCAGACATTTGATGTCAGCTTTCAGTACTTGCTTTTTCCAACTTGTTTTACTTTGAGTTTTTCATTGTCTGTGCGATGGTCTGCAACAAATTTTAGTTGGTACCAAAAAAAGTGCAGTAATGAGGTTCAATATCAAGGCCAGAACACCCAAAAATCAAAGCTGGAGTCCAGACTAATGCAATTGTTTCATTGCCTCCAGCGCTTCAAAAGAGGCTGACTCATAACAGCTATTCGATGATAAGAAAGTCTGTGATACACTGTTGCCTTTAAATGAAAAAATGCTTTTCAGCCACAAAGTTTATCAGTTTAGGAAATATGTAAAATGAGCAATTTTAATAAATAAACAAGCTATTTTAAGTTCACATGTAGTTGTGGTGAGGAGAGGAACATTCATCATATTGCATTATTGATTATTTAAAGGTGCAATATAGTACATTCAGCCCAACTAGATGTCAACAGACAATTATTTGCTATGTAAAGATATAGTGAGGTAAATGAGCAGTGTATGGAGTCACACTCCCTCTGTGTGTGTTGTTATCCGAGCGTCTCTGTTCTTTGCTTTGATAGCCGGCCTGGCCGCGTATGCATTTTGGTGTGTGTGAGTCCCTCCATGTCCTCCCACGTCTGTTTTCAACAAAGTTTCTCATATTACAGCTAAACAGTACACTAAAATATGTTTCTGAAAACATTTGAGGTGAGAAATAGGCAATGCACTAACAGACTGTTGATCCATATTTGATCAGCGCTATTTAGTTTGATCTGTGTTTCGTGAGCTGTCGATTCAGGTGCCACTTTCTTCTTTTTCCCCAACTTTATTGAGTAAACAACGTGAACATTTGTTTTGGTCTGAGATGCTGGTGCTATAGTGCGACATCTAGTGGGGCTGAATGTCATATATTGCACCTTTAATTTAAGGCTGATATTGATCTAACATCTCATTCTACCTGTTTAGTTTCTTTCATTGCCTTGGCCACTCTCTCTTCTCCTCTCTCTCTCTCGGTCTATCTCTCTGTTTATCTCGCCGGGCCTGACCCAGCAGCACACTCATCATGCACGGACCATAAACAACAGCAGCATAATAAGTTAAGACAGCAGACAAAGAGAAGTCCCAGCCGCAGGTTTCAAACCGAGCAGCATCACATCTCCTTTTTTTTTCCTGCAGATGGTTCACAGTTCATTATGGAGGTGGTACAAAATGACAACAAAGTAGAAATACATATCTACGCTCCAATGACTTATTATCCGGAACAGTGAATGAGTGAATCACTGATGATGAGATTCAAAGAAGTCAGTGTGTGAAACAGCCACCCCCAGGGCCTTAAAGTCACTGTGTGTTTGATCGCCTTCCAATATTGCAACATGAAAGAGTCACTAAGTGTTCAGTAGCTCGGAGACCAGCAGCCAAATGACTAAAATGTATATGAAAATGTGCCTTTGAGCTGCCACAAACGCATTTATGGCTTGCATGTTGGTTTAGATGTCAGTGTTAAAGAAGAAAGGCGAGATTCTGCTTTTTTTACGGAGGAAAATACAGAAAGATTCCTTAAAGGCTTGAATTAACCATTATTTCTGTGATTATAGTGCTTCAGTTTTGTTGTTAGTTGGTTTATTTTCCTTATTTCTGTAAGCACAGTTGTATAGATAAGACAAGATAAGTGGCCAAAAACAAATACTATAACAACAGTTCATGTTGGTCAAGGGGTTGGCGGTTCGATCCTCGTCTTCTCCTGTCCTTGAGCAAGACACTGAACCCTAAAGTGCTTCTGAAAAAGAAACCTGCATCCCGCATCAATATAAGTTGTAAAAACAAGTGCATACATGTTTACTGGTGGTGGTAAAAGTGCATTCTGGGAAAATGTAGGACATTCCCAAAATGCAGAATGTGGGAAATCAGTAATTGAAGTAGGCTGAGAGTTTATACATTTTAAAACTAAATTTGTCACTGAATAAAATCTGGAATATGTTGAAGATACAGTTTCAGATTATTTTATGGTGGATTGTTCCTTTCTATTTTGGTTTTGTAAACTGAGGCTCGGACCCATGTCAGTCAGCTGAGAGATGCAGGTGGTTTCCCAGCAGCTATACCTTCAGCCGAACAAGAGAAGCTTCTTCACTCGAAAGTCAGTGGGACAGCAGAGAGAAAGGAGCTGACTCCCTCATACTGTCTAATCTTGTAACTAGTGTAAAAGACATTGTTGCAGAGGCAGCGTTTCCAGCTGGAAGACCTACATGTGTCTATGAAATCATATTGCCAGACAAGAACGTTGATTTTGGACAATTCTGCAAAACTCCAGATTAAATCCAATGGCATTTTTTTTTTTTCTTACTAGGACGTTTCTTGAGATACATTTTCTCTTTTACAAGAGAGACATGGCCAGAAAGGCAGCATACAATAGGTCTCACAAAGTCACATAAAAACACATTAATTTAAAACAATCACATCTGGCACAACAAAACAGGATCTGAGAAATATGAGAGCGATAAAACTTGACTATTTAAAACATTCCTCATAAAATAGTTTATATGATACTTGAATTGCCTGATATGAGGGCAGAGTTTTCAGATTAAATTCATCTTGTAATTTTTTTCTTAGTTCTGAGCAGACTGTAGGAACAATGAAGATGATCCATCTAGATGATGGAAGCTGTTAGAAACAGCAGATTGCATTTCACAAAGGTAACCAGGAAGTTCACCAAAGACAGCTTTAAAAATGAAAAGGTACATATGAACCTGTCTCTGCATTTTTAGTGAAGTTCATCTAGTTAACATGTATAAATTACAGTGATGAGTTCTTATTCCAGCGTTAAATTTAATGCAGATTTGTGACGGGATGAAAACTCCAGGCGTGTTATATACGCCTATTGACCACCCCAACCTTTACAGCCTAATTTTATGCCTTGCACTAATTTCCTTCATTGGCATTGATGGAACTGGATATAAATTGTGAGGTGCATAATCATCAAATATGGACATAATTACTATGGATACTAGGCTGATCCACAACTTGATGGAGGGGTATGGGATGAAATTAAATTTTTGTCACAACGGTTTAAGTTCTAACACTCCCTCCTCTCTTATCTGCTGTCTGTAACTTTTTAAAAGCCCTTGACGGCTGAAGACTTTGTATTGTTAAGATATCTGTTGTGAGTGCATGGAATTAATTTGAAATTAAGCTGTAAAATAGCAGACCTTCCCTCAATAACATTAATAACACCATTTGAACTTTCTTTCATTATTCTTCACACAGAGACACCGGCACAGACTGTTGTGTTTCTTCTTTCTTTTACTCTTTATTGGTTGTCTGCTGTGTTTCTAATTGTGCCCTGAGAAAGTTTTATTGTCTCATGACTGGTTTTGTTCTGATTTAATTCACTGTTCCTCTGAGCACAGTTTAGATACTGCAGTACTTTGAATTTATTTGTGTATTAATTACTGGATTTAATTAGCTTTGCTGTATTGCTAGGCATCTGTTTCCTCAGCTGACTTCAGAAATCACCCTGATTCTTTGATTAGTTTGCTTTCACCCCCCCTAGATAATTCAACTGGTGCAAAATGACAACTCTAGGAAGAAGCTCTTGCTGTTTCATTGTTTGGCACTTCACCAAAATCTCATGATAACCCAAAACACAATGACCATATGTGTATAAAATGAAGTAAATACTTTCCTCGGGCAGTTCAAAACCAGTTTGTCTCATATGTTCCGAGACCGTGGCGATTGTGAAGCACTACTACAGACAAAGCACAAATCTTTGGAGTAAACATTCCCACTCAAATCTGAACTGAAGGCACAGAAAATAGGATTGATATAAGAGCCCAATATGATCGATCCACTTTATTTATTACTTTATTTTTAAATGCAGCCCTTATTTTAGGATACTTGAAATGAGAAAAGAACATTTATTTATTATTAGACTACTTATTATTTGTAACATCTGTGTTGTTTTTGATTCCTGAATCATTTTCTACAAATCCCTAATATATTCTAGGATACTAGAAATACAGGCATAAGAGAAATAAACCATAATGCAACATAATAAACCAGAAATACAAAACTGCATTACCCATCATTATATTTTGCATTGTTACAGTCTTTTGTCATTTTCTTTCTCGATAAAATTGTAGAGTTTGAACCTTTGGTGTCCTTGAGTTGCATAGTGGTAGTGCCGAACATAGAAACACAGAACAATTTGCCATTATACTGTCTTCCTCTTTTAAATATGCTGTTGTTTGAAATATTATTGCTTTTAAAGAAACCTAATCTTGACCCCCTGGACATCAGTATTTACAGAGTAATCTCCAAATTACTATTTCTCTCCAAAGTCTTGGAAAAAGTAGTATTATCTCAGTTAATATTGTTCATGAATAACAATGACATCTGACAAACTGCCCTTCTGAGGGTTACTACCAATCTCTTGGTTGCATCTGATGCTGGTGACTTCTCATTTCTTATTCTGGACCTTAGCACTGCATTTGACATGGTTGACCCTAGCATCTAGCATCTACCTTAAGAAGTGGGTTAGCATCTCTGATTTTGCTTTTTGCTGGTTCAAATCTTATCTCAACCGTAGAACATTCTCACTATCACTATCACTGTCACTATTGGTAATGCTTCATCCTCCACTGCTCATCTTACCTGTGGCGTTCCACAAGGCTCAGTTTTAGGTCCATTATTATTTTCAATATACATGTTTCTTCTTGAGAAAATTATTTGAAAATCTAAAATTATTTTTCACATTTATGCAGATGACATCCAGCTCACACACTCCTGTTTTTAATATTTTATTATATGTTTTATTTATTAAAATCTTTGGATTTCAAATAAAATTATTATGAATTATTATATAATATAATGATGTATAAAATGATCAAATAACACAATGCTAAATTTCAACTACAGCAACAAATGAGTGTATATGTAGATAGGCACCATCGTTTTCGATAGCATATGTGCAAATATGCTTAAAGCAGCAATAATTGATTTTTTGGCCACTTAGAGGTAGCTGAACAAGCTGTAAACGCAACATTGACATATTATCACCTTGTGAAATTCATATGGCAAACATGTTTGTAAACTGTTACATATTTACACATCCAGGAAACACAGAGCAGCATTGACATTCAAAATTATCATCAACATCTGCTGAATGAAGTCCAATGTTCACTCTCCTTTTCCAGCTGCTACATTCTCTGCCTTTTTCTCTAGTTTCTAACTTTGCATATCTGCTTTTTGGTGCTGAGCTGGTAGCATGCAGGGGGTTTCTTTTCTGAAAATGACGCTGATGAGAGCAGTGAGAGTGAACCAAAACACGACGCCAAAAAGATCTGTAGAGCTGAGAGAAACTGCAGAGTCACGAAATAAACGACTACAAGCAACTCCTCTTACATTACGTCAGAAGACCTAATGCAAACATGCAAACACTGATTAGTGCAGCTTTAAAAAAGTAGAGGGCGAGTTTTCCTCTTCAGCCTTGCATGTTTTGCACCAAATTGTACCCAGGGAAAACTGAATAAAATGCACAGGAAACAATTAATTCACTTCACTGATTTTCACAGTGATGGCCTAATTTTTCTGCAGCTATTATGTGATGCTATCAAAATGTATTTGAGAATTAAATAATGAGGGCTTCAGGTGCACTAGGGATGGATGTACACAGAAACATCAGTCTATATTGACAGGGGAGGGTTCGGGATGGATTGATAAAGAGAAGAATAGTGAGAAAGAAAGCAGGGCTGAAGTAAGGAGAAATTAAACTTTAATGTTCCTTTTGGCGGGAAATGGGTCATTGCAGCTGGAAAGAAAAAAAATAAACAAACAACTGTGATATAAATACTTCATACTGAAGGCAAGGCGATGTCTATCTTTTGTATTAGTTGTCATTAGTGTGTTTAAAATGTAAGATTGTGCATGCTTGCCTGATTAGAAAAAAAGGGTTACAATAATAGTTGAGATACCTTGAAATTTGAAATTTAGAGGAACAGAGGATAAATGCAGAGAGGATTAACATAATATAAATATAAATATAAATAAATAAATAGACTCTCTATAGACTCTTTACATGATAGATAACGTTACTACTTTTAGGAAAGGTCAAACATTTGGATTGAGAGCATGTAAATGAAAAGGGGTGACAACAGCTTGCTGGAAAGACAAGTATTGTCATCAGAAGCTATGGAGAACCATATTAAAACCAAAGACCTTATCTCCTCGATGGAAAAGCTTTCGGGCCCGGAGGAGTATCTGCCATTTAAAAGCCATAACCCAAAACAAAGAAGTAAACTGCAGCTCCCTGAAACCAATAAGTTGTCCTTCAGCCATTTATTCCTCAGAGAGCCCACCTATAGTACATCATTCACTTAATAATCATCCAAGCCAACTTCAATCCACATTTGATTTGTTTCAGTGCTCTCCCAGAGCCAGGGGCAAGGTCTGGGTAAAGCTGTTTATCAGACTGAATTGAAGGCGCCAAAATATGTCCTAAGAGGTTGGATATTTGTGTTTCTTCACCTACAATAATTCAGCTTCTGAGCAGCAGGTCTAAATCAGTTAGTGGAGCTGCTTTTCATCTGTTTAATAGAAACAATTCACCACATCTGCTCAAATGCTAAAATCAGGTGATCAAAACCGAACAGTAAAATATGATATGCAGTGATTTACAGAAATTTGGACTCAACAACAATATATGGAAGTATCAGTTGCAACTAAAGCCTGACTGATAAATGGACTATGCAGATATATATATCGGCTCATTGCAGATATACCTTATCGGCATATATTTCAGCAGTTAAATAACAGAAAGATGAGGTAAAGAAATGCCAAAGATATGCTTTAAAACAGTTTGTCCATCAGAGGAAGTTTATTTTTTAACTGTAAAATGTCCTGCTCAGAACATTTCTTGGTCAAATTGTTTAAAAAAGAAAAAAAAAACTAAAGGAACCCTATGGATATGTTAATTTATGTTATGGGTGTCCTGTAACTGTCGGGCTGTACTTGAAACACTGAACAATGCTTTAGCTGCGGTATCTAGTTATGATCGCTGCACATGTCATATACACACATCCCAGTAGGTTACAGAAATGCTGCTTCGTAAACAACTTCTTTCTGGTATCTATAAGCATCATTTGGTTAATTGTTTGATTGTCACTCACTGGGGTCTGCAACAGAAAGGACCAACCAAAGGAGTCTTTGTCATTCCAGCTAGCGGTGTTGCTCACCAGCCACGTGGTAGCTAGCTCCAAGCTACTGTGAAAGAAAATAGCCTACTAGCAACAAGAACAACAGGAGACTTTTCTAAGTAAGTCTTTATTGAACCTATCCTGAGTTTGTGTGTGGCCAACACATAATTTCCATGGTTGCCAAAAAAGATTAGTGTGTAGTGTAGTGTAGTGTAGTGTAGTGTAGTGTAGTGTAGTGTAGTGTAGTGTAATGTAGCTGCTTATGGGAGCTAGCAGCTTCCTTAAATGTTTAATTGTAGAGTTACTTCCTTAAGGACAAACCTTCATGGGAAAGCAAGAGTGCTCACTGTTGCCTTTATTTGTCTTTATCTGTCTGAAATTCACTGTTGACTTCACCTTGTTAAATTTGTGTTGGTTGGTAATAAGTGGCTTTCATATTTAAGCTAACATCTGTCCCAACATGAGTCTTCTGTCTCTTACTTACAACAAAGCACATGATTGGGTCTTCTCTTACTTTTAATGTTACTATATCTAAAAATTGGCATGAACAATATGAAATTTGGCACATATGTACTGTATGACAAAATATGACATCTGCTGTTTCGTGTTACATCTAAAAATAAGAGCAGCCATGTGGGAAAACCTGTTTGTCCACGTTAGCCTCCTCCTTTTAATGAGGAAATATGAATTATTTCTGATAGCTAAAACATGTAGCTGACAGTTTGGAGAAAAAAACTACAGATAACAGATACAAAAACTGCTTCAAAGCCACCACTGTGGGCAGTTTAATACATAAAAATTGTTGTTTATGTCTGCTTAAACTTATTAATCAACCATTAAGATATTAACCACAATAAAAATAAGCAATGTAGGCTACATTTACTTTGTAGTTGTGGGGCAACCATGTTGCTGTTGGACATTTACCCTGTTCTTCCCATTCATGGCGTGACAATAGCATCCTGTCATTAATAGAAATAATATTGAATACTCCTTGTAATATGATATGCAACTAATTCTGTCTGAAACGATGTCCTACCCAATTTCTATTTTTAGGTTTTTCCCTGATAGTAGTAACCTTCAATATCTTTGATTACACCAGCAATCACCAGAATGCCATAGTCTATAAAGTTCATCACCATGTGGACAACATGGGGTGTTCTTAATTGACTGCCTTGATTAAGGAGTGGTGACAGAGTGATGAACTACTGGGCCAATTTTTCCAATTATAATTTTATTTTTGTAAGGCTCTCTCTCTCTCTCTTTCTCTCTCTCTCCCTCTCTCTCTCTCTCTCTCTCTCTATCTTTCTCTCTCTCTCTCTCAGTCTCATCATCTTCCTTGAAGTTTTTATCTCCCCTCTGAGCTGATTTAGAGCCAGTGGAGTGTGTTCTATAATCATAGCCTAATGACAGATAATCTGAAGAACACTAAATGACTTTAATCCTAGCCTAATGACAGATAATAGCACTATACTCCTACTGCATGTGTGTGTGTGTGTGTGTGTGTCTATGCTGATTTGCATTCTTGCCCTCATCACTGAGTGTTTAAATGACGGTGACTCTCTGGTTCCTCGGAGTCACCGGTTGGACCTCAAGTTTTAAACTTGAAGCTAATAAAATTAAAACTTTTTAGTGTACTTTCTGCCTGCAGAGAGAAATGGAGGCGTACTGTCCTACCTGAAAGTCAAATGTAAAAAACTTTTTGTGTGTCACAGTCGGGAGACAGAAACTGTTGAGGAAGAGGATGTGACATTCATTTATATATAGACAAGTTCTGCCCAGTTGTCCTCTTATTAAACTTTATGAGGACAGACTTGATGGAGTTTTCTTTGCCTTGAACTGACCAGCGTCTCAGCTAATTTGGCCATAAGATCTGCATGGTTCAGTTATTCACATGCTCAGTGCTGAATGAACGGTTTGATTATTCAGCTGCTGCAGGCTGTGGAGGGATTTAATATGAGTTACAGTAAATTATTGAGATGCTGGAGGCTGAATGGCAAATACAGGGGTGTTATTACTCACCCAATGATGGCTATTTGGTGCCTTCTAAAAGAGTTGGTTATTTAAGCCGTGGAGGCTCCAGGGGAATATTAGGAGGGCTTGATTAAATCTCTGAGTTCATGAAGTATCCCCCATCTCTTCCAGGATTAATCTGGTAAAGAAAATGCTGAGGATTGCACTGAGAAGAACAAAGCCAGTGGTATTTGGTGGGAATATGTGGTGAAATTCTCTACAAACCTCCTGGTCCTTCATGATTCATGTGAGGGCAGCATCAGCAACAGTCAGGATGAGGAAAAAGTAAAGTAGCTGAGGATAAATCCCCTTCATATTTCTTCTTTAGTGTCATTTATGGAAATATGTGCAGTCAAAGTGGAGCCATGAATGGGATCTGATGAAGTCAAGGTTAAAGGACTGCAGTCCATCTGTTTGATATTAGGACCTGCTGGACCGCTGTATTTGTTCAAGGCCGTCGCCAGAAGAAGTCTGTCTCCCAAAAAAATGAAGCCATTTATCATATGGAGCTGTCGTCATCAAAGACGACATGTTGTCACTTTAAATATTGGCTTTCATCTGCCGAGGTCATGATACTCTGTCACATGAGACAGCATGCTGAAACAATAAATGGATTTTACACTTATAACTCTATTTGCAGGAGTGGATACATTAGTTATGACTGTCATAATTGGATATTATACTGGGGGACGTTAAACTTACCAACTGTAACTGCATTAGTTACCAAGGTCACCATGCTCTCTCAGTTCATTGTCCACACAGAGGAAAATCTTTGCTGCAGCCGGTGGAAACAAAACATATTTCAAGAAGTGGAACATGGTAAAAAATAACCAAAACAATACAAGCACTACATTAATATAAAAAACTAAAACTTTAAAGTTCATGTCAAACTCATGTCAAATGCATAACTTGTATTAAAAGCTGAAACTCTGGCCTGATTGTGGCACTAGAGAAAAGCTCTGCAGGGTCACCAGTTGCATTAGGATCCATCCAAGAATCCATGTGACCATCCGCAGCAGATTTGTGATGAAAATCTGGCCATTAGTTTACTGTATATCTGTGTACAAAGTTATAATTACACCTCATGAAAGAAATCTTTGGGGTGTATGAACGTGCTTCGTAATTTTCATGGCAAGTGTCCATTTTACATTACCGTTTCCTGTGTAAAACTAGATATTTTGGTCTGATGGTGGCACAAGAAGGAACCTCAGGGAATCATCAAAAATCATCATTAATCTTCTGGAGACCTTGAATATACTCAGCAAATTTCATAGAAATTGAGGCATTCATGTTTGTGAAAAATGTTGTGAACTATAGGTGTTGGTCAAGGAGAGATTTTGACCTGATTGTGGCCCTAGACCAGCGTAAATTGTCATTTTGCTTCACTTCATTCATTCAGCCTTGACAACATTGTGTGTTGATAGTTGATTTTTTTGTGTGCATTTTGTTTTTCTTTTGTTTTGCTCTAATCAATTCAGTTGACACAGAAGCTGCAGCAGCTTTTGCTACAGTTAACTTAATGTTCTTTCACATTGATTAAAGAAATATGTCGACTTAAGAATTTCCTTTTCTTTAAACCGACTTACAACAACTTGTACACTCGGTAGGTTGCTCGCTATGTAGGAAGATTAATCTCAATCCTACCTGCTGAGCTTTGATTGGTCAGTAGTTTCTCCAAGTGGAGGAAACAGTCATCAGTGGGCTCAATACCAGACCTTTTTGAATTGCTGAACAAATCTGAGATGTGGGCAGTGACGCAGAGGTCTGGCACCAGGCTCGCACTTTACAAATAGTGATGGTCAGACCCTCCTTTGTGAAGAGGAGTTCTTCAACTTGTGACAGACTGGTAGGTCCCTTCAGCTAGACAAGGCTAAATATGGCTGACCCTGGAGGGAAAGGTTGGAACAGACGACATCAGGGTTTTGATGCACTCGGGGTTTTGATGGAAATGAGAGGCTACCAGAGACTCCATATCAAGAACTTTGTCCCTCATTCTCAGCCGGTTAAACACCAATGTTTCCTAGATGGTTTGACAGATGAAAATTGCTTTTGTCAAAAGCATTTGACCTCATCCATGCACTCATGAAAGAGTCTACCATGTGCTACCCTTATGTGAGTCATCTCTGTCACTGAAAGTCCTGGTACTGGCAGCTTTTCAGCCGCTCTTTTTGCAACATAAAGCTGAGATCTGATGCCTGTTCCATTGTTTCCATTAGTCAATACATGACGTCCAGAGAGACTTAACTTTTCTATATCATGATAGATATAGTCATTATCGCCCCGTGGGAGATCTGTTTTCACAGCCTATACAGAAACATACAGACATCCACACAACAACATACCGATATACAGGGTGTGATTTGTGAAATAAGGGGATTCGTGAAAATCAATCAAAAGTAACATTTATAAAATAATTAAGAACTTAGATAAAACAATTACGGCAGATATATTTTAGTCCATAAAAAAAAGGAATTCATCGAGTAGCGTGATGTTTTCACCCTCACCGAAGTGATGTCAAGTTCTTTCTTTCTCTCATGCAGACACATAGGAGATGTGATTATATACAACAAAACAAAAGGTTAAATGCTAATTTAACATGCCAGAATTAAAATGCTACTTTCAGTACTATGGATAGCGCCACTTGACCAGATGTGCCAGTACAATTAATGTCATGTTTAATGCAGCGTGCAGCAAACTTCAATGTTGAATAGAAAATAATCACAACATGCAATAGCACAAGGTGCTGTCATCATAAAAATAAATATGCTACAGTATATGCCTGCTTGTCAGACTAAGAAAACAGTCTGTTTTGATGACAGATTTCTGTCTTCTTTTTATGCTTTCCTGTGGAGGGGTCATCTGTGGCATGTCGCCCCTCTTTTACCCACGTCTCTGTAAATCTCCGAGCAGGGAAGGAGGCAACCCGTGGTCCATTGACAGTATCATCACGTAGCTTAGACGCTGTGTCATCTCTATTGTCACACGAGCACTGACAGTGAAAGTCCATCTCTGATTTTATTGTTTGCACTATAGACTGTTCTCACGTTGCAGTGCTTTATTGAGATTTTTTTCAAATAGCCTATTTTTCATTATGAGGGGGATAAATTTTTGTCCCCACCAGGGATTAAAATAACTCAACAGAGGCAGGGATATAGACCAGGGGGGGTGAAATCTCCACCAATCCCCCCTGGCAAATCACACCCTGCCGATATGCACAATACATAAACTCATTATATGTGAATATTATGATTATAAAAAGGACAAAACTTCTGCCAAAGCGAGCTCTTTTTCTATTTCTAAAGTTCTGTATTTACGATCAAACGGCAGCAGTGTGAAATATGGATTGAGGGGTGATCACTGTCATGTGTTATTATGAGTATAAGACATGATCACTCTGTTATGAGTTTGTTTTTGTTGGAGATAGTTAACAAGGTAAAGAAACAGAACAACAGGATGGGTTGAATTTCGCTGCGGTAAAGCAACAACAGGAGGTGGGGGGGCGCAACACACAGTGGGCTGAGTTTGTGTATGTGTGTATGTCTTTATTGGGATTGTTTATGGATATCAATGATGTGTTGATCAAAAGTGAATTTATTGACTATAATGAGTCCAAGATGTTTGAAGTTACTGACCTGTTCAACCGTGAATTGAGATGGAGTTAAGCCCAGTGGGGGGGTATGTTTGATGTGCTAATGACCAGTTCTTTTGTTTGGTCCGTGTTCAGTTGGAAGTAGCTGTCAGTGCACCATTGTGTGAAGAGAGAAATGGAGGATAGGCTGTAACAGAGCTGTTGTCATTGAGTAGTCCCAGTATGGCAATGTTATCAAAGTATTTGAGGTACGTGGTAAAGGGTGAAGGGATGATATAGTCATTTTTGATTTGTGTGGAGGGTCATGGGCACCTGTTATACGTTAACACCCACTCATCCCAGCCCTACCTCGCAAAACAAAACAACAAAAAAAAAAAGATATGAAAATGATTGGGCACTTAATTTGCCTAATTAGAATGAACAAACAGCACAAACTGTATAAAAACTGCTCTTGAATCTATTTAATTATTCATGTAATTTATTTAATTTATTATGTAGTTATTTAGTTCTTGCTGGAGATCTGCCTGAATCAAAAATTCCTGGCACAGCAGATCAACATAAGCCTGGAAAAAAGTGTGTGGGACAATGTACATAACAAAGGAAATAATTAGTTAACCCTGAGGCTGCTTGCAATAATTAAAATTAATTAAAACAATATCATGAGTGACTGGCATGAAGACGGATCCTCAGCCATCTGTGGAGGCAGGTGCTCAGTCGTGGTCTTAGAGGTTTTTGGTGCCACAGGTGAACTTTACCTCGTACTATAAACTTTTTTTTTTAAAAAAGGTCTAGTTGTTAATGGACTGGATGTGTTATACTGACTGCAACGACCTTGGTTTGAACGTTTTTCACAAGGTGATGCAAATTGCTTCACTTTTATATCAATGCACTGTAAGAAAAACCTGTGTGGTCAAAACCTAAAGGGGGCTGTCAGGACCTCAAGAAAGTTTAATATCAGAATGAACACAGCTTTTGCTCACAGTTAAAACTCTACTTTGCCCTATCTCCCGACATTGCCAGATTTCCCTGTGGGTGCTCAAGCTTCCGGGCAACCACAGAATCGGCGCCTATTTAGAGGGTGTAAAAGAAGGGACTGAAGACACAGTCCTGAGGGGCTCCAGTATTGTTGATGATGGTTGATGATGTTACTGTGCCCATTCTTACAGTCTGTGGTCTGTTGCTGAGAGGGTTTTGAATTTAGTAGATGAGAAGTGGAGGGATGTTGAGATGGTGGAGTTTCTTGATCATCTGATGGCTTCGAATTGTGTTGAAGGCAGAACTGAAATCAACATAGAAGATTGAAGCAAAGTTGTTGCGTGATTCCAGATTTTGGAGGAGGGGTTGAATGCTGAATTGCTGATTAGGTAAGGTTCTTGGATAAAGCTTACCCTGTCAGAGGAGTGCCTAATACTCTATATTAAACTTAACATTGTAATACATTTGCTTGACTGGTGCTTTCCACTTTGCTCCATGCTGCTCGTGTTAATTCCAGTGCATCTACATCACTCCAAGGTGTCCTTTCGACACACTGAGATAGATGCTGCTCATAGTTTAATGTTCTCTCTGCTGTGTATTTTTTTATGAACCCATGTAACATCAGCTTCACAAACTGCTGCTCTGATATTCTGCAGCAACTGCTGATGAGAAGAAGCACAGCTGGTCAGTTTGTATTAGAGAGGAGGAGACAGAGCTGAGTCAGTGGCCATTAAAGACTGAAGGGTAAGGCTGAATTTCAACAACAAGAAGACAGAGCTAAATCAGAGGTAAGCACTTTGAGGTGAAACAGAGGAGGAACTAGGGGGAGGAATAAGGGTGGACAATGGGAAGAAGAAGAGCAATGTAAAGTGTGACAGGATAAACTTCAGGGGTCAGAGTCTGCAGGCTCTCTGGTAGCTGGTAGCAGTATTCCCTCTGTGTGTCTCACAACTGCAGTGACATTTTCTACTGCCTTTCCCATTTTATCCCTCACTGACTTTGCTGAATATGTGTGTGGGCTACCATCCGCTTTTTGGATGCACCGCCTCACATCTTTGAGATTTGACTTCATGAGACAAAGCAGGAGGCAAAGGAGGAGGAGGAGGAGGAGGAAGAGGATGACAGGAGGGACAGCAGGTATGACGGAAAGTTAGAAAGTAGATGGGGCAGAAATGAGCGAGGAAGGAAAGAAGGCAGGGGAAAACGCAAGAAGTCTGAAGATAAGAGTGTAGAAAAGACAGGAGGAAGAGGAGCAGGAGGAGGAAGAGTAAGGAGGATTAGGGTGAAGGGAGGAATCAGGAAGAGGAGAAAGGAAGGACGATAAGAAAGTGTGTCTAGCTAATAGTTTCCCCTGTCTGTTCCCCTGCCGTGACATTCTCAACTGCCTCTACAATTTCACCCCCACTGGCTTCTAAGGGAGTGTGCATGTTCATGTTCAGCTCTCAGTTTTGCAGAGCCCCAAGAGTACTGGGTTTCTGCAAGACTACACTGGTATAAATATTAATGTCTGGCCAATAAAAGTGAAAGTTTAAGGAACAGCTTTTCACAATTCTCTGGATCTGTCTGTGTTTGTGTCAGTGTCAGCGCTTCCTGAAAGATCAAACCTGGCTCACATTTTCTTGTTTTTATCATCGTGCCCAAAAACATTTGATAACATTTTATTCAGCTGCTTGATTGCTGAGGATTTAAATACAGGACTGCATTAGATATGGCTTTACAATGTTGTCTACAGAAACCTGGATTTTAAACAAGCTCTACTTGTGGAAATTCAAAGTTGTTACCCTGGATTTGCTTTGTGACAGTTCAAGGAGGTATCAAGGGTATATCTAATCTAAAGTTTAGCTACATATATGTGTAAACAAGAATGTAAATGCATAAATACAGTAAGCAGATCATTTCTGCAAGTTAAGCAAGGACATTCCTTTGCATTGTAATGGATATGACAGTGTGGCACTTTGCATTGCAGCTCACAGTAACAACAAGGTAATAATGGAATAATATCTTGTATCAGGCTACAACTTACAGAAGTTGTAGCCAGATTATGAGAATATATTGCCTGGACTCTCCCATAGAAAAGCTCCAGGAATTAGCTGGTGGAAAGAGGGGAAAACAAACGCTAACAAAATGCCTGTAGCTAGCTAAAAACATTAGATTTCAGCATGTCAAAGGATTATTTTAGCACCATATGTCTACCAGAGAGGAAAAGGTAGTTTATAGGATATGCTGAAACCCATAACATTAAGATGCAAAACATGAATGCAAGGGCTGACATCACGTCTACAGTAGAGACAGCATAACTGTAGAGCAAACTCCACTATATTAACAGGCTGGCATGATACTTCTCACAGCTGATATGATGAGTACAGTTTGTAAATATAGGTGAGGAAATTACACGCACAGACACGCAATCATTTCCCATTCAGGGTCTTTTTACAGTTCATTTCAGCTGAATGCAGGTTAGCTATTCTGTGATTTAAACATCTTACAAACACTGCATACTTTTCAATTAAACAGCTTTTCTGTTTTTACTTTCATGTGTGTTCTCTGTGACTAGCAGCGTGTCCAGGTATATGTGTCGTTTTTACGGAGGTTTTTGAGCTGCAGGCTATCTGTGCAGCTCAGGTCGGGTCTGTCTCTCCCACCGCTCAGCACACAGCTCTGTAACGTTATCCACTTTTGTCTTAAAGGCTCAGTTTTTTGGTTCAGCAGCTTAGTTCTGGGTTCTTTACCCTGTTGGTAGTGCATCCCACCACACAGCAGCTTTTAGTTTTTTTTCTGTTGTTTGCTAGCAGACAGAAATGACAAGGACGCACTTTCACTCAATACAAAGTCAATGGAGAGGGATGAATTGTTTTCTCCTCTGGGGTAGGTAAGACTTAAATGCGCTCTGTCTCTATTGCCACCTCAATTAAAGAGCAGCACACAGCTGCCTCCCTAAGCTTTTCTATGGGATTAGACAATCCCGATTGGGGCTAATTTCAACCCTCTTTCCAGCCACAACCAACAGCTTTTAGTGTAAAAGCTCTTATAAACTCATTGTACATAACCTGCCAAGCTTTAAACAGGCATACAGAGTTAGCAGCTAGCACCTGGACATATAGCATTGGAACATGATACAATGGGGGCAGACAGACAGGTGACAAATTAAGTCTTAGTAAGGTGTTGAGCCACCACATGCTGCCAGAACAGCTTCAATGTGCCTTGACATTGATTCTACAGTCTCTGAACTCTTCTGGAGGGATGAACACCGTTCTTCAAAAAGATATTCCCTCATTTGATGTTTTGATGATGGTGGTGGAGAGTGTTGTCTAACAGGTCGGTCCAAAATCTCTCATATGTGTTCAGTTGGGTTGAGATGTGGTGACTGTGAAGGTCATAGCATATGATTCACATCATTCAGTGACCCCTTGTGCCCTATAGGTGGGGGTATTGTCATCCTGGAAGAGACCACTCCCATCAGGATAGAAATGTTTCATCACAGGATAAAGGTGATGACTCAGAACAACTTTGTATTGATTTGCAGTGACGCTTCCCTCTAAGGTGACAAGTGGACCCAAACCATATCAGCAAAATGCCCCCCACAGCATAACAGAGCCACCAGATCCCCTCACTGTAGGGGTCAAGCATTCAGGCCTGTACCGGCTTTTCTTTTAATTTGTCACCCATCTGTATTTCCGTCAGTGGAGACAAACCAGACCTTGAGGGACAGTGAAGGTACTTAAGAAGCCAAATTAATACAAATGTTACTCTGTGTCCACTGGATGTGTAAATAAATACTGTTTGCTATAATAACCCATCAGCCAAACAAACAAAATAAAATAGATTAGTTAATTAATACATTAAAATTAAAAAATATATATAATGCAACATTGAAATTTCATTTCAAATAGTGATTTTTTTGTAAAAAACTGGGCTTCATACTTTCTGAATGATATCCACGGTAGTTTCTGTGTAATAACTATGAGTTATTATTATGACATGTGTTCCCCTATTCTTTCCTTTGTGTTTCCATTATTACCCTATCACAAAAAAAAATGAACCCTCAACTAAACCCTTGTATAAGATAGATATTGGTATTAACCCGATATTGGCCCATTTTTCCCCACTCAGTTATTACAACATATATCCCATTATAGCTTTGTTATTTCACAGCTGTGATGTACAGTGCTCATATGTGAACAGATGTTACTGGACTCTCTGAGCAGTCCGTTATAGTTCTGCTGGTCCTCTGGGAGCAGAAAGTAGCTGCAGGAGGTTTTAAGGTCTTGCCTGTTCATATCACAACAGTGTGATAAATTCTGACCCCAGCAACCAAACACCAAAAAATTGAATTTTTGCGAAGTGCATTATCAGCATGAAGATAAAATACTTGAAGCTGCAGGAAAAAGATTAAATTTGAGGCAGGCAGAGAACAAATGTACATAAAACTGGTCTGGAGCAATGAAACCTTAAAATCCTCTGCTCTCTAACCGGCACCATCACCTGTATCTTTCTAGATTCGGTGTGTCCTTCATTTCTGAGCAAAGCCCTAATTGACATTTGTCAAAAGAGAGGAAAGCTGAGCTCGGAGTGAGTGCGGGTCAGGGGAAGGATGGAGGGCATCAAATTATCTGCAGAGAAGTTTTTAAGGGGCACTTATCTTCAGATGTCTCCCGAGGGACGGTGGCTGTAAAGTAAGACTAAGTAGATGTTGTGACTGCAACTCTTGTTGTGGTTTAGAGAAGGTGTGAAGAGGCTGTACACACACGCACACACACACAGAGAGAGGCTGCTCCATTGATGCCTTTAGTCACGACATCCAGTTTCTCTCCTTTGGATCTAATATAAAATGTGTGTTACTGCAGTGCCAGTGCGGAGATTTGGGGTCTCCATAGACCAGCTGTTATAGTGACGGTGTAAAGGGCCTGTCTGGGGGTGTGATCTTCGTAGCTTGGCTGCTCCAGAGGCTGCAGCTCCCCACACCACAACAATATATTCTAGATAAATCTCTTTTTCCATCCCAGCCAGCTCTCTAGTGGACCATCACGGTGCCAGCTGTGCTTTATAGATTAGTGACGCATCTTAGAAGAAGTACAGAAGTGCAGTATGGAGTTTTGTAGATGTGATGGTTAAAGCAGTATTTTATACCCATATGTCCCCCTTTTGCCCCAAAAACAAAAATAAATTAGGACATTTTTGCAGACTCTGTGTCACTTTTAGTGTTATTCTATTGCAGCTTGGTCTAACATATAGAGCTAGAGCTGAAATTAGGCAAAATCTACAAGATGAAGAATTACATAATAACTCAATATCAATAATGTAACAGTATTTTTAATATTAATAATGGTGTCACACACCACTTAAAGCCTGTATGTGTAGATTTATTTTTAACATAATTATAGCAGGAAATTATCCCCCATGCACAGGTATAGTGCAGTCTACAGTATATGCTGCTTTCAGTCCATTCATCTTAGTGTCTTCTTGATACTAACATTCAAATTCTAGTCATAGAGGCTTTCATTTCAAATGATAACTACACCCTCTAATTCTGCTAGCACCCTCCCTCCCAGTATCTCTGGAGTGGGAGGCAACGACTGTAATCATTTTGAGAAAGCTGTTATGTACGTAATATATTGTTTAAAAAGTAACCTGTATTAATGTTATATACCGACAAGAATCTACGTGGTTATGTGTGCAGTGGAAAATTAATTTGTAGTTCCTCTTTGAAGTCAGCTATCAGCAATACTTTATATTAAAACAATGTATCAAATTACAATGTGTAATATCAGAGGCAGTGCTCGCAGTGATGAACCAACAGAGAATTATCAGCTCCCCTCGGCTTTATGGAGCTTTATAGTGAGTTTCAGCTCATTTCAGCTCAACTTTACTGTTTTGGTTCACTCTCTGCCCTGATAGTGTTATTTTCGGCCGCAGCAGGCAGCTGTTTTCAGAGCAAAAAACTCTAAAAACCCACTGTACACTACCTGCTCAGAATTAAATGACAAACATAGTGGAGCATTTAGCAGCTTAAAGAGCCAGATATTTCCCTCAGGAGTTGGTAGAGAGCAAAAACGGAGCTAAAGGAGAGTGAAAATCGGACTTACATTCACCAGGTGGACAGATAGACGACTCGAAATGAATGATAATGTTGCTCCGTAACTGCTGGATGTGGAAATAAGCAACTGTTTGCCAAGAAGCTCAACATATTGAAAAGTTGTGTTCCCAACTTGTTTCCGCTGCCCCCAGTTGGCCAAAAATAGAGTTGAGACTCACCTTTTCAAGTTGTCTTGATATATTTGTTTGGTCTGCACCAGAGTTCGAATAACAGCTTTCACACCCAACATAATTAACCCAACACAATTGGCAAATAGGTTAGGAGTGAAAGCACCTTAAGAAAACAAAAAGACATATGGATGCTGTATCATGATATGATATAATCCCCAAATATCCAGTCTCACACCACCATGTAATGATTGTGTTGATGTAGTGTTCAACTCTGACTGCACTTAAAATGTAGTTTAGGCAGTGGATTGCCTGCTGTGCTTATAAAAAGACAAAAAGTGCAGTCAGTGAGACTGATTTGCATAAAAAGGGTTTGTAGTATAAGCTCTTCTACAGGGTGCAATGCAGAGTTTTTCAATTTTATAAATCCCAAGCGTCCAATTCAGCGTATAATTTTTGAAATAAATTCGATTTGTGAAGGTGCTTGGATCTCGTGAATATCCTTGTGTGTTGTATTTTATTTGAACGACAGAAGAAAATTACATTTTGTGCCAGTTTTTTTTTTTTTTTTCCATGGAGGCTTGTTGGTTTTCTGCTCTCTATTAAGAGATATTTACAAGCAAATATGCTCAGATCATTTACTTAGTGCAGCTTGTGAATTAGTAGATATTTTATGATACTGTATCTCCCCATTGAGCCATTAGGACGAGTGATGTAGCCTGCAGCATACCCTCTAAATCTGCATAATTTCATCATTTACAGTGGATGTTTTGGGTTTTACTCTTTTTTTTTTCGGCTGTGTTTGAAGTGAACTCTTGTTTTTCAGCAGCTCTGTCTGTGTTTATGTGAGTTAAACCTGGCTGTTTAAAGATGAAGAGATTTTAAATGTCGCTGTTTTGATCACTTCATTTGGTTGATGTCTGGTCTCCCACACAGCCACCCACGTCGTTGCTCAGCGTGATGAGCCTCAGTGAGAAGGATGATTGTTCTATCCTTCAAAGGCAGCGGTAGATTGGTGCAAAGTGGTGTATGCATTAGGATGCTGTTTATATGAATATATATGTGTGGGCTTTATCCTCACAAGTACAGATTGTACTGTTCATAATGACCTTTTTATCTTGTAGGAATAGTGTGTTTGACAGCTGGATGAAGAGCTGGAAATACAGGAAGGAGCAAATACTATTCTTATTGTTAGCAGACAGAAGTGGAAGGTGCTGAGCCTCACAGTTTGGTAGCTGTCAGTCAGACGCTTTAGCCAGAGGCGTCTGCTGAGAAGACGACCGGCAGGGAAGAGGAGGAGGAGGAAGACGTGCCTGAGATACTTAAGGGTTCTTCAAAGCATTGAAAGACATTGAACAGTAAATTGCAGTCCAGCTGAAATCACACTTAGTCAAAATAAAAGTCAACGTATTTTTTTAAATGTATTGTTAATAGCTTTTTATTATTAAAAGGAAGAAAAAAGGTCTTTGGGGAAATATTGGAAATGCTTCTTTTTTATCTGAGCTGGCTTCTAAACTTGCGCTGTAGCTAAATGTCATGGGCAGACACTGTGCTGTTAGCAGTGGTACTGAAGAGTAAGAACCACAGCAGCATCAGTCTGGAGTGAAGTGACATTTCCAGCTATGATTACAAGAGAGAATTTTTCTAGTTAGTCACCTCTGCAGTTAAGGTCTGGTAAAGGTTAGTTATCTGAATCTACATAGGCAGGGATTTCATGATTAAAGGAAACCAACGTTGACTGTTGGTAGGAGATGTGATATGAACTGTGGTCTCTTCTTAGTGCAGACAGTCATTATTCATGATGACAAGATGTTTCTTGTCAGGAACATGTAACACAAAATAAAAAAAATGTCCATTGCTGCTGCTTTTTTTTCTGAGGACCATCTAAAGGACATTTTTTTAGGTCCCACAGACCAGCGTTGTCTATCAGCTGGTAGGAGACCCTGTGCAATGACTTCTTATGTATACATCAAAAGTTAATTTACAAAAAACATTTCTGAACAATTAAGATTTTAAAGCATGAAAAGAAAATAATATCAGTGTAATATTTTAGTAGGGAATCTCCATCACAAGTGGCCAATGTGTTTCAAAACATTTCTATATATCATCCATATTTCCCATATTTTATATATGGAATTACTATCCTCCACAAAGCTAGCAGAGTAGAGCAACCAGCAAAATGTTTCTATATTTTTAATTAAATATAACAATCAATGATTCTGCTGAATAAAACAATTACTACATGAAGAAATATATATATTTTCTTGATGCATATTTAGTCAGCAGTTTGTATGATTTAGTATGGTTGGGCAATATGAATATTATGTAGTAATGTATTGACCTCAGTAAGAGTAAATCAATAATAAATACCAAAATGTTTAAAAATACAATTTTCCAATGGTCACGAATGCTTCCTGACATCTACAAGTGTAAATCTTTAACAGCTATTAAATATACTAAACTTCTATATTAAGCAACATGAGATAGAAGCAAATAACTTGCTGGTGAGTCTTGTAGTTATTTTGGGGTAAAATTTGGGTAAAACATTTGCAGAACATGAACAAAAATGTTTTTTTTTAATGTGAATAATAAGAAAATAAAAACTTTTCGGTCTATGTTTGAACTCTATGACATTGAGGAAACCAGTCTTGCCTGTGATTGTTCTTTCTTTAAGGTTTTCTCTGTCTGTGTATATCTTGGGAGGAGTGGGCCGGACCCATGCGGGTCAAACTAGAGGTAGAAGTTGTGCGGATTAGTAAAATGAGAATTGACGTTTTCTACTTGAGGATGATTGTTAGTGCTCTGGAGCAAAAACAACCATCGGTGGAGCCTCATTATCCTGCTTACTGCTACATGCTCTGAATGTCTGAAAGAGTTGGCTCATACGGAGAAACACTGAACTCTGGGTTTGTGGGGCTTATAGGGGCTCTGAAGTCCAGGACCTTCTGTTCACTGCTGCTTGTTGAGGTGATAGTGGAGCTCGGTATTCAGGCTCTGTCACTGTGGGCTCTTTGTTATCCAGCAAAAGAGTAAAGAAGTGAACAATGCAGGTGAATGATGTGGTCTTCTCATTTTATTCATGTCAGCGGTGATTAAATATATTTGACGGTGTGAAGGCCTCGTTCCTCCAGAGATTTTTATTTAATCGTTTTTACCGCTGTCAAACTCACCATTTGTCATTTTCAGCAAAATGATAAACTTGACACCGGATAGATGGATGAAAGGCTGAGCGATGGGTGTCCAGGAGGATATTTGTTGAACTGAAAAGATATTTTCCATCACTCAGATGTCAACATAATGGTTTCCTGCCCTTGTTGGTTGAGTTTTGTGCAACTTCCCGTATTTTATTGTTTCACCTGCAGCGGGGCAGCCTTTTTTTTTTGTGGGCCAGTATTAGATTAGTTAATGTTGTTATTCTGCACCACAGTAGAGGCGGTGAAACTTCTGTCCTCAAGAAAAAAAAAAACTTTCCACTCCTCCTAACTTGCTCTAAATTAATCTTTTCTTGAAGTAAAAAAAAAAAAAATCCTATCTAAAATCTAATTCTATTGTGATTCTGACACTTTAAACTCCTTACTGTCTGTTGCTACTTTTAGAGATTCACAAATGTCAATTTTTTCCTGCTGTTGCTGGATGCCTCCAATGTAAATGTCAGGAGAAAACTGTTTTTCTGTGAGTTTACCCTCTATCAGACGTCGAGGCTGACAGAAAGAGAAAGGAGGTGCATTAGTTTTCCAGCAGTATTAGTTTGTGTCGGAGAGGAAGGTGCAGTAGTTTAATATTCCAGGAAGCTCTCTGTCTAACACAGCCAGGGTCAGTGTTGAGGTTCAGTGGCTGCAGAGTCCAGCAGGTATTGAACATTTAGCCGCATTTTCTGAGCTGTCTGTGTTTGTGCTCCACTGGTCACACTGTTGGGACGTCGACTCTTAAATGCCAAAGTTCCACCGAGAAAAAAACGTCCCGGTGTTTTCAAATTGTCTCTCTTTCTGTCAAGCGTTACCTCAGCCAGGCTGTGCTCTCACCACACATTATCTCCTCAGGGATTACAGCACTCGGCATTGGAGAGCCTTCCCTCTCATTTCACCTCCTCAGACTACTGTAATTCACCTGTTTTTCGCACTGAGGGCTCCCCCACCACCCACAGTAATAAGTGTGTGTCAGGCCGAGACCTGCAGGGATAAAGACTATCAGGACGAGCTTCAGAGGACCAAAGAGCTGGAGTCCTTCTGATGATTGTTGAGTAGCTGGACCGCATTTAAAAACCACTTGACTGTCAAACAGAGGAATTAAATATGCCTAGAGCTCAAAACCAATGCATAACTACCAATAGAATTATCTATCCATCCATTGTCTGCTCTCATATTTCGGATCAGATTCCGGCTTGAGGCTGCATTAAGGGCCAGTATACGATAAAAAAGGAGTTTTTGGAGCTGTTAATGATGCAAAGATATTCCAGTTAAGCCCCGGATTAAAAATAGAGGTCTGGGAATGCACGTGATATGTCTCCTTTAAAGATTTTTGTTACTGATGGGAGGAGGACTATAATTATAACAAAGTATCACATACAAGATCCAATACTATTATCTATCTAATTAACACGTCGAAGATTCAGGCTGAGAAGTGGCCCTATAGATGGAGTAGTATTCTCCTATAAAAAGTGAAGTCATCAGTCCGCGGTAGATATCGAGAGGCAGATGAAGACCTCGTGCTGTTGAGATGAAGTACACTAATGCTGACAGAGTAATCGAAGCTAAAGCCTTGTTAGAGTTGTGGGCCGGGATCGGACTGCAGCGTGAATCATAGTAATTGGCTCTTGTCTCAGCGGTGGAGAACAACATCCATTAACGGAGAGGCTTTAGATGGAGGCTGCATCAGTTTGGAGTTTGCAATTTTTTTAACTCGCAGTTTGGAGCTCGAGAGGAAAACTTTGAATATGAATCGAATGTATGGAGGAAAATTACACTGTGCAGACCATCTCATAAAACAAATATTAAATTCTACTGTGTTTCTTTTTTACTGTTTTGTATATTTACTCATGTCATGCAATTTTAACAAATAAAATGGCTGCAGCAACACATCCCTGGTGCTAAAATTTAAAAAATATTGCATGCATTTATGTTATATGTGTGCATTAGTGTATGTTTAATGGTTTCCTATGTGACTTTTAGAGAGAAGGCAATTAAAACCAGTCCAATTAGAGGTTATTGATTGCATTATGTATAGTCTATGATGTTTTTATTACAGCCGATCATCCATAAAGCATTAAAGTGTCTGAAACATTAAAGGTTTCTTCTGACAACACTGATTTGTCTCCATCAGCACTCAGCCTGTAATGAGCCAGTCAGGACGCCATTCGTCATGATTACAACGTTCATTTATCCATCTCGGCAGTATTACACCATTCATTCATCCAAGTGGACTTTATTACTCTGTTCATTCATGGTGCCATTACAGCTGAAAGCTTCCACCTGAGGAACATTAAACCTGCTTCTGAATGATTGGACTCCACTCTGCCATTCATGTTAATGTTCAGAGACTCAAAAGGTTTTCGTCGTTAATGTCACTGAAAAGGGTTTAATACTTGTGTGTGTTCAGAAAATTGCACCCTTTGCTCCCACGAAACTCCCACCTGATAAACTATGAGCTTTTATAGTTTATCAGCTTTTCAGGACGTCTTTAGTCTGAAAAAGGTGTTTTTAACAATACAACAGTTTTTTCACTCAGGCTGAGAGATGGAGAATAATCAATCTCCTACTGTTGTATCAACCTACTGTTGAGAACTGCTTATTGTTCACCGAGAGACTGGAGCATAATGTTAAAGGCCTGTTTTCACCAAGCTGACATTAAAACCTGCAGCTCAATGATAAAAAAAAAAAACTCCACTCCTCCTTTCTCAGCCAGTCAGTGGTGTTTATCGAGGCTTCTGGTGTTCTGGTCCACTAAGTGCTGTATCATTCAGGATAAGTGAAGTACTTCTGTTCGACTACGTCCATTCTTCTGAGCCTCTTGATTTTGTTTCCTTTACTCAAGATGAACTGATGCTCCTGTGGGTTTTTTTTCTTTTTTTTTTTGGATACAAAAGTCTGAATATTTTCTGATTTGAGAAGGTCGTCCAAAATGTCTACAGACCAAGTAGTATCTTGTTTAACTGGTAAAAAGTATGCAACTGCAGAAATGGCTGAAATATTTGAAGGACAGTCTTGTTTGATTAAAAAAAACCCTTTTTTAAATGGAAAACAGAGATGTGCTTTCCTAGACAGAGGGCACAGAACTCCTTATTGAGTCTTACTGACTTCAACAATAAAGCTAAAATTGTGTGAATGTCATTTAACTAATAACGGATGCTTTGGTGTTACAGAAACAAAAGATAATGCAACACAGTAGGAGAGTATATAAAGTTGTGTTATTTGACCCTTATAGTCACGGATGTTTTGGTTTATGTACTCAGGCCTGATTAAAGCTTCTTTGCCTGATAATTAAGAGACCAGACCAAGTGTTTTGTAATGTCACCACCAATTTACAGGAGTGAGGGTGAAGAGTGAAGAAAAACATTGTTTTTTTATTTTTCTGCCACTAATGTTAGTATTTATTGAGTTTGTGGTTGCAAATTTTTTGTCCAAGTGAAAAATGCAGAAATCTCTACAAGGTCTTCCCATATCAGCAATTTGCTGTTTAAGTTGAGTTTTATTTTTGTTTTTGAGTCTGTTTCTATCAAGAACTCAGCAGGAAGTAATGTAACATGTTAAGTACTGAATGTCATAAACAAGACTAAAGGCTTGTCTACGGAGGAGACGTTTCAGCTAATCAATACACGGGCTACAAACAGGCTTGTGTTTCACTCACGCTGTACACATTTAACTGCAACTTCAAGTCTATTTTCTTAGGTTTTATTAGCTTTACTACAGTGATTGTTTGTTGGGCCCTGACTCCTGCCAAAATGTGGGTGACCTACACTCAACATTGTCCCTGAAGGCATCCTGTGTAGACAGAGACAGAGGACTGAAGCTGCTGCTGCTGCTCCGCTAACATGAGGCTGTACTGGGCACAGTGGTGCTTTGACTAAATGCTAGCGTCAACATGATAAGATGCTCAAAATGATAATGCTAACATGCCGAGGTATTATGTTTACGATCTTAGATTAAGGTTTTACCATGCTAACATTTGCTGATTAGCACTATATGAGGTAAAGCAGCGGCTGATGGGAATGTCATTAGTTTTTGCAAGTATTTTGTCATAATTATTTAGTATCATTACATTAGACAAACATGAAATGTTAATGATAAAAATTCAAAACCACAAATATGAATCTCAAAGCCACCACATCTTCACAACATATGTGACACTTTCATATAAACAGCTTGTAAAGATTATTTCTGCAGCACAAATCTTTGTGCAATGTTCATTTTAACTCAAGTTGGAGCTTTCACTTTTAAAATCATGGTATTTAAAGACATTTAAGGCTTTTTTTCTGCTTTATGATTGGTTGACAGAGGTGTGTGACAGCGCGTTGGTGTCCAATCTGCAGCCATCAGCCTTCAGAAGCTCCTCACAGCTGTCCAGCAGCCATGGACCGGGCTTCGCCAAACTCAACAGAAGGGAAGGTGAGTAAGAGTTTCTGCTGTTTTTTGAATTATTTTGGGATTATTTTATGCCTTTATTATACAGCAAGACTATAACAATGGCAGGAAATGAGGGAAAAGAGAGATGGTTCAACCCGGTTCAACCCCCAGGCCACCCTAGGGCACCACAGATATTGTTGTTTTTGATGAGCATGTATAACAAACCTCACCAGACTGGACAAATAACTACATACCTGTGCTGCAATCATTATCATTATCATTCATTTGGTTGTTATTGTTGTTGTCCGTGTACTGGGGCCTAGATTAGATTAGTCTGTTTGTGTTGTTTTCCTAAAAGCTTCTCCTTGAGTCCAGTAAAATGTTTACCAGACTCTAGCAGAGTGGTGCCAAATGTTTTCTCTGTTATTGAGAAGTTGCTCTGCAGCAGTGTAGCTCAGGAGCGCAGGAGAGACTTTTGTTAAGCTCAGTACACAGAGCACAAAACATCACAAACAGGGAAGTTTTTTACTGGATTCACAACAGATAACTCACCGGTGATTGAGAGACAGACAGAGGATCAGAATCATTTCTGAGGGAGAAGACAGAACAAGAAAAATAAAAAAGAACAAGCAATAGCTCCCATCTTTGCTCTCTATAGGTGCTGTTTGTAGTGAAGGTTTATGCCAGAAGGATAAATGTGAGTTGTGTTTGTTCGTCTGACATAAAAACCCAGCAGGGAGTCCTGTGCTGGATGCTGATGTGAGGCTTTAACAAAATGAAGATCATGGTTTGTTGTGGAGCTTTCTGCAGGGAACGGGCTTCACCGCTTTATCCCGACATCAAAGCCCAGAATCAGCTGGGAGGGTGAGATGAGTTTAATCTGGATCTGAATGATTTTCACCACCCAGGAAACTAAGGAAGCTGAGCCTGCAGAACATCACTCAGTCCTCGGTTTGTTTGATGGTCGAGACTTTAAGCAAACACTCTTCTTGTCGCTAAATGCTGCCGGCCTGCTCTCTCTGTTTACTGACGTGACTTTGATCTTTGGGTAACAGTGGACTGACAAGCACATTGTGGTCCTCTGTCTCTGCATTCTGTAGTTGATATTTTAATATGTCAAACTGACATTCGACTCTTTTTGAAATGCAACAGAGGAATCTAAATCTTACTTTTGTGTAAGTAAGATTTTGAATGCAAGACGTTTCCTTGTAAAGTATTTTTATACTGTGGTATTACTGGTTTTACTTAAATATCTCAATACATCTTCCACCACTGCTGTTAGTGCTATAAAAAGGTACATGAATATAATAAGTCTTCCAAATTAAATGACTATATACGTTGTTTGTACCTGCACTCCAGAATGACCCATTAGAGAGTAATATGCTGCTTAAAAATAATGTTTTAGGGTGTGACAAAGCTGTGGTTAGGGTCTGGTTAGGTTTAGGCACAAAAACCACTTGGTTAGGGTTAGTGAAAGATGATGGTTTGGGTTAAAATGGTCACTTGAAATGTGGTTAAATGTGGCAACGATCGGTAACAGTAAACACCACGTTACGGTTATGAATGCAGTAAAATGCGGTAAAATGTCCTGATGGTTGAAAAAGATGACACTCGTGGTTGGAAATGGGAAGCAAACATTGGTCTCTTGCAGCTTTGGCTGCTTTCTTTTCGCCATCTAACTAACTATCCAGCCATCCTTCCAACCTGCCCCCTCCTCATAAGGTCGTGACCTTATACTGACGTCATCCGAACGTCGCCTACCTGTGTCATAATTACTACAGCCGCTAGATGGCGTCTGTAACTCAAACATAATTATAGGTTGTTTTTGGCCACTGAATTTACGACCTATAGTGTTGTTTTGTTTTGTGGGGAGAGGGTTGAATATGAACATGTAATAGACTGTTTATATCTGTAGATTAGACTCCTGTCTTTTCAGTTATTGTGGTAACTTTCCAAAAGCGTGTCTTATCAAAGAGTAAACATCTAAAATGGTAAAAATATGGTTTATCCAGGTGGGTTGGTGTTAAAGGATTATTTAAGGATACTGGATAAAACTTTATAAGTACAGATTACTTACTTGAAGGGGATCTTTTAATAGCCAGTATGAACAGGAGGAATGATTAAAGACTGTTGTTTTAAGACAATTGTGAACCTTTCCTTTAATCACAAAAGAACTCCTGGGTTGTGATGGACAACAGCTTGACGATATACAGTATGATTGTAGGATTATCTATCATCTATTGTTGCTTTGACAGCAAAATAAGGCATTACAAATAACTTCATTACAGTGGTAACACTGATCCATTTTTCTAATCTAATCTCCAGTTTGTAGCTGGTAGATTAGGAAAACTGTATGTGTGTGTGTGTGTGTATTTGTCGCATTTCCTCCACAGCAACATTGATGGTGGAGGATCCCAGAGAGGGATCCCAGGTGCTCGCTGAGGAAATCGATGAATAAATGAATGCCTCCATCTCATTTCCATATCCTGCCCCTGCTGCTGCTGCTGCTAACGCTCCACGCCTCTCCTCCAGTTATTCTGTGAGGAGCAGCTTCACTCTCAGTTCATTTACCTACTAAATAAGCAAAGATAATCAGTCTTGGAATACCATGTAGGGCTGGGAAATATATCGATATTATATTGATATTGTAATATGAGACTAGATATCGTCTTTTTTGGATATTGTAATATCATGATATGGCATAAGTGTTGCCTTTTCCTGGTTTTAAAGGCTGCGTTACAGTCAAGTGATGTAATTTTCTGAACTTATCAGACTGTTCTAGCTGTTCTATTATTTGCCTTTACCCACTTAGTCATTATATGCACATTACTGATGATTATTTATCAAAAATCTCATTGTGTAAGTATTTTGTGAAAGCACCAATAGTCATCCCTACAATATTGTTGCCATTATTTTGTCCATGTTGCCCAGCCCACATTGCATCTTTACAGGGGATTTAATCAGACAGTCATGTTTATAGCTGAAACACATATTTAACCTTGTTGTGATTGATATCTATGATTAACGATAGTGGTGTACCAATATATCATAGCACCATATCTGATGATGCTATACATGCTGATACAGTACACATCGTTTAGCTGAAAAACTGAATATTCAGTAAATCTAATAAATCAGGGCATCATGGTGAAACATAAAAACACAGTCAGACAGTCTGTGTTCTCTAATAACAACCAAGCTGGATGCAAATAGTATATGCATGAAAGTGATGAATTTTTGGCTTGATTTAACCACTGGAGTTGGTTTGAGTCTGTGTCTTTCGGCTAAAAACCGTAATCTTCAAAGATATTCTAACAAGACTAAAGCCCCATTCGGACATGATTAACATTACAGGGAGATTTGAGGAAATAAATGTTCGCCGTGCTCCTCTGTAATTTAACTCATCATTCCAGATGGCATTTTGACCTTTGCGACATTTACAGGAGACGGTCTGTACGGGAGACACGGGAGAGTCGAAGGTGAGGTAAAGATAGTGCGTGATGTGAATTTGAGTCAGAAATCAATTTAAATTAAAATCTTTATCTTAACACACAGACATGAAACACATACTAATATCATTCAGTGTGACTTACACCTCCCAAGGATATCATTATCACCAATACATTTCCATATATTGTATATGCTTGTAAATCAATGAAAAAAAAAACATTTTTAAGTTTTTTTCAGTATCAAAGTAATCCAGTTGAAGTTGTCTGTACATCCATGGATACACTGCAAACAGGAACTGCTAATAACTAATTCAGCATACCTTCAATGGCATCGACTTGCCAAAATGTAAAAAATATAGGCTAAAAATGCTTTTTTTTGTTGTCATATCAGTTCCTAAAGAGGCCAATATGTTGGTGTTAACATGTTTCCATCTCATCATATTAGCAAAAACATTTTTTGTAGTAGAAGGACAAGCAGCTCTTCCTGCAAAAAAACCCAAAACAAAACACTTTAAATAGACTTTAAAATAAAACATCACTCCGGACAGGATTTAAATTACAAGAGGACCAGTGAGTTTGCCAAAAGACAGAAGGTAATTTTGGCTGTAATTATTACCTTGGAGGGGGTGAAAAATGACCTACATATACACTCTGGACTGGATTAAAATCACTGAGTCAGGTAATGTTACAGTTACCCCATCTGCCCTAGAGAAATAAATCCTGTCGGAGTGTGGCTGAACAGTCTACAGCCATATTTTTGAGCCAAACTCTACTGTCAGCAACATGCTCACAATGACAATGCTAAAACGATGATGCTCACCATGTTCACCAATGTAGTTCAGCATATTAACATGCTGACTTTCACTAAATAGCACTAAACACAAAGTACAGCTACGGTTGATGGGATATTCATGAGTTTTGCTGGTATTTAATCATAAAAACCAAAGTATTGAAAAGGGATTACAATCCTTCCTGAGGGGAACATGAATGTGTTTACCAAATTTTCACGGCAGTCCATCTGTTAGTTATTGAGACATTTCACTCTGCAGCAAAAATGTCAAGCTGCTGGTGGTGCCAGAATAAAAAGTCAAAAGATCACCAAAGTCAGTAGGATTCATCCTCTGGGGAACATGAACATCTGTGCAAAAATGTCACAGCAATTCATTCGATAGCTGTTGAGATATTTCAGTCAGGACCAAAGTGGTGGACGGTCCGACCAGCGAACTTACAGGACAGGTGACATTGCCATGGACATAAAGAGAGTAGGTTTTTTTTTTTTTTTGGCTTGTCTGAATACAAATGTTGACATTTGTATGACAGCCAACAACCTCTTTTTTTTTTTTTTACCCTTTTTCTCTATAGCAGTGGAATCTGCAGTGAGACCAGAGGACCTAAAATTGTGCTTCAGACTTTAACCCGATGTAGCTGATCACAGTGGCCTGATGGCTCAGAGTTTGACATCAAAAGTGGATAAAAAGCCCTGATAGGCTATTGATTGGAGATGAATGCGCCTTTTACCAGGGACCTGGAGGGTGAATGACTCAACAATTTAAGTCTCCCCATTGGTGTCTCTTATTCTCTGTGTGAATTTCCCATTCTCACTTTTTATCTTTCATTTGCCTCCCACCCTTTTCTGCTCCTCTTAGTGTCCCATTTTTCTCTCATTTTCCATCTGTCTTGGTTTCCACCTCTTCCGTTTTCCACTTCCACTCTTCATTCATCATAATTGTGCCTGTCCATCTTCTTCTGTCCTTCTGTACAGTCTGAATTCTGTTGTCATCATTAGTTTCACCCCGTCTGCAGCCACATTTTCATTTTCGTCGGTAAGAACTAATTTCGCCAGCTCTGTCTTCTTGCCAAATGTTAATAGCAGTCTTTGTGTTTAAACATTTTCTTTCTTCAGCAGGTGACGCTGACAGTTATCAGTACTGCAATTACGTTGAAAAAGACTTGAAAATAATTATTGTGTCACAGTAATCATTTTCCCAAAGAGTGAGATTTAAAGGTGGAATTTTAATAGGAGCCTGTAAGTTGAGACTGACTGTGCAAGAACGGCCAAATAGTCAGGTATTGATCTCCATATTCAGTCGTCCTTCAGGGCCTCCAGAAAGTTCCACAACAGTAGCACTCAAATCTCAACAGACTGTTTTTCCAAAAGCAATCTATTCTCACATAGATAATAAAAAAGTTATTTAGGACAGACATTTCTAAAATCCAGTGTCATTTTTCTCAACACTAGTCCAGTCTCTCATAATTTTGACCAGACAAACGTGACAACGGCAAACTCATTGCATTTCTGAAACTTGCAGGCACAAAACATCTTCTGTCATTAGCTTCTATGTCTCCTGCATGTATAAATGCTAAATTCACAGTGACCCACAGCTTTACACATGTAAACCAACCACAGCTAGCTTGATTAGCAGGTAACTTGTCCTGGATGTATGTAGATCCCTATCCAGTTAGCTACAATAGCTAATACCGCGGCTAATTTCTTTGTTTACTTTTGGTCAGACTGGTTTATGAGGCTCCTGCTGCATCCTGCTCATGTTATTGTGAGAATAAAGTTAGAATGTGCCATAGTCAGGGTCAAGGTCAAGGTTAAAAAAATACTACTATTTCTCCTTTAATCCAGTGATGACATTGCCTTCAAATTCATAAACAAACCTACATGAGGTGTTGTTTTTAGTTATGTTGGTTTTGAGATTAGTCTGATTCTATACAATCCAGACTTATTTTCAAATTTACAGACTTAGTTTTTGTCAGTTCCTCCTGGATTGAATATCTTACTATATCATATCAAGACTAGCTACCTTATTATATATACAGGTGTAATAATCTGTAATGCAAATCGTGCTTGACAAGATTGTTTATCTTGGATAAGAAGAAGTAAGGTTTAATCATTCTAAAATAAGATATTCTGTCTTTTGTGAATTGCCAGTTTTGCGGCGTGGCATTTGGAAAAGTAAAAATCTGTCCTCCTTCACCTGCAGAGAACCTGCAGTGTTCCCCACCCTGCTGCTGCTGTCACTGCTGCACTAAGTCCATTAGTTTCCTGTTGGACTCTGTCCGACTGACATGCTATCAGGCTGCTGAAATTACCCTCCAGACTTTATATTCTCATGCAAATGACCAGTGCTCATTCTGGACCTGACACTTATAACAGCCTGCCTGTTACACGTCCTTCCAGCTGCCTTTCTATCCCTTTGCCTGTCTCTCCGTCCTACTTCCTGTCTGTTTCTCAAATTGTCTGTCTCAGTTTCTTTTCTACCTCTCTTGTGTTTTCCTTACTGTCTTACTGTCCCTTCACCTTCCTCTATTACATAGCCCAGATTAATAACCTGTGGGAATAGATTGGTAAACCTGTGCACACAGATTGCTAAACCATGCACGATTGACAGCTAAGATGGCTCACTTTGTGACCACCTATGCCGTTAATGCAGTCGAGGTCACAATATAGCTCTGATTTACATATTTTCTGTTGTCAGGTAACTGAACAGGCATTAATTTTGATTGCGGATCATAAATACTATGTTGACCAGCAGTCATTACCAAGCTGCTGAGCTGCAGATTTTATGATCATGACAAACAGGATTTTACAACTCTGGAAAGTTATTGCAGCAGTAGCCATTATTTTACCTTCCGTTGCGACGATTGTGAGGTAAACAGCAGGAACACAGCGTTCATGTTACATAGTATCCATCAGGAATGCACACTTACATGTATGTGATTGGCTGGATGATGACATGTTGTGTTGCAGCAAAAGTTGAACCAGCTTCAGCTTTTTTGCTGGATGACCCAGCGTCAAAGCACTGGCCCCATTCATATGAATGAGAGGGCAACAAGCCCTTTAGTTGAAACATACTGACTATTTATATATGACACAGTTTGAATCATCATGCACAGCAATGAGGAGACGTGTAAATTGCTTTTAACTTTACTTCTGAACAAAATATCATATGTATAACGTGGCATATGCTGTACTCCACAGTTTCAGTTTGTAGCTTGCTGGTTTTACATTATCACATTACCCACTGGGACCGGCTCTCACTGTTCCCGAAGCTCGATTGATAATTTCATCCTCTGTTTGGCCATCAGAGCAGTGATGTCACACCTCTGACCTCCATTAACCTGTACTTTTCTCCGTGTGGCACCATGAGAGACACAGAGGAAAAGAAATCAGGGAGCTGTCTTTGATTTGAAGTGACAGTTGTGACTAAAAGTGTTCAAACCATCAGCCATCAGTTCACCTCAATTATATTAGTTTCACTTATATCGACGGGCTGGACACAGTAAATCTTTGTAACGCTTCTTGGTCTCTGAGTCATTTCCCTCTGATCTCTTTCTCTTTTCCTCTCCAGTCAAATATTCATGAGTAAAGGTCAGAGTGTCTGCTTTATTCTAATCTGCTGTCACTGGACACGTCTGTTAGTCAAGTGCTTATTAGCTTTGGCCTTTAGCTCTTTAAAGATCAGACTCCACCAGACCGACACTGATTCATTTTCACTGCTGAGATTTTCTCCTCTGCCTGCCACCAGACATTGTTCAGAGTCCTTTTGTTACAAAAGCTGTTGAAGTTCCTCCTGTTTTTCTGTAATATACAGCTAGTACAAGGTCATCACATAAATGAGGCTTTCAGATAGACCTTAGTCATCACAATTAGCCGTTTCAAGAAACAATCCAAGAAGACTGTCAGTAGAGACTAAATGATGAAATGACGTTTGTCACCTTCTTTATTTGTTTGTCAATCCATAAATGGAGGCACCAGACAGAGTCATTAAAAGTCATCAAGTCTTCAAATGAAATCAACCTTGGGAGCATGGATGTGTTTTGCATATTTAATGGCTTTAATCTGCTGGTTAGATTATATGATAAAGCTTTCTGTTTATTTCTATGTGTGCAAAGTTAATATTTTGGCATGAAAAGGAAAGATAGCATGCATGTGCTCAGTAAATTTCATCACAAATTATTATTGATATTTTTGTATCCTTATCCTCTGGGAAACATGATTATCTACAGCAAATATTCTGGAAAAAAATGTGCTGAAACAGTAAGTAGATTAATCAATAAGATGATCAACAGAAAATTGATCACCAGCCATTTTAATAATTGATTAGTTATGTATCAAGCACGAATGCTAAACATTTGCTGGTTCCAGTTTTTTTGCTCTGTTTTATATTACAAAAAAATGAAGATCTTTGATTTTTAAACTGTTTGTGCCACAAAAAATACAATTTGAAGTCATCACAATAGGTTCTGGGAAACTGTAATGGGATATTTTTCACAACTGTCTGAGCAGTTAATTGATCATCATTTATCATCAACCAAAGAAAAACAGGAAATCATTGTTAGTTGCACGCCTAATTCTTACATTACTTTATGCAAAAGGGATCAAATTTTGATGTAACAGAGATGCTAGTCAATTCCAACCTCAACTTCAACTTTATTTAAAGTTACTACAAGGGACTTTTAAGTGGTTATGAAACAGTCTCATGATGCCTCTATATGACCTACATAAGCAAAAGACACCATCAGTGAGAAGATTGGCTTTTTCTATATAGTTATTCTAAATGCCTGCCACTGGGTCAGATTCCCCGTGAAATCAGACAAAATGATTTACAGCATGCAGACCAGAAGAGCCTGTGTTTACAGCTGATGATTTGCTTTTTCCAGCAAGTGAAACTAGGCTGGAGAGAAAAGATGTGTTTTCACTCTGTATTTGAATATTTCAACAGAGCCTTCCTTCCAAATACGCAGTGGAAGTTTATTCCAAAGAAAAGGAGCTCATTGGGCAAAAAGATTTTTTGTTACATAGAGGACCCGTTAAATAACCAGCATAAAGAGAATATAAAGGGCATGATGGAGTATATGGAGTAATAAGACTGGAGATGTAAGAGGAAGCCAATCCGGTTTAGGATTTGAAGGTCAAGAGAAGGATTTTGATTGTATTGCTAGCCAATGCAAAGACCTCGGGATGGATGCGATACGATCAAAATCGAAAGATAAGCGATTATCAAATGATCCTCAGGAAACTACGAATACTGTATCCACTGCAAATTTTATGACAGTGTCGTGAAGATAGCTTAATCTGCAAGTGTTCGAGTTAATGAAGACAAAACTATTGAAGCTGCGCTGAGAGAATAAGTGAGGTTGGATCTTATGTAGTTTGAGTGCCAACAGCAACCTCCAGTTTTTAAGCGTTTTTTTCAGTCCCTCCACTGTTATTGTATATATACAGAGGAGAATAGCTATAAACCTGAGGACATGACTTACTGCTTGTAATGTAGCTGGTGGACAGAATATTGCCTCAGTGCCGTTGAGAGACAGAGCAGAAAATTGTGTTGTCTTTCCAAAAGTCAAGTGGCGTTTAAGATGGGTTTTGGTGTTTTTGTTCTTTATAGAGCTCTCTGACACTTGCTCTGTGTGTGTGTATGTGTGTGTGTGTGTGTGTGTGTGTGTGTGTGTGTGTGTGTGTGTGTGTGTGTGTGTGTGTGTGTGTGTGTGTGTGTGTATGTGTGTGTTTGTGTGTGTGTGCCCAGTGGGAAACCGGTCAGCAGCCTCCTCCTTCAGAATCTGTCCATCTGGTGTTTGAGCTCTGAGGCGTCGTTTTGGCCTGACAAAGCATTTCCTCTCTCTTACACACACACACACACACACACACACATGCGTACACACACACCACATGTCTTTTCAGCATCTGAAGCGTCATTACTATGTAGCAGCCCATTCGATCAACCCTGGTTTATCTACCCAGACAGACCTCTGTCAGCACGCCCCACATATAAAACAGGCAACATGTAATGTAAGCAGCGTGTATGCTCTCTCTCACACACACACACACACACAAACACACACAAACACACACACACTGTCATCCTCTCTCAGCGGTTGCCTCTTTGTCTGAACCCAGCAGACATCGTGAGCTTCTATAACCTTGAACATTGCCTCAAGAAGTCTGGAAATTTTTCAAAAATACTGCCAAAATGAGAGTTGGACCAATGTTTTGTTGGTGGTCACCCAGATGTCCTCCCTGGGCATTCCAGCGACTTTGAAATATGTTGTTGCAATCATCAACAGGCCCTTTTTTTAACTATAGATTTATGTACACAGTGTGCAGCTTTATACATCATAAATGTCTAGAACATATTAATATATTGTATATCCTTGAGTGGTCCAACTGACGTCCTGGTCTGACCCGGGTAGCTCAATAAATGATATGTAGCCATATACACATAGCAAACATAGAGAAGTCTGTTACAGTAGGATTACAGGACATTTTTTACAGAAAAACAGAGTCAATACAAACATGCTACAATATTTTATTGGGATGAACAGAATATTTAACACTTTTATACCCATCTTATGCAGTTTGCTCCTGTTTCTACTGAAGTGCATTAGTATGAATGTGCAGTAGGCGAACTCAGGGGTGTTAAACAGCAGCTGACGATCCTCCTTTGACCTCCATTAAGAACACATAGGCTCTTCTCATCAACAAAGCTGCATATTAACTTAAACAATAAGTTATATTTTTTGGTGTGAGTTGGTACAGTACAGGTATGGGAAGGGTTTTAATTATTTCTTACTATGAGATAGGGCATGTTTTAATATTTTGTTCTGTTTTGTCATCAATTTGTTGTTTTGCATTTCAGTATTGATCCCCCTTGACACACAAGTTAATTTGCAGGTGTTTAAAAGACGCACAGCAGTAATGGTGTACTAACCATGTCATAGTAACAACTGTTGTGTTGCTTTGAAAACTGAAAGCGATTATTGTATTTGACTGCATTGATTGTTTTTGCATTTTCATTCTCATCTTTTTCATTTCATAAGTATCTCAGTGAGATATGAAAACACACAAATTCCTAATGCCACTGCAAGTCACAAAGCAATTTGTGTTATTTAAATTCTCCGGGAAAGTTCCTGAAGTGTGATTTATATCCCATTATAGCTTCAGAATGGATTTAAAGACGCTTGCTATGGTTCAATCAATTTTCTTCATTCTGCTTTCATAACAGAAAAGTGTGATTTCAGTTCAGAATGAAAGGTCAAGCAATACAATTCATTTTTCAGCATCTACCAAAGCTTATTTCATCTCCTCCCTGACAGATGGAAATGTAATAAATCACTCATGTATGCTGCTTTCTCTCTCTCTCTCTCTCTCTCTCTCTCTATCTCTCTCTCTCTCTCTCTATACAGGAGCTGGAGGTTGGTCTCCTCTCACCTCAGACAGGTATCAATGGTTGGAGGTCGACCTGGGTGAGCGGACCAAGATCACAGCTGTCGCGACGCAGGGTCGCTACGGCAGCTCTGATTGGCTGACATCGTACCTGCTGATGTTCAGCGACACGGGACACAACTGGAAACAGTACTGGCAGGAGGACAGTATAGGGGTAAGTCCATACTGGAGTTATACAGATCACCATCCATCAAAACAGTGCAGTGTACAAACTGCATCACCACAGAGAAAATATAAGGCTGTATACACCAGAGTAAACAATACCGTTAAAACAGTGTAAAAGTGAGGTTAATGTAATAATCAGCATCTAAAAAATCACTGTCATTACAGTCACATTTCACTTTACTGTAATTAACAGCAGTTACATTATTTCTGTAACCCTCATCTCTTCATACAGCTGACTTTATTTTGGTGTTTGCTCTTGCAACGACTCCATCTCCCCCCTGGGATCAATAAACTTCATATCCCACCCTGTTTTAATTCATATGAAGTGATGTAGTGTCGAGCAGTGCTTGTCTATGTGGCTTGATCTATTCTGTGCAGATAAACTCAGTCATCATGAGTATATCTCTTCATTTGTAATGGATGAACCTTTGAAGGAGCTCTGCTGACTGTGCAGACTTGTTGCCAAACACTTTAGCTGCTGATAATGGACAGAGAAGCAGTCAAGCAACACTTTGCTGGTTGAGACAAGGGGGATGTCAGCTAAGATTAAGGTCATATTTTTTGTCTATACTTCAATTTTCTTGTCTTTTATGTCAGTCTTTAGCTTTTGCTATTTGAAGAGATGTTAAACACTTTGATTTCAGCTTTATCTGCCACTATCAGTGCCCATTTTTGACAGATGTTACACAAAAATAGGTGGTAAACAAGTGCGACACAGTTATCAAAATAATCTAAACTCAAGGTCCATACTTGCATGTTAGGAGCCTTCGATTGTATCTTCATCAGCAGACTTTGCATTCTTCTGAACACTTTAATAACTTGTTGTCCATGTTGGCTGAGAACGTGAGATTGGCAGATCATTCTTGACTTTGGAAAAAGCAGTTGGCAAAAAAAAAACAACAACCCTTCAACTCAAGGTCCACTTAGTCACTTGTTGTGGAGCTGTGACAGTTATTATCTTTGATAATTCAGCAACTGTACTTGTTAAAGCTGTTACATTTTTGTTACAAGGAATCATCATAATCATTTTGATCACTTTGTAATTCGCTTGTAAATCCATACATCATAAATTATACATTTATTAAAAACATACTTTACTCTGCAATATATGTAGTTATTAGGTTTTATCAAAATTATAGATAATGTAAAGACAGAGATGTATATTAGCATAATTAAAAATCATGCACGTAAATCAGTTATTACGGTAGCCTTAAATTTAGGTTTACAACTTCCATTTTCACAAGTTTTATCTACTGACTCCTCAGACATGAATGCAAAGTATTTGTGTGCACCTTCAACCTTTCGACAGGCAGCAAACTCTTGACTTAAGTCATCTCTTCACCTGAGGATGTAGCACCTCAAGTAGGCTAAAAGTTGACCATTTTTCAGGCCAAACCAAAGGCTATGAGAATAGTTTAAGTCCAACTGAAATTAAATTGCCTTTTACATCTACTACAGCATACCTATCTGCTCTGTAAATCACTTGTCCTGTGTTCTCCTTTGAGAAAAAAATCACAAACCAAAAGGGAGAAAATTATATTTTAAATTCTTTGATTTCATGATTGTGCCTGCTAGTTTTACATTATTTTGATTAAATACCGTTCCATCATCCATTTACATAGCTGGAGTCCTTATTTCCATACAGCAAATCAAATCTTTGCATAAAACAATAAGGTGTCGTTCTATCATAGACAGAGCAGACGGTCACACTGAGCCTGATAGCATCCTGCTACACAACACAACAACCTACATTAGCTTTCCTGCTAAAGTCTCCTTCTTAACTGACAAACATGAACACAAGTCCTGTCCTGCACCTTAGCTTGTTGAATGAGCCACCAAACAAACATTCACTGTGGAGAAGTGCACCGCTAATGTCAGTTAGCAGGCTAAATAGCTAATAAGCTATCGTTAAACAGCATGAAAACATACCTGCAAATTTGTTACTTTGGTCTGGTCAGATACTGGTTTGGTTGTTGCTCTTCAAAATCCCTGGCAGCAACATACTGTCTGTCCATGACTTACAGCGACAGTAGTTTGTTTACTTTGTCTCCGTTCAGTATGTTGTAGCACTGCTAGCCTGCCAGCTGATGTCAATCAAACAAATGGATAACTGGCTGAGACGAGGAGCATTTCTGATATTTCTCCAAAGACCCTTTTTTCTCCATTCTAATTATACAAAACTATTAAAAAATATTTATTAATAACATTTAAAAACACATGTTGACATACAAAAAATCACAAGAAGGATGACTAAATGTGATTTCAGTTGGATTTACTGTCATTTTCCCAATGAGAAGAATCTAGGCTGAGCAGTCTTCTCCTCTCTGTAAACTAACTCAGTAACATTTACTCTTAAGTATGTTTTAAGCTGCAGTAGAGTTTTTCGAGGAATATCTGTAGTAGATTGATTCTTGATGATCAGTTTAATAATAGTGGTTCTACATTAGTAGGGCATCACTATACTCTTTCCACCACCAATCGTGAGTAAAACATGGCAGATTCATGGCACACCTGAGCCCGGCTTTGAAAAAGCTCAGCCAGCGTTTGTAAGATTGATTAATGAAAAAATCAGTCGGATGGACAGCAGAGGCAGTGAGGCATCGCATCCAAGACACAGCACCTCCCCTCAGTGTTTTCCCCTCGCACAAGTGTCATGTTAGACTTATATTTGTCCCACTGTGGTGACAGTACATTGTTCAACATACAGCCACTTGAATGCTAAGTAGTATTGATCTTGTCATCACAGTGAGCCAGTTCAAATATGTTTGAGTTTCTTACCTTTATGTCTTTGTGACCTTGTGAGTCTAATACCAAATCAAATAATGCAACAAACATGGAAAAAAAAAGGAAATGTTTTCCCTCTGAAAGTATGGACACTTACGAAGAGTGAATGCAGATTTGTTACAGTGCTGCAGAGAGGAGCTTTTGATTAGAAGTTCAGGCGAAGCAATTTCTTCATATGGAGAGAATCCAGCTAATCTCAGCACTGAGGTTCTTCTCTGAGAGCGCCAAGAACAGCTTCTCACAGCTTCTCACAGCTTCTTACGGCTTAAAACATGTTGATCTGACACTCTACAAAAACTGCAGTCACATTTCAAAGTGTTTCTGAACTTCTGTGTATTAGTCAGCTAGGCTTAGAGAGTCTGTCAGAGGAGAAAGTTGATGGCAGAGCTGTTAGATCAACCACTACTGGGCTGAAGACCAGAGAGACAATATACGGTTTTCTCCTTTTCCTCTTTCTCTCTCAGTCCATCTTCTTTTTTTTCTATCTTTCGTCACAAGCCTGTGTGTTCATGGAGATATTGCGATCCATCTTTTATTTATTGTCTTTCTCCTCTTTATGTGTTTGTTTCCTCGCTGCTGGAGGGCTGAGGATGAGAAGCAAGCTCTTTTAACTTTTACTTCTCACATTTCCTTTCCCCCCTTTTATTTCCTCCTCTCATTTTCTTTCTGAACTGCTTTTCTACCTCTTTCTTCTCACTATGTGATTTTCTTTCCACTTTTTTTGTTCGTCTGTCGTTTCCCTTTGATGCTCTTTCCTTTATCTCATCCCTTCTCTTTATTCCTTTCTCCTTTTCTGTCTTTTACATTCACAGTTAATCTCTCTCTCCATGTCTCTTTCACTCTCCCTCTCACTGCCTGTCAAAGGCGGCTGTTGAAGCATCTCCCTAAAAGTAAATGAGATTCTGTCCTCTCCTCAATGTCATTTGTTGAGTCGAAGGAGCTGCTAGTTGGCTCAGTGTTTGAGCAAACGACAAGCTCAGTGTCTTATTTTTTTTGGTGTTTCATAGTAACTGTGTCACACAGCCACATATGCAAAGATACAAAAACTTAAAACAACTTCTGTTTACCAACCAACAGTCAATGCTAGCTTCTTTTAACAATGGCCACAAACTTTCCCTATTATGGGAATTATTTCGTATCATGTGATCTAATTACAGGTGAAGCTGTCATTTGTTGTCTGTGTATATATATGCTTTGTGTTCAGATGGATGTTTGCCTGACAAAGATAAATCAAACATTTTGGGAGCTTGCAAAATTCACTTTTTTGCTACTTCCCAATTTCCTTAGTATGCTGTTTTTGTCAGGCACCTGTACTTGTGCACCCTACCCACCTTATTTACCATGATATTTCTCAAACCCTTAACCAAGCAGTTTTAGTTGCCTAAACCTGATCATATCAGAAAAGTGTCATATTAATCATTTTTCTGATTTTGGAAGACAGTAAACAATGTTGTTTTGCCTTTATTGTTTTCCTGAATAGACTTAAGCTTAACTAAGTTTAATTTATGACTAAAGTTGTTAGTCTCATATGCCAAAACTGTCTCCTAGAAATTCTGTTTATATACTATATTTTCCCAGTTACTATGCTGCGTTGGCAAGCATGATCACTGTCTGGATCCTGATTTTTGAATGAATGGATGGTTGGTGGGTGTACAAGATGCAGGACTGTAGCTCCACAGACTTGGGTTCACATCCTGAGAAAAAAAGAAAAAGAGCTACGTTGTCACTGAACATTTCACTCATATGTTCAGTATCAACATTTTTGCAACTTGCCAAATGTGGGAATTAACAGCATTTTCTCATTATGTTAAAATAAATCGTAATTCAGCCAGCATTATGTTTCCAGTAATACGTATTTGCAGTTGCAATTTAGTCAAATTTAAACATAATTTCTAGGAGAAAGGGTTGCACATGCATGCAAGCATGATATACTGGAGAAGAGTTTGCTGTGAAATTAGGCAATTTAGCTTCTAATGAGTTTTTTTTTTTTTTTTTTAATGTTTCTAATGCTAAAATGAGATAAAAGTCATCAGCCCACAGGCAACTATGTAAACTGTCTACTTACAATTTAAACAAGAAAATTCACCAAAAGTGGCGTTACAAGGTTGTCATTCGACACTTTCCACCCCTTTCAATTAAAAACAATTATATGAGAGAGATCCAACTCCACTCTCTTGTGATTACAGAAGAATTAATAAGTTAATTATGTGTCTAAGCTTTTATTCAGCAGCGGGAGAGCCACTTAACCTGCATGTCAACTTCAAGAAAGGGATGTAATTAGGATAGATTGCCAGATGGGAGAGATGAAAAGAGATACACAGATTCAGCCCAGAGTCAGAAGGAAGCAGACAATCAATTCTCTGTTCTTACTCCAAATTTTACAGGAAGATTTTAGCACAAAGCAAGTTAATGAGCATAATCTCCACAGAGCCAGACCAGAAAAGGTGTTAAACTACAGTTAAAAGGGGTTCAAGTCTTTCATTCTCCATCTGTTCATCAAAAACAGCCTCTATGAATGCAGTGAACTGCACCTTCAGTACCATACATCGAAATAAAATCAACTCTTTTTTTTATTAAATTCTACTGACCTCAATACTGAAACCAAGTATCTATAGAGATGCTCTGCCAAGAGAATCAAATCCTGTGATCAGAGGACGAATAGATCTGCAGGCAGGACGAAATGCACTTTATGAAGTGGATTAAATCATGAAGTTACATCATCAAGTATCAAGTATCCTTCACCTCTGATGTTATAAAAGCATTTATCTTTGATGTTTTGGTCATTGAGTCAGTATAGAAAAATCATTGGACAAAGAATAAAGTATTTTAAAGACAAAAATCACTATTTGAATGTTTTGTACAAGTTGATATAATGTTGAAAAGTTACTAAATGGTAAACTTTTGAAATCTTCTCCAGACTCAATATGACCTTTTCTAAGTTTATAGTTGACATTTTCAGTTATGAATCACTTTCACCTCGCTGTATTATAAGGAAAGGTAGGAGTTCGATATATAATACTCGTCGAAGTCCACAAACAAACTGTATGATATGAGAACGGTTCTCTGTAGAGCTTCAGCTGCCTGGAATCAAAAGACACATCAAAAGTAGATTTTCTTTCAAAACGTCACTAAAACGAAAGCTGATGAATCATGCACAGATGTTACTTTTAGTTATTGCGGTTTTTGATCCTTTCTGATTATTTTTATTTTCTTTTTGTTTCTTTCTTGACGATTTGGTTTTTGTTTTTACTGTATTGTCTACCTCTTCAAAGTTTTTTTTAACTTATTTTCAGATCTCAATATTTGACTTGTTTGGCTTTTTCTTGTTTTATTGATCAGTGTGATTTTAAATGTACTGTCGCTGTTGTTGTGTGGACCCCAGGAAGACTAGCAACCACTTCCAAATAATTCTTTCAGTTTATGTGTTTGTTTTGTCATGGTAAAATGATTTGTTGTTTGGTGTAGGGGATTCAATTACCTCTAAGCTTTATGGCTTTACCAGCTACTAACAGGCCACAACATACACTGAATGCTTTCTGTTGCCAACAACAAGGCATCCATCACAGTCTCAACAAAAACAGTTACGCCATCTGCAGCACGCCACTCTTTCCTCCTCTTCCTCTAGTCTCTCTCCCATGACCAGCCTGCTCAAAGTTTGGCAAACAATCAACACACAAAAAACAACTTTCGACTGTGACGATATACCTTTCACAAAGAGCAATATATTTGAAATGCATGATGTTGAATAGTTCCCTAAATAAAGATGTGACAGACTGAAATCAAACAAATTGTGTCAATGTCTTTGGCTATTATGCTATTTTATTATATTTTATTGCCAATACATGTTTTGGTTGAAATTATTTATATTCAACAAACAGATTTAGTTGAATTAAATTGTCCAACATAGCTTTGGTTAGTTTTATATAAGGTATTTTGTTTTTTATTCATTTCAGAAATAGATCTGAATTACCATGTTTACAGTATATGTGTGTTTATATGTGTTTCTGAGTTAGGTAACAGTAAAGCAGATACTAAATTAACATTTTTCCATTGTGCTTGTGTTTTTTCAGTCTTTTCCAGGTAACAGTAACGCAGACAGCGTTGTTCAGTACAAGCTGCAGCAGCCAGCGATTGCTCGTTTCCTCCGCCTCATTCCTCTGGACTGGAATCCCAGCGGGCGGATCGGACTCCGACTGGAGACCTACGGATGTCCTTACAGTAAGTCTTGTCTTTTATGGGCCTGGACTGGACTCTCCAGGGCTGCCATCCAGCCAGAAAGACCCGCCGAAATCTCTACTGTTCAGTTAGAGATACTAAATTTGCTGGGAGGGTTAAAAAATGCAAGTACATACAACTAAATAAATCTGTATATAACATTTAATTTGGTTCAAAAGAAGAGAAAAGAAACATTCATTACGTATCACACTTCTTTTAGTCAGTTTAATTGTGTGTGATTTATCACTGATACAGACAAAGAGCAACAAACGCTCCCTGGCAGCCTTTTATTTTCATATTTTCAGATTTCACAATTGATTTACACTCTCACCTCTGTTACTAACAATGAAGTAACAACATGTATCTCACTGTTTCATTCACACACACACACACACAACATATTGTCTTAACAGTTTCCTTTGTTTCTCAGATTACACAACATATTGGCATTATCAGACCTGGCATCACCACAAGGAAACTGAACCAAGATGTTGTATTTTCCACCAAGATGTATTGTTTAATTTATTCACATTACATATTTTTCAAAGTCACACAGCAATTTTTATCTGTACTCGCTCCATTGTGCTGAAAAAGAACAAATATCACTTGTCTTACTTTAGCCAATATCCAGAATATAACAAATCTGTCACCGCTACTTCAGTCGTAAGATACATTTTAAAAGGTTTACTTTTATCTCCTAAGGGTTTAGGATGAGCATGACATCTTTGCTAAGTATGACTCCTCCTCATCTTCTTCGGGACTCAGTTGAACTTTCAGTATGAGGTAAAATCGTGCAGTCGGCACATTCTGCTAAAAGAGCAGGTGTTTGTCATATTTGTACTCCCAGCGGTAGTTTCCCTGCTGTGTCTCTGCCCTGATCCTGCCCACATGGCAGCAGTTATTGGTTATTGTGCCTCATCAAAACACGGCATAGTCATGAATATCAAAAAACATCTTCACACATTTGCATAGATGCTCAAATACGTTTATCCAACAATGTATATGCATGTGTAAACATGATTTCCAAACATGATTTCCATGTTTGGAAATCATGTTTGGATTTCTTATGTTTGGAATTCAACCCACAGCTGTTAGTGACTATATTATTTCTGGCGCTTACATTTCCCTTTCATCTGAGAAGCTGCAGTCAGATAGGAAGCTTTGAAAATAAAATAAGTACATTTGCTTTGAACAGCTACTACACTGAAACAGTGTAACACTGGAGTCCAAAGCCATGCTAGTAGATCTGTTAGGCTGTACTTGGGAACAGCTGAGGCTGATGGGAAAGTCATTTGTTCTGTAAGTATTTAGCTATAAACCTATAAACCATTTTGATCAGAAGATGGGATTAGATAGAAGTGAAGAAGTTAATTGATCACTCAAACTTTTACAGTTTATCCTGAAGGGGATATGAATGTGTGTATCAAATTTCATGGCAATCCATCTGATTGTTATTGAGACGTCACTTAATGTAAAACAACAAATGTGAACCTCATGGTGGCACTAGAGGAACAGTCAGGGGATCACCAAAGTCCTTAGGATAAATCCACTAGCAACCATGACTGTGCCAATCCAGTTTTGTGTCAATCCATCCAGTAGATGTTGAGATATTTCACTGGAAAAGTGAAAAGTTTGACCTACTGGTGGTGCTAGAGGAGAGAATTTGGGAATCATGACCCTATTTCACACATAGTTCCCAGTAAATTACTGGCATAACCTTTCAGGCACTGCAAGTGATTGTCAGTATTCACACATGCAGCTACATTCAGGAACATTTCCGTCTTGCCCCTTTTCACACATGCCATGGCAATGCCAGAATAGATGTGGCGAGGGCCAGTCCAACAGATGGCGGTAATGCAACACTTATGGATGCCAACCACCATAAAACTGAACAGAAGAAGGCAAAACTCATTAAACTCAGATCAAACTTTCAAACCAGGCAGTCCTGATCAAATATGAGTCAAGATTATGTTACTGTATTGCCTATTTCTCAAATGTTTCCAGACACATATTTTAGCATGGCCGCCATATTGAAAGTAGACAAGCCAAAACCAAGCACCACCCAACTCACTGTACGTCACCCATGTGTCAAGTCTTGTAATTGGTTCCCTCGTTCCACGTGAAAGCGTCTTTTGCCGGACGGAGGTAACCCTTTGCGTGCCCTTCCCTACAATGTTACTGCTTTCAGTTTTCCTAAAATGTTACTCGGTCTTTGAGGAGGGAAACTGGTGGTACAGATTTCCCAGAATATCAATCCCATATGCTCCCATTCACACATGACCCAATGCCGGAAATTTTCCTGAACATTTCAGGGATAGACTGCATGTGTGAGATGGGATATGGATAGCTGATTTCATGGAAGTCCATCCAATACACATCAAGATGTTTCGCTAAAAGCTAAAAAAAAAACCTGCTGGTGGTACTTGAGGAAAAGTTAGGAGATCACCAAAGTTAGTAGGATTTATCCTCTGATGACTATGAACGTCTGTACAAAATTTCATGGCAATCCATCAAATAGTTGTTGGATTATTTCACTCTGGACCAAAGTGTCAGCAGACTTACAGACCGACATTGCCACCCCCAGAGCCTCTTGGTTTGTCACAGTGATCGTCACCTTAACACCCACTCTGTATCTAAATTACTTTCTTACCTCTGTATTGAAATCCAGAATATCCTCTCATCAGTTATTCATGATATTATTTCACCAAGTGGAAAGATGATTTATGATAAAACCCATTGAGTGTCCCTTAAAACGGTGTATGCTGCTGTTTCCTCTGAGAGAAGGTGGATTAGAAAAAACATTTAAAAGATGGATTTTGATAAATAGCCGTAGCGGTTTGGAAATATTCACAAGTTGTTTAAGGACACAGTAGATATATGAGTGTAATATGTATATCAGCCAGTGTGACGGCTGGATAAGACTTGTGGTGTTTCTTGTGGAAAACTAATGTAGCATGCACAGCTGCATCCTGCGTGGAAAAACAAATGTAATATAGTGAAGGGAGGTGAAATATAGCTGTTAGTAGCAAACTGTTTACCACAGTGTGAAAAATGCATCACATCTCAAAGCATTGTGTTGCTCAGTTATTGTGGCAATACAAGAGAAATTCAAACAGCCATGTTTTCTTTTGCTGTCAACATATGATGTCATTTTTTTAAATTAGATTTTTTACTAAAGAAAACAACCACTGGTGTTCACACAAGGTATCTAAAAAAGTACGAAATACAACAAATGAACATTAATGACATGACATATATGACATATAAAGTTACAGAGGCCCAAAAGGGAGGAAAATATTCTGAAATCATCATTTCATATTTTGTGAGATCTTGTAAAAGTTTTGCCAACAGTACAGTTGACACTTTTTTTTTTTAAAACCACAGATTAAATGTTAGTATGAGGACAGTTTGAGCCAAAATAAACTTTTGTGGTGAGTTAACATTTGTGGAGATTATGGTTTGATTCTGAGTGATTTGAGCCAGAAGTGATGTTGTCGCTGCAAATAGTTTTTTGGAATAACACTCTTTTTGGAGAAAGCAATGCAAAAATAGGCTTTTTAAAAATTCTGGTTCAGTAAATTGTGGCTTTGCAAGTTAAAAGATAAAAAGGTTCGCAACTTTTTCAAGTCTGTGTTAAATCAATACTCATATGCGCATATTTACATTTCAAAGTTTTATCGGTCGTCTTTTCCATTATGACTGAAAAACACAGTCTTTATTCTGTGTAAAAATGCTGAAGTGTGTATCTTCAAAAGCTAGTCTTTTTAGTAGCGAATTCCCTCTTTGTGTTTGTACCGTGTTACCTTGGTGGACTGCAGTGGAGGGATGGAAACACAAGAGGAAATTTCAGTGTATAGATGGATATGTCAGTATGTTTTATAGAGTATATAGAGTAGTTTTTTAGCTTTACATTCAGAGGATGATTCAGTGCTCTGGAGCTTCATGTTGCTGTTCTACAATCAGCAAGAAATTCACAGTACAATGCAATAAGTGCATTTGTGCAAGCAAAGTGGTTGTGTGATTGTGTGAGGCTTTGGTGTAAGGGAGTAGAAGACTTGCCAAGTTCATTAAAAAGCATTCAGTCAGAGAAATTAGTTGTACTGCTGATAGGAAATTGATGCTGAACTCGGCAGTTACTCTTTTAAACAATTCAGTATTTGCAGTCTATTCTTCACTGCTTGCTGTACATCCACCACACTCCACATACACACTGTTAACCTCCCCTCACCCTCACCCTCACCCTCACCTCAGCCCAGACCCACAGCGAGCAACATGCGCTAATGTGGAATTTATTGATGGAAAGTGATAAACAGAATACAGATTCCACTCACTGTCTGTCTGTCATACTCTCTGCTGCAACCACAATATCACAATAACGGGCAGAACATGTTGGGACATGATTGACGGACTTATGTACTTATTAATATTCGACATGATAGTAACACAAGATCAAACACAGATGTTTCTACTTGGTCAGGTTGTATATGATTATGGTGGATCTGTTGGTCTTGGTTAAAATGCCCAACTTAAGGACAGTATATCTGTACTGTTTAACGCTGAAAGTCCTTTCTGTGTAAACTTTTCATTGGTATTTGATTTCAAAATCCTGACTGATGTCTCTTTTTTTTTTTTGTTTTCAGCCTCTGATGTGGTGAGTTTGGACGGCAGCAGCAGCAGCAGTCTGGTGTTCAGGTTGAGTCCCAAACCGAAGCGCATGTCCAGAGAGGTCGTCTCTCTGAAGTTTAAAACCCTGAGGAATTCTGGGATACTGCTGCATGCAGAGGGGCATGGAGGACTCAGCCTCAGTCTGGAGTTGGAGAGAGGAAAGCTACTGCTACTGATCAAACAAGGTACAGTACAACACACCACATACTCTTAATCTACTATATTGGAGAAATTCTAGCATCATAATTACAGAAGAATAGAGGGAATTAAATGCAGCTAACTCAGTCCTCAGAATTTTTTCCCCAAATTTTCTAATGAGGTCACAACTAAATAGCCCAAATTCTCCTGCATCTGCTCCACAACCTACTCACTTGTCCCTAAGGCTATGACTCACCCTTCCTAACAAATGCCAGTAAAATTGTATTCACGTGTTTTTGAGATGTCATCAAAACTAGCAAAGAAATTCGACTGAAAACACAAGAATCTAATATTAATGGATCTGTGTTTACACTATACCATTGGTACTCAAATACAAGTCTTAGAGGTGCCCCTTTATAAATTTCCACTGCATCAACGGTCCAGTAAAGGTGCATTTCATGATGATATTTCAGTACAATGTATTAATGGAAGACGTGACACCGTTGTTGTGTAACCAAGTCCTTAAACTTGAGCATAAAAAGGTGCGATCATTAATGAGTCTGCTGCGGTTTGAGTTCTTCACTGTATTCTTTGTTGAAAATGTTTGATTTTACAGTTATTCTGCCGGACTCTTCATATCACGACTTCAGCTGGCTCAGTTTTGTGGTTCTTCTTCATGTTTAGAGGATAGTGTTGTTCAAAGCAGCCATGTTTAGTGTCATAGTGGCGTTTTGCGTCCCCACTCTTCATTATGGCCCCTGTTTCATTGCAAATCAAGAACAATAGTCTCGTACTTCTCTTGGGCAAAATTAACGCACATTTCCTGGTCAAGTCATCCTTAAATGCATTTTTTTTAACCTTAATAACTGTGACGACTGTTGGGCGGCTGAATAACGTGTCACTCAAAAGTGGTCAGGTTGCGGTTAAATTCTGTTCTTGGTCCGGACTAAATTGTTATTCGGTCCTGATGGGGACCAAAGTCTACCTATTGAGTACGTATGCACTATACACACTGGTATTTCCTGTAAAAACAAAAATGTATCAGGTAAACACTTTTCCTCTAACAAGGGACATGATGTTTCAGTTCGTATTATCCTGCTGATATTTCTCCTTTTTTCTAGTCAGCTTAAACAAACAGTGAGGAGACCTTTTTTTTCGGTAAATCACTTTATGGTCTTGTTGGTACAGCACATTTGTATAAAGGTCGAGGACAATATAAACCTCTCAAATAACTTTAGATTGGTTTTGGTTGGGTGAGATGGCCGACACGCACGCTGCCACCTGATTGGGTTAAATCTTGGCTCACGCTCTGCTGCTGCATCTCCGTCTAGTTACAGCCATGATGGATGGTAAACGTTCACTGTAGCATGTGTTAGGGCTGGACTCAAGACTTGATGCATGGTTTACAGTCTGTACAGAGTTTTATTTGTGTGTGTGTGTGTGTGTGAATGGGGTTAAACCAGGGGTTGTCAGGCTGCCATGCTGAATCATCACCATATGGCTCACCGCTCATCAGGAATCCCATGTGGCTGCTTCATACATCCTCTATCTCTTTCCCTCCTCTACATATTTCACATCTCCCAAAACTTCCCTCCATCCCATCCCTCTTTCTTTTCATCTTTCCTCCCGTCCACCTCTCTGTCATCTGTTTCTCATAAATGTTTTTCCAACCTTGCTTCCGTCAATGTGTTTACATGCGCTTAAGTAACCAGGTTATTTAGAGAAACCAGGTTACGCGGATGATCAGGGAATGCGATTACATGCACCGTATTGACCTGGTTTCTGTAAATCCTTGTGTACATGCAGCACATCAGAAACCACATTTCTCCTCTACCTCAGCCTTTTTTTCAAGGCGTGTCTTACTGATTTTAACTGTATTATGGATAGAAGACGCTGCTGACAGACAGACAGACAGACAGACAGACAGACAGACAGACAAGACACAGAATGAAAGTAGATGAATTAAACAAATTAAACAAAGTTCTTCTTTGTGTTAGTTTAGTTTAGGTAGATGGAATTATTTTAAATATGAGGATCACTCTGTGTAATGGTCTCTCCTTTCATTCAGCTTCTCCACGCTGTGCTTTCCATCTGCGATCTTCCGTTAATGCACATGTGATTAGAAACCCAGTTACACATCCACAAGGCAGAGTAATCTGAATTCTCCAGGACAAATCTACCTGGGGAAATCTGAAAAAAAAGCCTACTGGAGAAAGCGTATTATAACCCGGTTACTAAGTAGGTTAACCTCTGTGGGTTACTGCTTGTCTTCCATCATCCATCCCTCTCTCATACGTCTATTTAACCCTTTACCTATCTGCCATCAACCACCCTCTGTCCCTCCTCTTTTTCTCCTCTTGCAGAATGTAAACTTGCAAATTTGCATCACTGAAGAGGAGATGACAGTATAAATGTCTATGTTATGTCCCGTTAATGGTAATATGTCCTTAAAGGATATGGCTGATGATTTTCTATTTCTTATTCTATTCTTCTTATTGTCAACAAATCTCATGTGCAGAGCCAAACCAACAATAAATTGATCTACTGTTTGTATCTGAAGCCTTAACTTCTTCTTAACTTTAGTACAAAGTCATGAGGTTGTGATATGTAGCACAACAAGCTAACAAAGTACTGAAAACAGATCCGTGTTCCTGCACATGCTCAGTGGCATCTGCCTTACACAGAACTACTCTCTGGAGGCTAAAAATCATGATCACTAGTATTAGTCTTTGGAGCTGTTTCTAACTAACGTGCCCAGACTTATCGTAATGAAGGAACATGTGATCCAGTGCAGCAATGACATGTTTTTAATAGTTTTTGGACATCATTGGAGGTCTACGGCACAGAGGAATAAGATATATCAGACTTTGGATACATGCACAATACTTGTAAGTAGGATTGTTGGTTTGGCTCTGATCATGAGCTTCGTTAACAATAAGAAAAACATAGAAAATCACCAGCCTTATCCTTTAACACTGAGTCCATGTAAAGAACCAGTGTATAACCTTAAAAAGGAACCGAGACATCTAAGGAACATCTGTACCACTGTAAAAAAGTGGATAAGACAGACTGTGTATCCTTCTAAAAAACATTTAATCAAAGTGACAACTGTTCCTCCTTAAATAGACTCTGTGTCATCTTATAGGAATATAGTTCCACCTTAAAGACAGTGTCATCTTAAATAAAGATTGTGTCGCCATAAAGAGACACTGCAGCTCAGAGAGAGGAAATTAAAGCCATCCATTGAAATGAGAAGAGAGATTGGGAGCAGCTCTGCTTCTGCTGCGACAGACCAACTCTGAAAAACAACAAGCGGTCTTTCTTCTTCTTCTCTTTCATCTTCGTCTCTGTTTCTGCCCCCTCTCTACTCCTCTGTTTCCTTGCGTGATTCTTTGCATTTTTTTGTTTTCTGTTGTAATTGCGTTTGTTTGTCTTGGTTTGTCTCCCCAGATCTCCCAATCCTTTATTTTCACATATCAGAAGAGACCATTTGCTTTTTTTTTCCAGCTGCACCCTCTTCATTTTTCTGTCTCCTCTCTTTTTCTATTTCTCTCCTCTCCTGACAAACACACACACACACACACACACACACATACGCATTTAATATTCCCCCCAACCATCTTTTCTGTTTTCCTCTTTCTTCATTGTTATGTATCTCAGTCTTTTGAATATGCCTCTTATGTTTTTTTTCAAAGGCAGCCATGAGCCTTTTTTCAATTCATCGTCCTTCAACTTTCTGCCTCATATTTTCTTTATTTATTTCCTCCCCACCCACCACCACCTCTCTATTTTCTCTCTCTTTTTTGCAAGAGTTCACCAGTTGTGTAATTTATTGACCCTGAACTCACGCATGGTCTGCTCTGCTGTGCTAACACTAACACATCCAGGTCTGACCCTCAGCTTTATGAGGCAACTCTTAGTAACAGCCTGCACAGAAACAGCAACACAATGTTGGATAACAGAGGAACAAAAGCACTAATAGATGATGGTAGAGTAGTTTTTAGTCAATGCTGAATCCATGTGCGGTTCAGCTTTGTCTTGTACTGTAAACGTGAGCATAAGTTGAATTTGAAGTCTTACACTGCTCCCACCACGCTCACTTTTCTCATGAAAGTGTTTTTTATTTTCTGCATCAGGGATATTTTGAACACTGATTTGTGTCACTGTTTGTGGTTTTGTCATTTGTCCACCATCTCTTTTTTGAGGTGTTTTCAGACAGCGAGAGGTCACTGCTGTGGCTCTCGCCCGCCAACATCTATGTTCTGTCTTTTGAATCGACAGCAGGGCACAACCTTGCCAAGGCTCCCAACCACTTTCAGTCCTAACAACCTGATGCTATTCACCTACGACTGTCTCATCTTGTCGCTAAAAAGAACAGATTGTAACTTAAAATAATGGAAATGTCTAGTAATATGACATGATTAATATAGTAAGTTTTGATAAACACTATCATAAACATTTTTTATCAGCCCAGACCGGTAATTACATTGAGAATGATGCTCAAGGAGTGTTTTTCTTCAATGATCTGTATGTTTATAATTCAAGGAACTCAAATACCTGTAAAATCAGCTCCTGTTTCATTTCCCTCGGTGTGGTTTCTGTGGTTGTCATGTGTGTGACAGCAAACTGAAAAACTAATTTCAACGTGATTGGTATGGGAGTTGTTGTGATTCTTGTGAGTATATTTGGTAAAGATTTCAAAAAGGCATTTCATTTGTATTCAGATCATATAATGTGTCTTTATTACAGAAATTTGCCCATTTTCAACACAACTGCCTGCATGGAAAGCCTCAATGCTTCAAGAAAACCACATTTTCCCTTTACTAACATGCAGAAACAGTTGTTACCTCAGAGCCATGAAATACTACACAGGTCATAAGCCACAATCAGCTACGTTGCTGCACTGCAGGGCTCTAATCAGTGGATGTCTGATATGAGATGATTACTGGTTGATCATATTGTGATGCTGCCTTGGCAGCTAAACACATTGGGAAATCACACACTGCATATCAAGTACTCCAACATGAAAGACCAGTAGAAGTCACATTTGAAATACCGGTTTAAAATACTAAATAAAAACCAAAAAGTGGATTATAAAATTACAGTACTACACAAAACTTACAGTAAAAACTTAAAACATAATGTACCATGGCCTTTTTTGGCTTTAAAGTGGCAACAATATGCAGGTAGATACAGAGGTATTATCACTTGTATGTAGAAAACCCAATTTACATTATCCATGTCAAAATCTCCATATGCCTCGATACTCAGTGGCTTTTATTAAGTAAATAATCATTTGGGGATTAATAGAAATCAGACCAGATACAATGAAGTGAAACTGTCTTGAGGACATGTCTAGAATGATAAAATAAAACAAAAAAAAAGACTTCAGCACCAACTGTGATGTTGAGACAAGCACATACTGTACAGTTTGATCCCCCTTGACAAGAACAACAAATGCTGGATTCATTAGCAGTTTGAGTTTGTTTTGAGCTTTATTTTTCAAAGCTTATTGTGAGCATTCTTGCTTATTCAGCACCTGCCTGCCTGTACGATGAAACCAGTACAACCACAATCTGCTTCTGTTTGCCTCTTTACAGCTCTTCCAAGAGTTTAGTGTCAAATTAAATCACATTTAAGGCCTTGGTGAAAATGAAAAAGACAATATCAGGAACAATGTCACTGACATCAGACAGGAATCTTTGTCTTCTCTCATTTCTTTTTAACAAACCATTGAATTCGATTGAGAGAATGTCATTTTACGGTATGCTTTGCAATATCATCAGACATCAGTAAAAACACCTCCTAACCCTGAGTGGTCAAAACCCCACTGGGCTGCTCTGTCTTTGCATTTGAATTTTTGGAAGTGGAAAAAAAACATGCCGCTATTCTGGGAATGTCAAATTTCTCCCAAATGTCACATGTCACAATCCACACACACACATACACTCCCTCCTGACTCCACACCATCCATGTACAGACTGAAACTTCACATACAAAAGAGACGGAGATGAAAAGAAAGACAGATGGTCCCCTATATTAATAACAATAAAGGATTTTTCTATTTGTTTGCCCTCTGATCTCTCATATTGATTCCTGCTTTCTCTGCCTTCTCATTTACACAGTAATCAAATCGTCCATCCAATAAAATACTCAATCCTATTCTCCTCTCTCTTTCTTCTCAACCTCCCACCAGGTAATAATTATTCCTTTAATCAATGCCAATGAAATGATCTTATTCGTTTTTAAGTCGCGCTATCCTTCCTCTAATATTGATTGCACCATCTCTTTCCATTCGTCTAGACTGTAATCAAATAATTCACAATAAATGTGTTGACAGGACAGACTCCCTCTGTATCATGTAGGCCCACATGCAAACTTTCTCTCTCTGGATAAAGTTGTTTTTCTCATTCATCTCACCAAATGAGCTGAAACATCAAAGACACATTTGTCCATCAAGTCCATCCTCCTCCTCTCTGTCTCGGTTTCTCTCTCTCTGAAGTTGAAATTGTCTCTCCCTAAAGAATATCTAATACATTTTTAATGACTGACTGTATTCAGCTCTTTCTAGAGTTCCTTCTCTCAGCAGAAACACAAAGTTTCTCTCCCAGTACTTTGGGGGTGGATCCATTTATTTGGACCGTCTGGTGCTCATCTATCATTAATGATGTCTCACTTTCCTCTGCACTTATTCAAATGAAGCATTGTCACAAATTTGGGTCACATTTTATTTTACGGTACGCTAATAAGACATAATATGCAGTACTTAAATAATAATATATGTTCTTTATTAGACAATAAACGCAGTCATACCCTAATTAGACACCATGCACCTAAATTATGCTGTAATTAGAGACCACATATAATGCCGTATGAGACCCCAAATATACTATACTTAAACACAATTATACAAAATTATACTCTAATTAGAAACCAATTAGGTGATCCTAATACACTATTACACACCATTTTATAAGATCATAGTCTACAATGCCATATCAGATCCAAAATATACTACAGTTAGACGCTATTCTCCCCTTACTACCAAATTATGCTGTAATTAGACACCACATTTAATGCTGCCAACATGGACCTATGACAGCTTAATTAGACAACGCAGGCTATAATCAGATGAATGTGATGCCATATTATATCGGGTATAGCCTTTATAATTGTCAAGATAAAACACTGAGCTCAGAGGACGATACATTTGTCCTTTATTTATCATAGTTTCATTATCTTACAGGGTCCTTTGTTCATTAGAAGAAAACTGTACTGTAAACTAAAGTCAAACCACATCAGGTCACATCTGGTCGCTGCTTCACACGTCCCTCATAACCTGGATGTTCTCCAGAGTCCTGTGGAGTTTGTAGATAGTAATACATAGCCCAATACATGCTTCCTCAATGCTCTCCTCCATACCAGTTAAGACATCAGACCATTTAATGCCATGTCACTATCCCAGTAACATTAGGCTATGGAAGCAGCCAGGACATTGCATCTTTATTTCCCACTGTTAGACCCTTATTAGACTTTCTTAGAGGGTATTTTGCTAGTTAGGGTATAATTGTGTTTACTGTCTAATAAAGAACATATTTCTAGTTTTTGTCTAATTTGATACAAAGTATGGCACATTATGTCTTGTTAGTGTACCACAAAATAAAGTGCGACCCAAATTTGCTTTCAGTTCTCTGTGCAAGTATGCAGATACCCAGTAGTCCCTAATGAGATGAGAGAATATGACCTCGCTGTGCTCCTCTCTGTGGGATACTGAGAAAAGTGAAATATTTAGACACAATATGTAGGCTGGTGTGTTGGAGCTGTCATCAGGCTGGCATCCCTTGACACCAGGTCAAAATAACCAGATTAGCAGGTCAGATAACTAAAGATAGAAAAGGAGAAAACAGCCTAACAAATTACATAACTGAGGTGAAAATAGGTTACCTGCTGTTACACCGAATAGAGGAAAACCTGCATATCAAACAACCAGAATAGCAGGATGGATAACAAAGAAAGTAAACACACGTTTGGTCAATGCAGCTTCCCAATGAAGCTAAACTTCGCCAATTAAACAGTGGTGATGTGTTGATTAAACGAGTTTGTGTCTTTGTAATTTCCATTTCTCACTGTGTGATTAGTCCACCATGATGGTCTATTTATCTCTATTTGTCTGCTTTATTCTCTCCCGCCTCCCCTTCATCCTTTGCAATCCCTCCATCCTCATCTTTTTTTTCATCCAACTGATGTCTCTACCGATTTCCCATCTTGGTTCATCCACCATCCTCTTTCTGCTCTTCTTTTTTTTCCCTCGTACTATTTATCTCCTGACTTTCTACCAATCTTCCTCCTGCTCTTCATCCTTGTTTTCCTCCTTTCTAATCTTGTTCTCATTCCTCTGCATGCTCTCATCTTATTTTCCCTTCTGTTACTTTCCTATTACTCTTTTTCATCTACCTTTACCACCTCAATGTCCTCATGTCTCTCCTCTGTCTGATCTTCATCTTCCCTCTCTTCCATCGTCTTTTTGTCTTTGTCACCTCCCTACCCTTCACCTGCTCATTCCTCTTCCTCCTGCTCCACCCTTCTTTATAGCTTCCTCCTTCTCCTCTCTTCCAGGTAGGAGTTCATCTTCTGAACCCCGGCGTCTCGCCTCCCTCGGCAGCCTATTAGATGACCAACATTGGCACCATGTAGCAGTGGAGCGGCGCAGCTCTCACCTCAACCTCACTGTGGACAAACACACAGAAAGGGTTCAAATCCCTGCAGAGTTCAACCACTGGGACATCGAGCAGGTGGGATGCAACACATGGCTCTGACACAGACTCACACCTACCTACACAAAATGAATACACATTAACTTTTTTGTGCATTTTGTGTGTGTTTTTGTTCCCATACAGCTGAGTGTTGGGGCTGTCCACTCTCAGAAACCAGTCCTGTCCAAGAGGAACTTCCATGGCTGCCTGGAAAACCTGCTGTACAATGGCCTCAACCTGATAGAACTAGCGAAACACAAAGACAACCAGGTTACTGTAATGGTAAGTTCGTTTAGCTGGTATGAGCAAATTAATGTGATGCTAAGTAGCTAAACACAACCAGTCACCACCTTAGTGAACTGAAATTTTGCCTCTTTTAGCTCATTGTTTTGGTTTTATGCCATATCAACTGTTTTGTTTCAGTCTTTCATCATGTTTTGTAACATTTGCTTGCTGGTAATGTAGCTAAGCAGTAATGCTGCTAACAAACATCTTGCTAAGCCAAGTGACCTCCTTGTTACACAAGTTGTACTATGTGTAATGTGAAAAGGGTCACTTGAAGTGACAAATCCCAAAGAGAATTATCACCAGCTCTGTAGCTCAACTTTTAGCTTATTGTTTTGGTTTTATGCCACATTTACTGTTTTGTTTCAGTCTCCCATCAACCTTGTTTCCAGCAGCAGCAGCAGCAGCAGCTGTTTTCAGCGAAAAGGCTCTGATAAACCCACTGTATGGTACCTGCCAATGTTGCCAATGTATCTGACAATGTTAGCAGCTAGCTAGTGAAGAGAGTAAAACGTCAAGCAGCTAAACAGCCACACATTTTTTCTCAGGAGTTGGTGGAGACCAACCAGAAACACAACTCCAAATGAATGCTAATGTTTGCTGGATGTGTCAATAGGCAACTGTTTTGCTAACATGTTAGCAACAACTTTATAAGATGTGTCAGGGCTTTGTGTTTATTTTGTTTTTCTGCCCCTTAGAGGCCAGAAATCAATTAATGCAGTTCCATGACTTAATTCCTAGTGTAGCAAGACTTTTATGTTTTTGTATTGTCTTTTATTGGGTGCGGCAGCAGTTGACACCCATTAGATAGTGGTGAAATGGGGATGACAACTACACCCCCACTGGGATACACTTCCCATAAATCACAACCATACCTGCTTAAAATAATGCAGTGAAACCTGAATGTGTGCTCTAGTAGACAGCATTAGTTTCTCTGCTATTATGTGACACGCATTCAGCCAGTCATTATACATTATTTTAGCATTTTATCAACCCTTCCTCCACAGCAGCATCATCAGCGAAACCCACTTGCATGATCTAATTTTAAGGGCTAAATCTTGTTATCGTCATGCCCCATGTTATGTTCATATGCTTTATATGGGAATAAAGAGATAAAGAGATAAGCTACAGTATTTGCATACTCACGATCTTCATATATCAGCATTGATATATTAGGCTTAAAAGTGTAGATATAAAAAGAGATACCACAACAGTAGACATAAAGCACGTCTTCACCATAATTCTCAAAGGATGGACAGGTTCAGGGTGTTGCTTACATCTAGCCAATGCCATATTGCTGTTTGAAGAAATTAAACTATCAGGGATTCTTTTAGTGTTATCTTCTCTAAAATGTTTCTTAAGAAATTAGATTTTTTGAGTTTTTCTGATTTTTTACAATGTATGCTGTAACAATATGGCATTGGTTAGACATAGGCAATGTCCAGAACCTGCCGCTGACTCTTCTTGCTTTCATAAAGACGTGCTCCATGTCGAAACGTGTGTTGCTGCACCTTTTTAAAAATCTCTCACTACAACCCGTGTGCTCCAGATCTCCTCATTCCAGAGACTGTCTGGATTGAGATTCTTTCATATCTTTTGTGGTACCCCGTAGAGTCGTTTTGTGACCAGTGTGGTTGCGACAGCTCACTTAAATCATTTGGGGAAAGCAAAGAACTTCTATATCTGAGAGAGAATACGGCATTGATAGCTGGACCTAAAAATAAAACTTCAGGCTAAATTTGGCCTTGTGCATAAAATTCTTTTGGCCCTCCAAAAGCTAATAAAACATTCTGCTTGGTGTTTTTTGTGACTTATTACAAAATGTCCTCCTGTGTACCGTGAGGACACAGGAGCGAAGGAGCCAATGCATATTTTTCTACAATAGCTAATTACTTAGCACAGTACAAACACAAATTACCACAGGTCAACATGTAGTGTACATGAAGGTGTATGTACATGCAGGGATGCGCTTATACATATCGACATCCATGCCGTCCCACTGGGAAATCATCTGGATACTGCCGCTGCCGCTAACGAGCTGCTAGCTGGTTAATGAAGCTAACAAGCTCTTAACAAGGACAGTGAGTGATGAGAGGACAAAGAAGTGGTGAGACTTTCAGTAACACTTCCTTGTCTTTGTCATTATAGGACCTTCAGATGTTCCTACAATAACAATAAGTGGAAAGAGCTCAGTGGAGAGCAGCTCTGAACATTTCTAATAAATGGTTTCTCATTACAGTAAAGGAGCAGAGAGCAGAGAGGCAAGAATTCTCAGTAAAGAGATTCACATGCATGGCTGAAGATCTAATAGAGGCTGTTTTACAAGAGCGCTGTAGCTCTTAAGGTAGAAGAGTATTAAGAAAGTTATAGTCCATTTTAATATAGAGGCCACTGCTGGCCATATTTAAAGGCATGATAACAAAATAAAGTCAAGCCTTCGGTGATGTATGTGTGCGTAGGTGTGTGCGTGTGTAGTAGTGAATGGCTTTTGGGGGATTTTATAGCTCACTTTTTACTTTATATTTTGCAGTGGCTCTGCATCCTCCACCATGTACTTCCATATATCACTTTAACAGCTCTACAAAGGGCTCTTAGATGTCATCCGTGTTACCGGAGTATTATAAAGATAGCGGGCTGATATTCCCAGCAGAGAGCCGGGAGTGTAATATATTACTGCTGCAGCCTTAGCAATGGACCTGGTGCCATTACCACTACTCAAAACAATGGACCACAACTGAAATGTCTATATAGTACTGTTCACATACCTCCTCCTTACACCTCCAAGCTGGGTGACATTGGTATTTCAGTTTGCTTTCATGGCCTTTATTCTCAAGGAGACTTGCTGATGAGATCACTGCGACATGAGGTCACATCGACACGCCCTCTGCAACTGATTAATATTCATGTTTTTTGTTGTTTTATCTCTCTAGTAATCATTTTTTTCACCCCCACCTCCCCTCTTTTTCTCTCCACTCTGCATCTATCTGTCTCAGGGCAATGTGACCTTTTCTTGTGCTGAGCCAGTTTCTGTTGCCGTGACATTCCCCGGCCCCCAGAGTTTCCTCCAGTTGCCGGGGGCGACGACATCCACCTCTGGGGGCGTGTCCGTGGGGTTTCAGTTCAGGACGTGGAACAAGGCGGGGCTTCTGCTCACTTTTGACCTCCCTCAAGAGGGCGTGGTCTGGCTGTACCTGAGTGAGGCCAGACTCCAGCTACAGATCCATAAAGCTGGCAAGGCGCTGCTGGAGCTCAGCACAGGTCAGTCTAACAGTTTATAGAGTTAATTTCTAACCTTTTACCTCTGTTTCCAAACCTGAAAGCTAAATCCCAACCTTTAAATCTGGTCACCTTAAAACTCAAAACCTCTAACCTTTAATTTCACCTTTAACCCCTCACCTTTCATCAATTTTACCATTGTTGTGAAGCAGTTCATAATACTTTTTAGTATAATGCTACACAAATGAACATAAATAATACAGAATTATTGTTATTATTGAATATTTTCCCAGGTTCTGGCCTGAATGATGGTCAGTGGCATTCAGTGGAGCTGAACTCCAGAAGAGGTCGTCTGACCATCAGTGTAGATAAAGAAGAAGGAGGGGTTGCTCATGCCAGCCCTTCATTTCCTGTCAGCATAGGAAGTCAACTCTTCTTTGGTGGTAAGACTTAAACACGTGTGTTTTCAAGAGCATCTTTATTAGTAATTCAACAACTGTTACTGAGCCGTTCTGGTACACCATCCTGAAAATTACGAAGATAAATCCTCAACATCAGCATACCGGTGTTTATGTTCACTGAAATACAGACAGGTGAAACACTGAGTGAAACATAAATCAGTATTCAGAGGTAGTTTTGCTAGTTCAGCTACATTTAGCAGCTGAGTGATAGTTAACCTATACTATGATTTTGAATCAGGCATGTTTAACCTAAGGGTAAATTTAATTTGCCTCATTTATAAAACAATCTATTAATACCTTTCATGTCTGTACTTTTTTAACATATGAGTTATGTTTTCAGTAGTAAATTCAGCTAAAATTGAGTCTTTTCATATACAAGGAAGCTACTACCTTTTATGACTATACATGTGTACTTAAAACTATACTATAGCCTCCCACTGTTCTGTCTGAAATGGGGTTTTTTTTAACTTTTTAAACATGAACATTTTTCACATTGTCAGAACAGCAAGCAAAAAGCCAACTAGAAACAGAAAACAAACAAAAAAAACAACAACAAAGAAAAACAAATTAGAGGTCATGGGAATAGTCAATATGTCAAAACAAATTTGCCTGATGTAAAATAAAATATTGCACATGATACAAGCAATAATTATGGGATATCTGTCTCATTAAACATGCCATTTTTTCCACCATTTTTCTCCTAATTCTTTTTGGAGCCATATGGAGTAGGTCATCTGTTCAAGAAGTTGTAAGTGTTTAACAATATTGACAAAGAGGCTGTAAGAGCAGTGGGACAATTCTTCTGAAGTCAGCATTTTGTTATGGCCTTTTTACTCACTGCCAGCAAGATCTCCAGGAGGTAGGTATCATCTTTACTTAGCCCGTCAGGGATATGTCCAAGGTAGAGGGATGTGAATATTATACTTATGCTAAAACCCAGGATTTTTGAGATGATTGTTGCTACTTTCTTACAGAAGGACTGAATAGAGGGGCAAGATCAGAAAACATGAGCATGATTGACCGTGATTTCTCCACACTCCCTCCAGCAACATAGCTGGGTACCAGTTGGTTTAGATTTCTGTTTGGGAGTGATAAAAAAGTTTTTCCAACAGAAGTCTCTCCAAGTCCGGGAGTTGGTGGAGAACAACTGTGTTTCCCAGGCGTTCAGCCACATGTCCTCAGTTATTTCAGTGTGCAGCTCATTTCCCAATTGTTGTTTCACATAGTCTGTAGTGTCCTTATTTTTGATGAAGTGATGCTATGGTATAACTTGTTTATAAGACCTTTATTGCTTCCTGAGTTCTAAGCATCAATAAATATGTGAATAGCTATTGGTGGCTCTCTTGGATTAGACCCTTTTTACCTATTTACAGAAATAATCAAGAAGCTGTAAATACTGATCAAAACTGTTAAGCTCCAATTTCTTAACAACCTTGCATATGGAAGTGATGCCAGAATGGACTCATTATCTCTATCTGTGATCTTGTGATGCTGGCGTAAAGTCAGGGTCATATGCCTGGCCATCTAAGCAGTTTAACCCATGGGGTTGTAAACGTTTAACCAATTCCACCCATACTTTCAGTGAGAAACTCACCCATTGACTTGCCATCTGGAATATTTCCTTCTCCTTGCCGACATAACCAGGCAATGACAGTTAGTGTGTCTATTAAAGATAATTCCATAGTCTCTCATTTGGCTATATAAAATGGATTACACCAGTATAAAAGTGGTCTCAACTGAGCTGATAAATAATAATCCCTTGAGGATGGGAGGGTCATGCCCCCACTCTTCTCCAGCAGCTGAAGGGTAGAGAATTTCACCCTTGGTCTCTTTTTATTCCAAATGAATCGTGAAATATGCTTATTCCATTCAATAAATTGTTTCTGAGGGATTTCTATTGGAAGTCATAGGAAAAGATATAATAATCTAGGAAGAATATTAATTTTAATTGACCTTATTATGCTGCCAAAGTCGAGAGGGAGCAAACCTCAAGCATTGAGTTCATCATATATTTTTTTGTTAATGCAATTATAGTTAATATCAAATACCTGCGACAGATCTTTGGGTAAATTTACTCCCAAGTACTTGATATGGGATGAATGCCAGTTGAAATTATACTTTGCAATAAGTTCTTGCATGGAAGTGTAACTAAATGTCATAAACTGGGTTTTGTGTATGTTAAGGACATACCCTGAATATACCATATATGTAACCAGCATTTTCATTACTAGAGGTAGGCCTGAACCTGGGTCCATGATTGTAATCAGTACATCATCTGCATACAAACCTACTTTATATTCCACTCCTCCTATAGATATACCTTTTAGTTTTGTCTCCTGTCATATTGCTTGGGCTAGAGGTTTGATGAATAAATTGAAGAGACTGGGGCTAACTGGGCAGCCCTGCCTGCAGCCGTGTCACAGAGTGATGGAGTTAGAAAGGCTGCCATTAAACTTTATTCTTGCAGTAGGAGAAGAGTAAAGTGCCTGAATACATTGTATAAAATCTTCACTGGAGCTGAGTCTGTTCATTACTAGATAAAGAAATCCCCGCCTGACCAAGTCAAAAGCTTTTTCAGCATCTAAACTAAGAACAATAGAGCTAACTTTTCCTTATTAATCCGCTCAATGATATTTAGGACTCTGCTTATGTTGTCTTGGGTTTGTCTTTTTTTTATGAGTCCTGTTTGGGCCTCATCTATTAACAGAGGCATTGCAGTTTCCATCCTCTTTGTTAAGATGGTGATGTACAGTTTATAGTCTGTGTTTAAGACATTGATAGGTCTATATCCTTTACAGTCCATCCTGTCCTTTCCTTCTTTGGGGATAACTTATAAAGGCCTCCCTCCAGGAGGGTGGGGTGGGTGGGGTGGGGAGCCTTCTTTTATAATGTAATTAAAAAGGTCTCCCGTAAAGGGAACGAGTGTTCTCTCATTGATTTGTACTATTCTGGGGGGAACCCATCAGTACCAGATGACTTATTCAGGCTTGAAATAGCTTTACCTATTTCCTCTATTGTTATTAGTAAGATAAGTTTATCATTAATTTCTTTACCTAGCAGAGGGAGGTCTCAAGAATTCAGATATTCAACAATTGTGTGTCTATAGACCTGGTCTGATTGGGAATATAAAGATTTGTAGTATGTTTCGAATGTTTTTTGTATACCCTCCAGACTGCTAGTACTGTTATTTGTAACAGGGTCTCTAATCTTGTAAATGGTGTTTTCTGCTTGTTGTTTTCTAAGCCTCCAAGCAAGCAATTTTGCCGCTTTGGGGCCTGCCTCATAATATCTCTGCTTCATAAACATTATGTTTTGCTCAACTTCCTCACTTAATATTATATCCATTTCCTGCTTGACATTTCTAATTTGGTGTAAAATACAGGGCTCTTTATTAACAATATGTGCTTGTTTTAGATCTCTCTATTTTTCCTGCAGTCCTAACAATATTTAGGCTTTTATCTTTTTCAACACGGCCTTCCTGGCTATGATCTTCCCCCTGAGAACAGCTTTGGCTGCATCCCATAATACCTCCCCATTATCATTGTCCTGTAAATAAACAGCTAGGTCTGTCTCCATTGAACTTCTAAAAGTGGGATCATTCAACATGCCAGTGTTTAGCCTCCACAGTGTTTTTAGTTTTGTCTGTAATAGGGAATCACTGTGTAATAGTAAAGTTTAAAGGTATTTATTATGTTTATTATCCTAAATTCCTTATGTGTCTGTGGAAATTGTCAGACAAAGAAAACAACCACAAAGGACAATACAGGAGTATAATACACCAAACTGACTCCAAAATGTGTGTGTTTCTGTTTCAGTGTGGTTTAAATGAGCTTTGTTGTGTTTGCCCTGAAAGACGTGTATTAATATTTGAAACTTTTTTTATATTTTATATAATGCACAGTACGGGTTGGTGTTGTGAATGGTCACCTCTACAGTTGTGTGTGCACTGAGCCAAATTTAGCTTGTGGCTCTTTTATAATGAAAGTTATAAGTCTGCTTTATCTTTCCCCTTCTCCTCCTCTCATTTCTCTCTTTACTCTTTCTGTCTCTCATGCTGCTCTCCTCTTCTTTCTCTCTCCTATTTCTTTTCCTGTTTTCTTTCTCCTCTTCACTCTTCTCTCCTCTCCTCTCCTCCCTTTGTTTCACTCTCCACTGGCATCCTTACTGCCTCTTTCTCTTAAATCTCATCTCTTTTGTCCTCTCTCTGCTCAGCAATATTGCAGTCCAGCCATGTTCTTGAACTGCCTTAGGCTTTTTATCATCCAGCACGTACACACTCACACATTTACACTTGTGCACTCTCACTATCTCCTCTTCCACATTAAATGGACTACAAAGAGAAAAAAATTACCCGTATTCATTTGTTCAAGGCTTGGCATATATTTGCATTATTCCAGTAGCAACACACCATAAATTACTTTGTGTTCTACCGTACAGAGAATTGAGGCGTTCTTCCACATTTACCACAGCATCACTTTATGTTACTCTTTAGTAAATCACAGTGGGTTTGAACCCCTATAGAAAATAACACTGCAGATTAATCATTACAGTAAAGAAAAGTGTGTTTTCTGATCTTTACTAAATCACTGTCACATTAATTTTGCCTAAACAATGGGGTTAAGTCTGGTGCAGCTTTGATATTTCGAGGGAAAAAAACGTGACTCTCGGCATTGTTGTTCAACTGCATAACTGCTCTCCTCCCTTTCTTGTACAGGTTGTCCTGCTGAAGAGAACAGTCAGGGATGTAAAAATCCTTTTAACATCTTCCAAGGCTGCATGCGTCTCCTCACTGTGGAGAACCAGCCAGTGGATCTGATCATGGTGCAGCAAAGGCTGCTGGGAAACTACAGCCACCTGCAGATCGACATGTGTGGCATCATCGACAGGTCAGTCCCACCAAAACCCTTCTCACTGGTCAGCCGTCGAACCATCATTTTACCCTCTCTGCCATTTCTGAGACATCACTGCAGATACAGGAGTTTTACCATTGTATTCCTTAGATAAGTAATCATGTGCAATTTCAACCATACAATGCACCAGATGTTTTCATTGATCACCTGTTTTAAAAGTGTGGAGCGTTAATTTTCCAGGAACATACTGTTATTGTGGGATAACTGTCCTCAGGGTAAAACATTTGGCACAGATTTACAGTGTTTTTATATTGTTTGAATTTCACATTTCCTCCTAACAAAGAACAGTGTTTTTAACAGCCTTTGAGATCTGTTTATTTCCATTTGTTGGTGTGTCAGGGTGAAAACATAATGGAGCTGTAATGAATACAAACACTGCAGAGTTCCAAATAGCCATTACTGCACCAAACTTATGTTCAATCTTTATTTTGTTCATCACCATAGTAGCAACTATAATTGCACCACTACAGTATTCACGATTGCACTGAACATGAGCCTGCTGGAGAGGCACAGTGAGGTCTCTCTCTATTTTAGAAAGCATTCAAACTGTATAGCCTTTAGTAACTTGTGGCAGTAGTTATTCTCTCAGTATGTCCAGTTGATCAAAAGGAATGGGATTTAAACCCACAAAGAGATGTGTCCACTGCATTTTGAGTGCAACGCCTTAACCACTCAACCATCCTGGTGTCTTCACTGTCAATTTCAATGGTGAAAACCTAATAATATAATAAAATGATTTGTTCTTTTCTGTCCAACAAGCTATTAATCATCAACCACTTGTGCGCATATAGGCTTCTAAGATTTGTAGTATATAACCTTTGCACAAGAAGCAGGGTTCGGGCCACATTATAGCTTCATTTTTAAGCCCAACAACTTGATCATATCATGGACATGTAAGAACCTCAGTCACTCATCAGTTCTTGAAGCTTGTGAGCAAGTGAAATGGAAGCTAGCCACATTCATGAGAATGTGAATGAACACCACTTGTCAAAGTTATACCAGGAGTGGGGCTTGAACCCACGCGGGCATTTGCCCATTGGATCTTAAGTCCAACGCCTTAACCACTCGGCCATCCTGGTATTGATCGTTGATAAATAATATGGGCTGAAAGACCAACATTTCCATCCCTAGAGCCACAATAAAAAGTGCCTTGACTTGAATTTTATGAGGTTTGTAAACCGGATGATTAATTGAGAAGAATCCAATTCCCTTATCTAATCACTTGTTTGAAAGGCACAAGGCAGTAGGTCAATTGTTCACTCTGTTAAAAACCTGAACACAAAAGGATGATGTGTCAATGCAAGTTTAGTGCTTTTCATTTCATCCACTAGAGGCTGACAACCATAATTCCTGGATGTTGAGGAGACCCATCTCTGTATGAACACAACTTATACCTTTATACCAGGAGTGGGGTTCGAACCCACGTGGACATCTGCCCATTGGAACTTAAGTCCAACGCCTTAACCACTCGGCCATCCTGGTCTTGATTAGTCCCAAATACAGTACTCTTAATTGACCTATGATTGACAATGACAATGCTAACATACTAAAGTTAAGCAGCTATCATGTTTACCATGTTCATCATCTTCCTAATTAGCACAAAACACAGTGTACTTATGTACTGCAGAGGCTTGTGGGAATGTCATTAGTTTTGGTGATAAACCAAACTATTGGAACATTTCAAATTTGACCTGATGATGGCGCTAGATGAAAAGCCAGGGGATCACTAAAGTCATTAAGTGTCATCCTCTGGCCACCATGAATGTTTGCACCAAATTTCATGACAATCCATGCCGTAGCAGTTCAGATATTTTAGTCTGAATCAAAGTGGTTGGCCGAAAGACCAACATTTCCATCCCTAAAGCCAAAATAAGAAGTGTCTTGACTTGACTTGTAAGAGGTTTGTAAACTTTGTGTTTAATTGATAAGAATCCAATTCCCTCATCTAATCACTTGTTTGAAAGGCACAAGGTAGTAGGTCTATCGTTCAGTCTGTTAAAAACCTGACCACACACAGATGATGTATAAATGCAAATCTTGTGTTTTCCAACGACCCGAGCCTTACCAAGATAACCACAGGTCCTGAATGTGGAAGGGAGCCATCAGTATAAGAACACAACTTGTCCGCAATTATTATACCACAAGTGTCAGTATGTTAAAAACCTGTCCCACACAGTGCTTTCCACCACAAGTCCTGAGGGTGGAAGGGAACCATCTGTGTATGAACACAACTTGTTCTCAACACAACTTGTTATTATACCAGGAGTGGGGTTTGAACCCACGAGGGCATCTGCCCATTGGATCTTAAGTCCAACGCCTTAACCACTCGGCCATCCTGGTCTCAATAGTAGTAAAGTACAGTACTCTTAATCAACCTATGGTGAAAATTGTTCAGCAAAATATTATTCTTACTAAAAAGAATAGTCCTGAGGATGACAAATTTACATAATACATGTAAAAGACATAGTAGCATCTTCAGTGCAACACACTCTGGTTACAAACTCCTTAGGGTGACACAACAAAATGTTCTGTGAGAATACAGATCAAAATCTTTTGCATCCACAGTAAGCCAAAAAAAAAGGATCAGTCTCTTATTCCTCTACCAATTGTATTTCCTGGTGCAATTCCCAATAAGAACATAACAGCCTACTCTTGACATTCGACTGAATTAGAAATATGAAAACACATGGAGGCATTGACAGTTTAAAAAGCAACCTTGTGACAGTGCAGCTTTCAGAGTTTGGAACAAGATTGCAGTCTAAAAGAAGTTCCTTTGCTAATTGCTTTTTGACATTGGTGACTGAACACAGAGACTAACAGCCAAAGTTGTTCTGTCAGTCAGAAGTTTTTTGCATTATTTTATTTTGTTCTGAGCCTCCTTGATTGTTTTGTCATCCAACTTTATATGAGACGCAACCTTTGTGGAAGTTAAATGTAATTTTTCTTTTCCTTTGACTTTTTGGCAGAGTAATTTATTTGTGAGGTGAAGCAGTGTGGAGTGTTGGATCCAGGAAAGACACAAACAAACACACACAAAGAATCTAAAGCTTGCACTCACACTCAAAGTATTTCAGTAGAGGAATGAAGAATTATTCTTCAGTGGAGACCTGATGTCTGAAATAACCACTGACAGCCCTGTTTGTGTTATTCTCCCTGATATCTGACAAAACAATGTTTTTGCCTGTTTCTTCTCTTATCTGCTTCTCACTGAAATAATGAGTGTTGTTCACACTTGTGTATCTGCCAATTTGTTATGATTTGTCAGCTTTGATCAAGGCTGTTTCAGTTAGCACCATGATGATATCAGTAGCATCTCTATGATTGTTACTCCCACTGTTAAAGCAATGTATTATTTTCCGCCCTTTGTTAATGATGTCTGGACTTTTTACTGCAGTTTCATTCCTACTCCAGCTGTTTTTCATGGATTCGGTCACTTTGGCATCTACCAAAGGCCTTAAATTTCAGTTTTTGGGGTTCCTTAATGACCTATAGGGGTTAAGGTGCTGACTATGAGCCATGACATCTCTGGTTCAGGTCTGGCCTGTGACCTTTGTTGCATTTGATTCCCCATCTCTCTTTCCTAATTCCTATAGAAAGAGTGCAATCAAAAGCAGAGCATGTTCCTTCCAATATTACCTTTCTGTTTTCTTATATAAAACAGTTTTGTAATGCCTGACACATAGTGAGGTGCTGAAACACATGCAGAACAAAAGAGAAGAAAGTCCATGTATATTTATGTTTATTTATATATCATTTTCATCTCTGCAATAGTCATTTATATTAATCTCTGGTGCAGAACAAATTGCCTCCTGTCCAATGTCACACTAAAAAGCACAGCACAATTAAAAGAACAATTATAACAAATATTAACTGTCCTCTGGGCAAAAACTGACAGATACATGCATATATACATATCTACATATACATACAGTATGAACACAGCTACACACACACACACACACACACACACCAGTCACACATTCTTACCGGAGAAGGCAAATCTGCTTCAATGGATTTAATTGAATATCTTCCTGTTCCTACATTCATCAGATTATTATTCATTAGAATACAGTTTCAGCACAGATCTGACTGCTCACTGGAACAAAGCAAGAGAACAAACATAGCACCCATTGTACTTTCCCTCTCTGTAACTTTGTTGATTAGATTTTGGGTCCATGGAATATAGGATTTAAAGGAAAATTGAGTTACAGACACAGTTTCTTTTCCAGGTCTGACTTTAGAGCAGGTTATTACATCTGTTTGTGTGTCTGTGTGCAGACTTAATAGCAGTGTAACCCCATGCAATGAGTGCAACATAGAGGCAGTCATGCGTTTAATAGACTTGACCCATCAGTCTTGTGGCAGAACAGGAGCAGAATCAACAGATTTAGTTTATTTCAGATTTAATGTACTTCAGTTCAAAACCCATGTTCAGAAGTCCATTCATTTCCTGTAGAGGTGGGCGATGAGGGGAATTTTGTATAAGTTTCCCCTATAGGCAGGAGGGGTGGCTCATCCAATGGACACAACCAGTTCATTAATCATATAATACATTCCATATGGCACAATTTACAGTCAAAAATATGATAGAGACTCCTACTGTCAGGACTTATCAGCTTCAGTAAATCAGTCAAGCTGCTTTCATGTAAATGTGGACTCATACAATCCTGTTTCCCAGAAATTACATTTATATACTATTAAATTGTGTTTCCAATTACGTTGCATTGGCATACGTAATCACTGCCTGACTTATGTTCACAGGCAACGTTTTTTCAAATTAATTAAGCACTACATTTATATACGCCCCGAGGCCAGAGAGAGGAGGTTGGGTTGGTTAGCGGTTGTACAAGATGCAGTGTGGTTAAAGCCCCCCTCCAGTGCATTTTGACATTTTTAAGATATTTCATATTTTTCTCATTGTTTTCTAATTGTTTTTTCCTCAAACAGTGTGGCTAATCAACATTGTCATTTCCTGACAATGTTGATTAGCCACACTGTTTGCCAAATAAATAACTTAATTTTGCGCTCAAAGATTTAAGCTGTTGCTAAAATGGTTCGATGATGTATGACTATAGCAGAAACTGCAGTCATTCATCGTCCTCAGCAAACTTATAAAGATCGTTGTGAGCTAGCTAGTCAACTTCTCTTGTATTTTACCATAATTGTAGCATTATAGCCTTAGTTATATCTCTCTGTCTGTCAGTTTGTCTTTCTAGTTACTTAGCTAACTTAGTTAGGTGTAGTTAGCCAGCCTAACTTATTGCATTAGCTAACGGAAGGTCTTCATTTTAATTTTTAGTTTCCTCCACTTTAGTCTAGTGTGTTGTTTGTTTTCACAATGGCATTTGTGAACTGGTGCAATCAACACAGTGGATTACACGAAATCCCACCCGCAAACAAGTTTTGGGCTGTAGTGTAATCAGTGGTTGGACTTCGTTAGGATGGAGGACAGACGACAGTCAAAGTGTCACATTTTCATCTGCAACGCACATTTTACTAAAGATTGTTTCACCAATGCAATGGCAGTGGAAATGGGGTATCAGAGAGGGCTGAAGTTGAGGAGGGATGCCGTCTCAACCATCAGTACTGATGAAATGGTGAGTTGTGCATTGTGAACTTTTTCAAATGATTTATTCACGCTAGCAAACTACTTGACGACTGATTATTTCATTCTTTCATAACATAAACAAGAAGTGTCTTTGCCCACCACCTCAAATATTCATAATGTTCAGATAAGACACCACTGTGTCTTATCTGAAAATTGGATTTCATGTAATCCACTGTGTTGATTGCACCAGTTCAACGCACACACTAATGCCATTGTGAAAATAAACAACACACTAGACATAATATTTGTGATCTAATTACCATGTTTTCCCAACTTACATGGTAGACTTACTGTCCAAGAAAAGGCCCTTTTTTGTGGCTCAGCTTTGTCATGAGTGTGCAGTGATCTTCTCCAAACAAATGGTTAATACCAGATGTAAGAGTAGTAGTATTGAGTGAACTGCTCATCCGGATGACATGACTGCTTCTGACTGTCTCCACCAACAATGACAGCATAAGTCATTTCTTCAAACACAACCTAAATGTATGTTTTCCTGATCAGAGACATCTTGTGGTGGAAGTAGTGTGACGTTGTTATGCAATTGTTGGTTGGTTTTGCATTTTGAATTTCAGCTGATAGTTTTACTTGAAGTTGTCTCAATGGATTTGTTTTGCTCCCTTGTGGACTTGTTGTTGGTGTCGACCTCCACATGGATGTAAAAATAAACATTAAATACAAAGATCCTGTTTGCAGTAAGCGAGCTGGGCTTTGTCAGTTGTATACTTGAATCATAAACTATGGGTTTTTCTGGCTTCATTCATGGGAAAGCTGTGAACACTACAGTCTGCATGTTTGTGGTCAAAGGAGCAGTGACCATTCTTTTCCTCTCTGAGATGGCAGTCTCACTGTCAAAATATATATAAATACCAGGAGTGGGGCTTGAACCCACGTGGGCATTTGCCCATTGGATCTTAAGTCCAACGCCTTAACCACTCGGCCATCCTGGTTCAATTCACATTAGTACATGATACTTATTCAATACATGGTGATTGAAAGACTTTGGCAAACATGTTTGGGAAATATAAATCTTACAAAAGAAATTAAATGCCAGGAGTGTCATTTGAAACAACAGACTTGTGTCCATTGGATCTTGAGTGCAACTTGGCCATCTTGGTTACATCAGTGACATTCAATGTGAAGATAATGCTACTCTTATCTTTCCAGCAAGCTAATCAAGAGCATTGAGATGCTGTCATTTTAAGAGGATTGTAAAAAGCAGGTTGATTTGATGCAAATAAAAATGTGTCTACTAATCACTTGGTCAAAGGTCAGTCTGGTAAAAAATGTGACCAGACAAGGCCAATTTGTCAATGCAAACATCCTGAGGTTAAAAAAGTTGGAATTTATAAAAACAAACTTGACAGGAGAATGTGTGCACCTGTGCAGAAACTCTCACCCAGGCGTACGAACATTTTGGAGACAGGGGAAATTGGCAATGCAGACGGTGAGGTGGTGAATTGAAGCCAGACTATATAATGATTCCTCTCACACATTTAATTTCACATAATATCAAATGTTAATTATAGATCAACTTTATCATAAACAAGCCAGCAGTGTTACTTGTGCTTGTGCTTGTAGTGAGCCATGATTATTCCATGAGCACCTTTCAATTTTAAAAGATATAAACCAACTCAAATCTTAACCAATTACATCTGTGATTTATTATTGAACTATTAATGAATTATTGAGTGCAACGTGCTGTCTCACCACCATGTTCCCAACCCCCAGAGCGCAGAGGAGAGGGCTGGGCTGTATGCTACTCACACTTGTCAGTTGTGGAGCAGCACAGTGCTGCTGAAAGGCCAGGATGATGCCAAGAAGTGGCAGGTGACATGATTCTGGAAAGTCTGGCTTGCCTTTCCAAGTCCAAATCCAAATCCAAGATGACATCAAACAACTCTAAAGAATTGCAGAACAGAGCACTAATAGATTTTTAAAAATATCTTCTAATACTGTGCATATATCACCAAGTACAATTTTACTTTTCATATAGTTTTTATGTGTAAAATCGCTGCAGTGATCACATGACTGCGCTGGCAGGCACACACAGCGCACTGGAGACACTGTGGTGGCTGTGACACACATTCTGCTTTTTCCAGTCACCTCACCAGCACATCCTCACTACCTGCATTCATAAATGGATTGTGTAAATTAGAGAAACACCTGTATGCTGGATTTTGGAGTAAATATAAATGAATACAGTGTTTATTGTATTTTAGATATTGAGTGTGTAGTCTTATCAGTCATGTATGTGTCTATATACAGTAGATGCTTAACAAATACCACGCAGTGCCTCCACTAGTTCATACTCTGACAGTTTCCAGCAATGCACTTCTTGGCATCTACCTCCATGTCTAACCACTTTGTTTAATTTCGGGAATTGTTTCGTTTGTTTCACCGATTGCATGAACAGCTGTTGCAGCCGTCAGCCTCTTAAACTTTCCTCATTTACTGCTGCCTTTCACCACAGGACTGTACAACATGTACATCAATATTCATGAGGGCTTTTGCATCGACCATTTAAAGTTAATTGTGGGCACGTATGGGGTGGGATATGAGGTTTGTCTTTGAGTGCACATTTTTGAGTTGATTATGATTTATGAAGGGAAAAATGCATGCATTCGTGCATGTGCGCAGTTTTATAAATCTGATTATTTTTTGGCACATGCTGTTTTATAAATGATGCCCCAGATGTATGGAGATTAGAAAGTCAGCAAGGTTTAAATTTCTCTTTCAAGCTCTGTTTTTTCATTCATTACACAACTATTTCTGTAACCTTTCATAAGTACAACCAAGTGTAAGACTATGAATACCTTCCAGGAGAAACAGTCTGGAAATGTGTGCCATTAACCCCATATTTCAACGATATCGTGTCTTGCCCTTTTCTGTGACAGCAGTGCTTTCAGCCTGTCTTTGGGATGAAAGCACTGCTAGCATAACCCAAGCCACAGTCTGTCAAAGCAAGCATCAGTTCTAAAGACATCAAGGGCTTGGAAGAGAGAGAGCGTACATTAACACTTTTTATTCATATTTATCATACCAGGAGTCAGGATTTAACCCACATAGCCCTCTGCCCATTGGATCTTAAGTCCAACGCCCTCCACTCAGCCATCTCAATATTTGACCACGATACCATACACCCTTTTTAATCTTAGCTGATGGAAAGTATGGGGAAATGTAATGTAATAATAATTCTTCCCTTAACGTATAAACAGAAAGACTTGTGTCCATTGCATCTTGAGTGCCCGAAGCACTCGGCCATCCTGGTGACACCCGGTGACAGTTATCCCACTGACACAAAATACACTGAACTGATCGATACCTTTGATGCTTGAAGCACAAAGGAAAGTGTTGATTACTCATTTAGTCTTTGATAATTCTCATACGTCTCAACTAATGACCCAAAATGTGATTGTCTATAAGGATGTGTAAAGCTTCAAATATACACTGTGCACTCACATGAACACTGATGCATCAAGGTCCACAAAGTTGATTTCACGAGTTGCTGCATTTGAAAATACTCATACACTTAACGTCTTTATATAAATTGCAGTTTTAAGTCTTGCAGTGAATTGTGCTATTGCACCTCTGTTCAGGCATTTGCCGCCCAGTATGACAAGGTGTCTCTTGCTGGTAGTGACCTCTACATTGACATGAGAGTTAAGTAGATTATAACATGCTTTGTGTGCTTATGTAAAGCATGAACACTACTTGTTGTAGCTTCTGGAATAATTTGTTTTTCTAGCAGTACATTCTAGATGTCTGTGTTTCCTTTCCTACATGGTGGAGTAATACCAGGAGTGGGATTTGAACCCACGAGGATCTATATCCATTGCATCTTGAGTGCAACGCCTTAACCACTCGGCCATCCTGGTGATGTGATAAGTTTTCTCATTGACACTTAATGAAAGTGACTAATGACCCAAAATGTGACAGTTTCAGTTGAAGTCAACAGCGCTTCTCGTCTTTCATATTTAATTGTTGCATCGAATTTGGCTGCAGCCGGCAGCTGTTTTCAGAGAAAAAGTCCTAAAGATCCATTGTACACTACCTGCCCAGCACCAAACGGCAAACAGACACAGTTAGTGACGAGCTGGTGAACATAGTGGAGCATTTAGCAGCTAAAGAGTGCGATATTTCCCTCAGGAGTTGGTAGAGAGCAAAGACAAAGCTAAAAGAGAGTAAATATTGGACAGAAACACGACTCCAAATGAATGATAATGTTGCTCCGTAACTGCTGGACAAGTAAATAAGCAACAGTTTTCTAACAAGTTCACCATATCAATTTTCTGCTGCCCCCAAGTGGCCAAAAAGCTAACTACAGAAATTAAACCTACAGGCTAAATAAGAACGTGTTTGCAACGAGTAAGCTGATCCTTGTTTGTGTTTATGTGTTTAAGTAGAATTCGTTTCAGGCCTAAATGTGTTTCATTGCTCTTAACAGTGCAATAGAATATTCATTTAGACTTACTTCAAAGCTCAGCAATAGTCAGATTCATATGTGACAGAGATCAGATGTCACTATAGACACAGTGAGATTGATTATATGAACACTCACAGTCCTGAAATCCTGCCCATAACTCTCTCACCCACACAAACACTAAACAGTAACATAAAAAGCAGGCCAAGCACTACGAGGTTAGTGTGGTAATGTGAATTTAAAGTGGAAGCTAAGTGCTTTATCTCGAGGCTCCTGCTTACTCTTAGATTAAAGCAGTAAAGAGATAAATGGAGGTAAAAAATCACACTGTAGCAAGCTGACAGGTTGCTGAGTCAGGGCTTTTATCTAAATAAAGGGGAAGTTGCAGATTCTGTACAGTCATGTGTTTTCTCTTTAATATCCCTGCCTTGGTTTGGGTAAACACACTCGAACACTGTCAAATGCATTTATATAAGTACACACACTGAGCCAAAACATGCTTTTATGAATATAAAGACAGATTAAAAAAAAAAAAAAAGGGAACAGTATAACATACACATAAAGCCAAGCCTTGCAAATACCAACAATGTAAAAGTGTGAGTGTGTGTGTGTGTGAGAAACCTCCTGGAGGTGCCAGCCGGTCCTGGAACAGATGGAAAACAACCAGTGTTGATAAAAATACTGTTACGAATCATCTCATATTCCCGTCCTTCACTGTCTGTCTTTGTCTTAGTTTAGCAGAATGAAGTCTTAATGTGTAGCTGTGGCTCAGTTGGTACAGGGTTGTCAACTAATCAGAAGATCGGCGGTTTGAACCCAGAATCCTCCAGTGCGCATGTCGAAGGCTCCCGAAGGCTTCGCCGTCGGTGTGTGTCATTGAGCATTAGAACTCCTGATGAGCAGGTTGGCACCTTGCATGGCAGCCTCTGCCATCAGTGTGTGAATGTGTGAATGTCAGCGTGTACAGTAGTGTAAAGTGCTTTGAGTTGTTGGAAGACTAGAAAGGTGCAATATAAATTTTGTACATTAAACATGTGACATCATCAGCGTCATTTTACCTTATTTTTACCTTAATTTTATTTATATAGAATCATTCAGACTCAAGGCAATACAAAGTGCTTTACAAGGGCATAGAAATACATTGAACAATAATGATTTAAAAGCCCTGATTTAAATGAGACCTCTGGTATTCAGGAAGTTTATTCCACAGGTAAGGAGCATAGAAACTAAAAGCTGCTTCACCTTGCTTGGTTTTGATCTTGGGAACACTGAAGTAAACTCGTCGCAGATGACCTGAGGGGTCCGGGTGCGTCATAACATGCAAGAATAACAGAAATGTATTTGGGACCCGAGACCATTTAGGGCTTTATAGACCAGTAATAGGATTTTAAAATCTATCCTTTGACACGCAGGAAGCCAGTGCAGTGATTGAAGAGACTGGTGTAATGTGCTCCATTTTCATGGTGATAGTGAGGACTCTGGCAGCAGCATTCTGAATGAGCTGCAGCTGTCTGATTGATTTTTTGCTAAGACCTGTGAAGACACCATTACAATAGTCTATCTTACTGAAAATAAACACATGAACCAGTTTTTCTGTATCTTGTTTAGATAGAAAATCCTTCAGTTTTTGCTATGTTTTTAAGGTGGTAGTAGGCTGATTTTGTCTATAACTACACCAAGATTTCAAGCTTGATTTGTAGGTTTTAGGGTCATGGATTCAAGGTGAGCTTTGACCTCTAGTGGTACCTAGCCATGGATACAGATAGTCTTAGTTTTATTTGCTGATGTTTTGTCTGTCTCTGAGATTTCTGCCACAACCCAAATACAATCGAATGGAATTTCAATTAAGGTGCTCACATGATTGAAAATGACAACAGCAATATATCTTCCCAAAGTTAGTGTTGTTGTAACTAAGAATATTTAGGTTTTCAGCTTTTTTGAGCTTCTTTCAACCACATAGTCTTCTGTGGGTTAAAAAGAACTAATTGACCTAATGAACCAATGGAACCTGGAGAAATTGTACAATATTTGTACATGAATTTAAAGGGTACCCTAACATCAACACTTTTCCTTTGTCCAAACACCCTATGTACAGGGAGTTGATGAAATAATGTGATCACATTATGGACTTGGTGTAATTTAACCGCAACTGTAAACACTGCTACAAAATTGGGCCATATTAAATGCCAATCAGCACCTTGATAAAGCACAGTATTTACATTTTCAAAGCAAGTCATCTTTACAGAGACCAAAGCAAATGTGACAAAAATGTGCATTGGTTATAAAAACTGCTAAACCAATTTATATGTCATGTGTGTCATATGCCAACAAATTTTAATGAACAAAGATGAACTGTTGAGTTTGCAGTGAATCAGGACTCACAAGTTACTTGTATAGTGAAAAGGATTTTGGTACCTCAGCATCAAGAACGTGTCTGCGCCCTTTGCCATAATTTTCCTTCTCTGATGTTCAAACCATTTAGGAACACATGAATATGAATATCAGTCCAGACCCCAAGTTTTTCACAGTTAACTTATTATTCCCTTTGAGGAGAACACTTGCATAATCAGATTTTTGGATGTTTTAGTGTCCAATTTTATCGAATAGTATGGTTTATATGCAACTGTCTTTATCTTTTACTGCTGACAGCAATGGTGCCAACATTATCTACCATTCTCTACTGTGTTTTCTTTCTAATAATAAACCACTATGTTTTCATTGAAAAAAAAAAAAACAAATACTGGCTGTCATTAATTAACTTCAGTGGCCCACTGGGATTAGAGTTGCAACAGAATAATTAATACTTGTAAATGCATTTTTTTTTAATATGCATTTTCTGAACTCCCTTGGTAGTTTTTGAGCCTTTGCCATATGTAGTATATACATATATATCATTACTATGCATTAGAATGTTTTTTTTGTTTCTTTCTTTCTTTGTCTTTTCACGTATCATCATATGTCACAATTTACTATATTTTCACCGCCTCCCTCCTCCAGATCCCCCCCATCCCTCACCTCCCTCCTACACAGGACTGATGTCATGATGGTTACAGCGGTATGATATTTATCTATAAATAACACAGAGCGCTTCAGTGAAGCCCCCCTGGGAGCTGGATTCATTTAAAGAGCTTCTTCAAACAGACTGGCAGCACTTTAGAAGAGAAGCTCAGTTCAATCAGAGATGATCTGCTGCTGGAGAGAAGTGAAAGGATTCTCTCAAAACTTTTCCATTTATATAACATGAAAGAAAATGCAAAGAAAGCAGTCTGTGAGGTAATGAAATTATCCTTTTGATCTTTCTGAGGAAGGGTGAAAGGTGTTTCAAATGAATGGTCTCCAGAAGTCATCTTTCCAGTCAACATAAGGAAGTATTTTTTTTTAATTTTTTCCAACCAATAACCTCCCACAACTTTACCTGAATGCAAAAACCAATATTGAAACAAAAGATGTTTTATTTGAAGTCCTTGTGTTACACCTGACCCTCCTACCAGTGGCAGCTGGTGAAAAATGTTCTAGGTGGGGCTGTGCCGTATTCAGTCGGTTTCAGTAACCATCCCAATACAATTTAGCACAAACAAGATACCAGTGATCTGTGAAATAGTCAGTAATAGCGCATCAGGGGGATTAGCAGCCACACATTTCTCCGTTCTCTATTGTCTCATTCGTCTTCTCTATTTCTCTGTTTAGCGTGACTTTTCATGGTCTTGACAAGCTGCAGCATGTATTAACTGACACATTGTAGTCTGTACTGTACATTTACTGTCAAATTGATGACTTACTGCTAACCTTTTCCTCTGCTCCGCTGGCATTCACCGTCACTTTTCTGACGCTCGCTCTCTCGCTTAACCACTCACTCGCTTACGCACTGCCCTATTCCTTAAAAGGAGTTACGTTGCCTGAAGTTTCCCAGGTAATGACACAGACGTTGACTCGCGTTTCAAAACAGCGCTGTTCAGAGGCTCCCAAAAGCTTTCCGAATGAATGGATGTTTGGTGTTATTTTTGGCATTTAAAAAAATTTTCTTTGGCCTGGCAGGGGTTCTGCATGTGCTATTATAGGGGAAACACCGCTCTAGTAAATTACAAGGAGCTTTTTTCACAATTTTAAAAACATTCTATAGACTAAACAATCAAGAAAATAATCAGCAGATTAATAGATAATGAAAATTATCATTAGTTGCAGCTCTGATGTGCTCAGATAGAAGGTACATTACGCATCGATAGATTACAGACTGAGTCTGGTTTGTGTTTGCTTGGTGCACATTCCAGAAACATATACAGTGATATTAGAAAACACAATATTAAGACAAAATACTAAGAATTTCTAGAGTAGAGACAGCCATATATTGCTGGATGATGTCTTATGCTAAGGTCAACTATGTACAAAGAAAACTAGGCTCAGGGGAACTTGCATGTGTGTATATGTGTGTCTGATATCTTGTACAGGAATTGTTCCCCTCTGTCCCTCTGAGTGGCAAAACACTCAATAACCCTGTTATTAAAGTCAGGAATGTTGATAAGTTTTATCTCCATGGAGAGCATAGCCAGAGCATTCAGGTGATCCTGTGTCATGGTGTTCCTCTGGAAGGTCTTGATCCTCTTTAAAGTAGAGAAGGACCTCTCTGATCCTGCTGTTGTCATGGATGTGGTGAGGAGAATCTTGAGAAGACTGACAGTCTCAGTGAAGATGCAGTGAAGATTGTTTTCCATGAAAAACTGGAACAGAGACGGTGCACTACTGTAAGCCTTGAACTCATCGTTCTCATAGATCAGGACACTTCTGTTTTGAGCTTGGCCTTGTTCATCAGGGGATGGGCCTCCTCTGTGGTTTCCAGTGCTCAATCCACAACTTATTCCTGGAACATGTCTCCTTGCACCACAGTTGCGCTGATGAGGAGCTTGGTGAAAAGGAACTGCTCCTTGGCATGACTCAAAATGGCATCATATACCTACGAAATTATATACAATTTTAAAAAAACTGTGCAGTACACATAGTAAGCAGTAGAATTAGATTTTCACATCTCTATGTCTAAATAATGATATCAGTATCCTCTTACAAGATGAGCATGTTATTTTGTGACAAGCAAGGACAGCTTACTGTTTAATATCAGGAATGTGAAATAACCACATCTAATCACTTCAGTGTCTGCCTTCCTCAGTAGCTGTGTGGTGACAAAATAAAAAAAATATATAATCTTTTATTATTACACAGGAACTGAAGAAGGCAGACAGTGAAACATAGCAGAGGGCACTTTTATACATCTTTACACATTAATAAATAATAAAATAAATAAACACCTAAATATCTAATTGAGTGTCTTGTAAACAGAACTATGTTATAGCTTACCTCTGTAGCCAACCGCTAGTTACACGAGTCCAAAACACCAGTTACCATCCACAATTACTCTTTCAGAAACTAACCTGGACACATAAAATGAGTCTGTGATTGTGTACTGTGTTTAATAAACTACTGTATCTACATTATCATCCTAACTGCATTTCCTCCTCACTGTCTTTAAAATGTTGAAACAAGTATTTATGAGTTGCTCTGGTGTGTTCAGCCGGTATGAGGCACATGTTTTTTTATGTTTTCTCAGCCAAAGGTAAATAATTATTTACCTGATTGTTTGCATGCTGTCGGTGAACCTCTTTCTTCCTTTGATGTAGACAGAGTCGATGTTCCTCTTCTGCAGCTGGTTAAACAGTGTGTCCACGTGTGGCATGATCTTGTTAAACAAAAAGTAGAAATCCTCATCTTCCAGCATTCTTACAAAGCCCCCGGCCTCTCTGACAGTCGGAGGATCAAAGTTACCACAGTCTGATGGTGTGGAAATACTGTAGGAGGTCATCCATGCGCTCAAACACAGTGTTAACAGCATGACTGTGGAAGTTCCACCTTGTTGTCGAAGTTCCGGGAAGTCTGTGTGCCACCACTTGATCAAGCGTGGTGGTTCGCTTGAATAACCAGGAGAAGAACATAGAAAATCGATTGAGGTCTGAAAAAACAGTACTGATCCTGGGGATGTATGATGTTGCCCGCTGCGTGATGAGGTTCAACTGATGCGCATAGCAGTGGACGGAGTGTGCACTTCCATAGACATCCTTTACCTTGCACTCCACCTGTGGCTGCCCTCATCACAGCAGCCCCGTCATAGACCTGAGTGATTAGTCTGCTCTGTTGTCCCTCAGGGAGGATAGTGTTGTCAGCTGTCTCATCTGCCTGAATAGTGAGATAATTGTCAGTTTTTACTTCCTCCAGAATGTAATCTTCAAGAACTGACAGCATGCAGTCCAAACGTTCGTCTTTGAGGTGCCTTTGAAAATGGTAGCTGTCTTAAGGTGTTCCTCCAATACACTTTCCAGCGAGGCAACAGGATCTACTAAACCCCTGGAAACACCAGGGTTCTCTTAGGATTCAGACTCGTTGTGGCTTCACAAGGTCAGCTCAAAGGTCCCGCAGAAATTAACACAGTCAATTATCTTTGTGTGCCTGTTTTTATCCACCTCTTCGTTGTGTTTCCTCACCACAATCCTGTGGCCTTCATCCAGTGGTGTAGCGACTGGACGAAGGCCTAAATTTACGTTTCTATGTGAATATCTTGTGTCAGCAGTTGGCTGTGCTGCTGCACTGACTGGGCGATGTTCCTGTTGCCCCTGAAGAGATATTGAGAGAGAGGGGATGAACAGGAGGCAAATTTTCCCCAAAACATAATGATCCATATGTTATATATTGAACGTTATTGTACATTTTAAACTCACACATACTTAAAATAGGTAATTATTGTTAAGGGTGGCACCCTAGTGCCCTCTATTGGCCAGCCACCGCTGCCTCTTACACTCTTTATATATAACAGTATATTTGAATAAATAAATAACCTTGAGGAGCTTTGACTAAAAGGTTTTTCCCTCCATGAAATGGAAATCTACATTTAACAAATGGGCCGTTTTGTTTGATAAAATGACTTTCTCTCTTTGAAAGCTGGTTGGGAGTTTAAAAGCATGTTTCCCCCAAATTATCAGGATATTTATAAGTACGATTGCTGTAAGATTGCTTGGTGCTTTCAAATATTCTGTCACCCCAAAGTCAAAGGTGTGATCATGTGATAGTTCCTTTTGCTTTTTTTGTGCACTTGAATAATCTGATTGTAAAACACATTAAGGCATATCTAGGTTTTCAGCTTTTTTCATAGCTTCTTTCTACCACAGTGTGTTCTGTGAATGATCAAGATTGACTAATAAACTGTATTATAGGTTATGTTGCATGGACGGTGTGATACAGTACATTGTCACATAAATTTAAAAGGTACCATCACATCTAAACTTAATTTTACCTTATCAGAGTTATCTTTAGGTTGAAATTAGAGTAAGAATATATAACCTATCCTACACTCTTCACTCATCTTTTAAATTACTCCAGAAGGTATCGTTTGCATTAGTGATGCACCAATCCAACTTTTCTTGTCTCAATACTGATTCCAGTATCTCAACTCAGAATATCTGCCAATACAGATTATTGAGTCAATACCAATACTCTCCTTTTCCAAAATTAAAATCTGTAAACCACAGTGTGTGGAACTCCATGGGATCAACTTTATGATAACATGAAGCCAAGTTTGGCAGCCCGCCATGACTAAATGAATGTAAGTAATCGTGGACACACAGAACTTTAATACAGCAAACATTTGTATTCAGTCAAATCATAGCCAATACCAGATCCACTTAATAAGATTACTATCAGCCTTGATAGCACTAAGGCTGATCAGACGGTGTAACCCTATTCTGTAACATTTGTCTGATTTCTGTCAGTGTGTTTATCCTAATGCAGTGATCAGTTGGGTGCAAAGTGATGGGTTTATAAAGGAAGTATCATGGTGGAAATGGTGGAAAACAACTCATTCTTTACAGCATCAGAACATTTCCACATCTACACAAAGTGGCTCAGAGAGGCTCTTTACTGTAATCAAACATCCATCATGACAGTAGTTCTGGTATTAAACTACTCATGTAAACCTGCGTTACTATGAACCATTTAAATTTGATTGTGCCTCTAAATCCCAAAGTTTTCCTCCAGCTCACTGAAATATTTTGAAACAGCACAGTTTACAGTTGAGTTTCAAAATCCAATTTATGGATTTGTGGTTGCTATTACAAAATTAGAGAGCGTATCAGTACTAGTAAATTATTAATGTGTACTGGGAGCCAGCAGGAAGTCTGCTCAGTTAGAGTTAGCATGGGCCTGAAAACATGGAAGCCCGAAAAACATGTAATTGTAAAGATCGTGGGGCAAATTTAGACCACTGTATCCAGTTCTCCCAATACTAAATCCATTGGATATTCACTTTAACTGAGTAATTTGTGTACAAATGCACTACAGCAAGTTTATACTGTTAAACTGCTCTTGAGCAAAACACAAGCGATTCAGCTAAACTATAAATGTTTAATTTAAAATGTTCACTCCTGTTGACATTAACAAATGAACAGAGTGTTTGGAGACGACTACCTCTTTGGTCTTATGTAGAAAGATATTTGGCAGAAAATCCAGGAGAATTTTGTTTCCAAAAGTTCAATTTGCCATAAAAAGAAGGAAATCTTTTTCAGAATAGGGTCGTTTTTGTTCATTCTCTCCGTTTCTTTCTCCATCTCTCTCTCTCTCAGGTGTTCTCCCAGTCGATGTGAACATGGCGGCCGCTGCAGTCAGTCCTGGACCATCTTCCACTGTAACTGCTCTGACAGCGGCTACAGCGGAGCAACCTGCCACAGCTGTAAGTCACCTGTCAGTCAAACAACATCACCACATGTACAGCAAGACAAATAGAAAGAGGGAAAGAGAGAAGTAGAGAAGATCTGTGATGAGACTGATGAAATAAAAATTGAGGAACAACTGAGAGGCAGTGTGTCAAACTGAGTAATGAAGGAAGATATTTCCTCTTGCAGAATTTCAACTCAAACAGAAAAAAATCTACAAAAATTAGATTAAATTAAACTCTCTCTCTCTCTCTGGTACAATCTCATACTTTCATTTACAGTGTCAAATAACAAAGAGTGTTTTTTTTCCGCCTGGGTACATTTCTGAAACGATAACTTTTAGACCTTAAGAACCTAATTCTTAAGGTCTAAGAATGTGGCGACACAGCTAAAAAAAAGTCTGACATGGTGAGAAATATGAGCAGTCACACACTCAGATAGGTTTTAAACAAACTCCTAACAAACAAAGGCAAACTATAAGATTTTTACCCAAACTGTCTGTGGTAAACATCCATTACCGTCTACAGATCAACTCTCTGGTTTAAATCTGACTTACTGTAATTGTACCTTCAAATAAATTAGTTTAATTCAAAAGTACTTATTATGCAGACTGGCTTCTTTTCAAGTGTTATGTTATTGTAGTATATTATATTGTTTGTTTTTATCACTAACAAAAACTTCTAAGATACTTTGGGTAGATTACTAGTAATAGCACTGCATCATATGTTATTAGTGTATGTTTCTCTATAATAATAATACACTTTATTTTTATAGCACCTTTCACCCAAAATGCATCATATTTTTTTAAAGAAAAGAAAAGAGCAGACAATTTAAACAACAGTTAGAATATTAAAATATATTATTTTATGTCAAATCATCATCTGAAAAGCAACTAGTAACTATAAATGGCAAATAAATGTAGTGGAGCAGAAGTACAAAGTAGCATAAAATGTAAATACTCAAGTAAAGTACAAGTACCTCAAATGTGTACTTAAGAATGGTACTTGAGTAAATGTACTATGTTACATTAAACCACTGCAAATAGGTTACTTCTGTTTCTCTGATCTGTTTCTTGCTTCATCTGACTTTCTTTTAGCAATGTTGTTGTGTTCCCAGATTACATTGGTGATTACCATATTAACATAACAAGTAGAAATTATGACCAAAACTACAAAAATAAACTGTCATAAACTTTGTCATAAACTGGAATCATCCCGTTAATAGACTGCCCCCATTCGAGCTATATTCAATCATTCTTTCTCATACGGGAGGTTACAGTATCATATTTGTCGGTGAGTGATATTATGGAGGTTAATGAGACCATAGTTGTGCCTAAACAGGCAAATACTGAAAGGATAAAACAACCTGCAGCTGTGAGGTGAGCTTGAGATTTACTGGTTCTGTGCTGATTGCCTCGAGTCAAATCCTCGAAAGTTTCCCACACAGTTCAGTGTCATTTTTATTACTGTGAAAACCTTTTTCTAACCGCACTGATGTGATGACTAAAAGGTCTTAAAGCTGCGGAGAACAAGAGAGATAAACAGGTGAGCAGAGTGTGGGAACCTTTAGATATGGATTTGACTTGAAGGGCTTGATTCTTTGACTGCAGAGGATACACTGATGTATGTGAGTGTGAGGCGGAGAGAGGAGGGGAGGAAGACTTATGGAGAGAGAGAGGAAGAAGGCAGGACTGATAAAGGTCTTTCTTTTATTTAGTCTTTGTTTTCCCATCAGTCATCACTGTCCTCTCCGGTTGGATTCATCTTTACTTTATGGGACGCCGCTGCAGGAATAAAACCTCAGATTATTTTCTTCACACTGGTTTTGAGACTGTGATTTAGTGGTGATACATACGTATGAAGCAGCACCCATAATCCTCCACAGTCGATGTTGATGTCATTTACGTTGATTCGACTGTTGAGGCTGATCTCATTATTTTCCTCCCAGCTGTGTACGAACAGTCCTGCGAGGCGTACAAACATAACGGCAACACGTCGGGACATTTTTATATTGATGTGGACGGCAGCGGACCAATCAAACCACAGCTGGTCTACTGCAACATGACAGGTGACACACACACACACACACACACTCTTCATCATCCCATCATCACTCAGTGTTTTTTATGATTAACATTTACATAATTGTAAATGATGATGCTCTGATCCACTTTATCTTCCATCCCAAGCTCCTTCTACCCCAATCTCTCCGTCTCCCTTCATTCCTCTGAGTCTCAATGCTTCATGTCATTTGTATAATCATATAAATATAAATAACGATGACACTCCGTCTTTCGTCTCACCGCTTCATATAATTTGTCGACTTTAATATATCTAAATAGTGATGATAATCCTCATTTTTTTGATCCTCTATTTTCTGCTTCCTGTTCGTTTAACTGCCATTCAAGTTCAAGATGTTCTATTCATTTATTTGTACAAGGTAGCCTGGTTAAGTATGTTAATTTAGTCACTAAGCAGGATACGGGTAACCACGAAACTCCCTGCAAAAAAAAAACACAATTTGAAGTTTTTACATTTCATTTTTTATATGGTTTAAACTAACGAGATACAACATGGTAATTAGTAAGTTTTAGAGGAGTTAGTGGGTATATTTTTGGTCTAGCTGTTGCCCCCTGTGTCCAGTCTTTATGCTAAGCTAAGCTAAGCTAAGCTAAGCTAAGCCAAGGGCCTGTAATAAATAAATAAAAACTTTTTGTCTTTTCTTTAATAGTTCATGACTCACAAAGGCAAGTGTATGACACAATATATAGGAGAGACGAGGCCATATAATAATCAATAGCAGCAATTAAGGAGGTAATCAATAAGAATAATCAGTATCTATCTATATATCTATCCCCCACCAGAGGAGAACACATGGATGGTGATCCAGCACAACAACACAGAGCTGACCAGACTCAGACCATCTCCAGGTAGAAATCAGCACTCAGTCCACTTTGATTACTCGACTGAAGAGGAGCAGCTATTGGCTGTCATCAGCCAATCAGAGCACTGCGAACAGGAACTGTCCTACCACTGCAGAAAGTCCCGCCTCCTCAACACTCCAGGTGAGGCCTGTTTGTTTATCCAAGAAAGGTGTGCTGCATATATCCTCCTATATTAGACTGACATTATAGTATATTAAATATACATTACATTATATAGACAGCTGCTCACCTGGAAGAACTGGGACCCGCTGCTAAATTAGTATGGCTGTTAACTAACATTATGAAATAAATGTTGATTGCACAGTGTAATGGCTGTAGAATGACAACACCATCAGCTTTTAGATTGGTTCCCTATAAGCTTGCTTTCACTATGCAATTCTGTTTGGCGCCAGGTACAGAAAGCTCGATTTACAGCACAAATGTGTTTGTGTGTGAAGTGCGTCAACCATTAAGCAAACCAAAAGAGGCGGAAGATAGCACTTTTGTTTTCCCCGGTAGCTATCGATAGCTATATCTCATATATATATATATAATAATTTGTTAGGTGGCCAACCTTTTTCTATTGTGTTATTGCTATATGATAAATGTGGAATATTACACAGGTAGATCTGATTGCACACTACTTATATCTGCATACACCACATTTTAGTTGCATTGAGTATACTACATGAATAAACTTGTCTTTTGATTTCTAGCGGATTTTCTTCCCATAAGCTACAGTAGCTCAGTTAGCTAAGCTACCAACCCTACAGCCAGACAATACTGGATCTTGGATCTTTTCTCAACACAAACTAAAGAATTTTTATCTGCTCTCATGTCTCCATTATAGACTAAATGATGAACAAACTCATGCCTTTTCTCCTAATGTCTTCTTCTAACGTTACTCCCCCTCCACTCCGACACCAACCCCTGCTGTAGTTACTTGTTTGTGCAAAGCAATGTTACTCAAACTATGTTATTGCTATGAAATGCACAACATTACAATAGCTTTTGCCTGTTCCTAAATTCAATATAAAATTGTGACAATTTCAATTTACCTCTGCAGTTACCCTGCTTTTTTATCTCTATTATTTACAAAGTGGTGTTGATCATTTTTTCACAGAGCTAGACTCTGAGGAAAATGGAAAGTGATCCAGTTGTCTTTATGACAGCAGCACAAACAATAATACCCCTTGGAAATGCTGGGGGTCAAAAAGTAAAAGTAAACTTTTACTTTTTTATTAAGCAAAAGTTAATGAAAGCTTAGTTAGGCAGACTCTGTAAAGTAAGACTCCACACGTTTTTCTCTTTCTCAATCACAAAGAACAAAATAATTACTGTCCTTGCTCCAAACTTATTGCAGGTTGCAGGGATTTTCTCGGCTTTCAGAAATGATTCAGACAAATTGATTGTGTAGGATTTTTACCTCATCCTTTTAGAATGAGTATTGAGTTTGAGCATTGTTTTCTTTGTTAGTCATGTGTTGTCTTGTATTGACTCAGAGGTGGTGAGAATCACTTTGATTGCCAAGTTAAATTTAATTTGTTTTGGTAGCAGTAAGTACAACACCTTACACTTTCAAAGTCCATATACAAGAACAACAGCCGTGCTAAGGACATGGTTCTGTGGATTGTAATGGTAAAGTCAATTGGCTGGTCAGTCCACCACTTTGGTCCAGACCGAAATATCTCAACAACAATTGGGTGGGTTACCATGAAGTTTTGTACAGACATTCATGCTCCCCAGTAGAAGAGTCTTTATGACTTTGGTGATCCTCTGACTTTTCCTCTATTGCCGACATCAGGTTGAAGTTTTCAGTTATCTAGTGAAATATCTCTACATGTACCAGGTGGATTAACATGAAATTTTGCAGATATTCATTTCTCCCTCAAGGTGAATTCTGATATGTTTAGTAAACCTTTAAGTTTTACACATGTGTCAGCATCAGGTCAAAACTAATGACATTCCCATCAGCCTCAGCTGCACTATTTAGTGCTAATTACAGTTAGTACAAATGTTAGCATGCTAATATGCTACACCAAGGCAAGGCTATTTATTTTTTCACTAAGATGGCAACCATGGTAAACATAATACCTGCTAAACATAGGCATGTTAGCACTTAGCTAGCTAGTGTTAGCATTTAAGCACCTGTTCAGTCTCACACACTTCGTCTTATTAAAAGATATGTGTATTTCAGCAGCATATAGTAGCTCTGAAACAGTCAGTCAATCACTGAAAAGTCAATAGACAGAACTTTGACAACAAAATAAACGTTTTAAGCCAAGAAAACTTTTGATTGCCAGTTATCCAGTGGACATCCATTGATTGAGAAAACACATCCTCAAAGTTTTCTCTTCTCCTGTTGAACTACAAAGACTATGTATAAGAGAGAGGTTCCAGTGGGAGCGTAAAAACAAAAGCTATGAGAGATGAAGCAACTTTTTATCTGGGGGGAGGCCTAATAAAGTGATGGATGAAAGTAGTGAAAGTGTTAGAAAAGAAATGGGTAGAGAAATAGAAGTTCCATTATAAAGGCTCTTCTCTGGGAAAATAAAGAGGTGCTGACTCAGCAGAGACCTTTCCAATCACCTTCTCTGAGACCTCTCCACCTACGCACTCTCACAATGTGAAATACACTTTTCACCGTATACCATCATCGCCCTCCATCCAAAAACAATATATTCAGTGTTAGGGTGGGAGCTGGCAAACATCCCTCTGTTTCATCATGGGAGGCTGGGAGATGGAGACACCATAAAACAGAGAGAAATTTCTGTACGTCAGCTATTTTCTCACAACAGAGTTCATCTTACGACACAACAGCATGGCTTACAGTGTAGAGAGTGACTCTGAGATACAACTTTTGTATCAGGTGTAAGAGCCTCCAGTAACATGTGAATAGCGGTTTGACCAAGAAAAACAAGCTGCGTCATTCAGATAATTCACTTTTTGTTGTTTTGGTTCCCCTATCTAATGATGTAATTTTAAGTCATTGCATCAAGCTGTAATCAGGTTGCAGTACAGTAATTGAAAGTAAACAGAGACAATCAATCAGACAAGTTCAAAGGTATCATCCAACACCAACAGTTGATGCATGTGTCCTCCGAGCGCCGTTTCTGAGGCTAAAATCTTGTTGTTGAGAAACTGGGAAGCTTTTAATGGCTATGATCAACTTTTCCTCCATAAAACAATCATGAAACCGTGAAACCTTATAGCCCAAAACATCTTTAGGAACATATTCATCCATATATGGGTCATGTTTTTCGCTAAGCTCTAGAAAATGATTTGACATCTGGTGACATGATATATGAAGATATGATACGTGAGCTCTCTTGTCTATAAAAGCTCTTCAAAGGTATCACAGTAGGACATATTAAAGCTGGACTACGGGACTTTTGTCTCCCCCTTCTGGCAGTGAGAGTAAAGGGGAGGGCTCAGCTATGATTGCCTGAAACAGGCATGCAGCACGCTCTCATGTGTAACCCGAATGACGGGCACACAGAGAGGGCTGGTAAAATAGGTCCACCAGCCCACCAGGATTTGTCCCAGTATGCCTGATGGCCAGTACACCACTGGCTGTAATTGTTGCGGCTGTAAAATGGTGGATAAGTTGATTTGAGCATCACACAACCCCTGGGAAATTACTCGTTTCACCATCAGAATTTGATCCATTCAGTCTAATGACATTTGGAAAGTCGCCACACGATTAACGGCCAAACGGCCAGCACTGGTATGTCACGCCTGACATGACATTTAAAAATTCTATGTACTGTGAAATACAGAGAGATTTACCTTTCAGTGACAGGCTTAATCACCATTGTGTGAACTTGTTTGGCAAGTGCTTGAATGTAATGGACGTTCATTTATATGTAAAAGTTCCGCACTGCAGGTTTAAACTACAGTAAGGGTGCTATTTGTGTGTGTGTGTGTTTCAGAGGGGTCTCCGTTCAGCTGGTGGCTTGGTGGTCCCGGCTCCGGACGTCTCCAGACTTACTGGGGCGGAGCTCAGCCAGGCAGCCAGCAGTGTGCCTGCGGCCTGCAGGGCGACTGTGTGGATCCACAACACTACTGCAACTGTGACGCTGACCGCTTGGAGTGGTACTGAACTTAAATAAATACATAGACAAGTTTGTGATTATTATATGTTGAATGATTAGTGCTAGTTTGCTCTTGTTGGTGTTGACAGGCAAACACATGCCAAATTAGATGGATATTTGTTTATAAATGCACTCAAATACAACAGCTTTTTTTAGTAGATTTTACCTTTGTGAAACTCTAGCTGTTGTAATTGTTTCTTCCATCTTTCTGTCATCTCCCAGTCCAAACTGTCAGACTGCTCAATGCTGACACTGTTTTTACAGACCATTCATTAGATTCTCACAGCTGTATACGCGTAGACGCGTACTGTATATGATTAATTCTCACCTGACAACAAGATTGACATGTAGATTATCAGAAGGCTGCACATTGGCGTAAATGGACAGAGCTGCTCACTCAGCTGTCTGCAGTGTTCATTTTGGAAAAAGCTTTCACAGAAATGGGCAGAGGTGGAGTGTTGAGTGTTGAGCTTTGATACGATCTGGCTCACATTTAAAATGATGAAACATTGTCTGACACAAAACAGGTTGTGTCAGCTTATTGATACTCTTAGCTTTTAGCTTTACAATTTGAAGTCACTTCTGCTTCCACTTTCTTCCTTTTTAATGTTCTCCTCCTCCTCCTCTTCTTTCCTTTCGTTCATCTTCCATGTCTTCTTCTTTTGCAATTACTCCTTATTGTATTTTTCTCCTCTACTTCCTTCAATCTTCTTTCCTCTTACTTTTCCTGTTTCTCCCTCCCCTTCCATACTTCCATATCCCCCTCCTTCTTCTCCTTTATCTTCCCCACTTTCTCCTCCTCCTCCTTCCTCTTCTTTTTATGTCTTCCCCTCCTTCTTCATCTCCCTTTCCTTCTTCATCTCTTCCCCTCTTTCTCCTCATGCTCCTGTTTCTTCTTCATCCCCTTCCCTGTTTCTTTTCTGTCTCTTTGTCCCCCTTCTTTTTCATTGTCATCTCTTCCCTCTTTTTTCCTCCACTCTACCTCTTCCTCTCTTTTCATCCACTTTCTTGTCTGCCTCTTCCTCCTCCAGGACCGAAGACTCCGGCCTGCTGACCCATAAGGACAGCCTCCCCATCAGGTCTCTACTGCTGGGTGACATCCAGAGGCCGGGGTCAGAAGCTGCCTACAGGGTGGGACCTCTCCGTTGTCATGGAGACAGTAAGTCTTGCTCAGTGCTGTGGTTGCTTGGTTACACTTGATGGGGAGATGACAGAAATCCTCGTATTATGGGAAATTTTAATTTGAATGATCCACATCCAACAAATCAGCGATCTACAACTATCAAGCAACAAATTATTAATAATAACTCGTTATTTTTGAAAGGCTAATTCTCTGAGGCTTGTTGTTGACGTGGAAATACAGGATAAGGTATTTAATATTTTATTCCACCTGCCAATTATGTGCTAAACGAATTCCTCTGGGTACAGTAACTCAACATCTAGTAGCTAATTATCATTAGCAGGACTGTTGCTAATTCATATTTCCTTTTAAGTTTTCACACTCTTTATTCTTGCTTCTCATTAAATGAGTTACAAGGTAAATCGAAGTAGCATGCTGCTTTTCCTTCTTTCAATTATTTGTAATTACAGTCATTCTGTATCATCCCAAGTTGATAGATAAATAAATGTTTGGCATGATTAGTCAAATGAGTAACAGAAATCATACCCTTGTGTAAGCTAATTAGCTGAGGCTCATTTGTTTGCTACGTGATTTTCATAAAAAAAAAAAACATCCACTGTGAGTTTTCATTGTGTTTTTCAGAGAGCTTCTGGAACGCTGCGTTTTTCGACAAGGAGACGTCCTACCTCCACTTTCCCACCTTTCACGGAGAGCTGAGTGCAGATATTTCCTTCCTCTTCAAAACCACGGCCTCCTCCGGTGTGTTCCTGGAAAACCTGGGCATCAGAGACTTCATCCGGATCGAACTGAGCTGTGAGTGGGAGCCGGAGGGTGAAGATTTAATCCGGATTAAAGTGTGATGTGTCAGTAAAACCTGGAAGTCAAAGTCTTAATCTGGATCTGTGTAAAACCCAGAGGTTACAGACTTAATCTGTGTCAAACTATCCTGGGGAGAAAATTGTTTATCTTAGGTTGAACTCAGCTGTCTTGACCTTCCTGCTCTGACTTAAACTGTGAATTTGCACGAAGACTAACAGCATATTCACACCTGTATGTGATTTTTAAACACTTCATTCCAAGACTATGAGCATTAATCTGCTGCTGTAACATGTTGAAACAGGAAAGAGTATTTTCCAAACTGTTCCCACAAAATTGGAAGCAAAATATTGTCCAGAATTGTGTGTATTATATTAAGATTTCTGTTTATCGGAATCAAACTAATTTAGACAAGTGTCCACATACTTTTGGCTGTATAGTACAGTATGTATAACACAGATACAGTGGCTGTTTATGTTAAACTGCTACCTTAACCTTTACCCTAATTTGAGAATTCAGGCCTCTTTGCAGACCTCAACTCTTTGAGGAATAGTTTGGCATCTTGAGAAATGTGTTTATTTGCTTTCTTTCCGAGGGCTTAGATGAGAAGATCAATATCAGCATCATGTTTGTGTGGTAAGAACAGAGCTGGAGTCGGGATGTGTTTAGCTTAGATTTGCATAAAGATTGCTCACAGGGGGAAACAGCTAGCCCGGCTCTGTCCAAAATCAGAAAATATCAGTATTTAACGTTGACTAATTGACAAGTTTTATCTTGTTTGTTTAATCTGAACAGAAAAGGAAATGTAAAGAAGACACACTGGTGGTTTTTTGGGGGGTCTTTAACTGAATCTGAAATGTTTGTGATGACAGCAGAAGTTCATTTTGTGGTTGTGCCCAAAAACCCAAACAAAAGACCTAACTTTCTTATCTACAAAGTGACTTCACCAAAATCCATTACAGTGATGGCACCAAAAGTTAAGTAAAGGAGGTTGAGCAAAGGTTTACAGGATACCCCAACTTACCTAATGTCCTTAACCTCCCGCCACTTATCTCTTATATTCTTTAACAAGTTTACTTAACGGTACCAACAGCTTATTAACAGACAAGTCAAGGCAAACAGAAAAACAGAGGGAATAAAAAACACACAGTGCCTCTGACTTGCACGTAACAGATGGATACGTTGCTGGAAATGAAAGCACATTTCTTCACTTCACCCCAGGTTTCTGTTTTCATTGCTTGGACAATATTTTCTGTATTCTGCTTAGTTTTCTAGCTATCGCCCACAGTGTGTGTCATTTAGAATACGACAACGATAACCAGGAGGGTATTTTTTTACTATATGGGTACCAAAACATTGTGGCTGGGCAGCCCTCTTTGGTGAAGTGTCATTTAAAATATGGAAGAAATACCTACAAGATCCTTCTTTACTGTCCGTGGAGTTTAAATAGTCTTGTGTAGCTGTTAGTTATTAGTCATCCGCGGTTGCCCTGTGAAGCTTATTCAGTCTACTTCACCAGTTTAGTTTGGTTAAGTTTGCAATGTTGGTGTTGTTTTGCATTTTCTTAGAGATGGGATTTAAAGGGACACACAGAGAGTCTAATTCAGGAACATTGCTGCACAAACAGCATCTCTCCTCAGGGAAATCATTGTCGGTGTGGTTGTTCCAACTCTGAATACTGCTGCTCTGTTGGCAGCTGTCTCCGATCGCTTTGTATTGCGACACTGTAGCTGAGCCTGAGAACGATCTCTAAGTGAAGTTACTGTAGGAAGCCGGGCTATTGTTTCATCTTGTTCTGTGCTCGCAGAGTTCATCTTTTCTTTCTAAAAACATGAAGGATGAGGGTTTGTTTGGGAGACACTTACTGTATATTCCCCAAAATCCTTTTGTTTTGTTTGAATGAAAATAGCTGAGCACTCAAAAACGACACTTTGAAATTTGAGTTTTCAGAATATTTAGTGAGTTAGTGGCATTTGTCAACCAGCGGAGTCTGTTAAAAATGTATATCATGGTAGGTGGTGCACTTCTCTCATCATTTCATGTACTTCTTGCTGTCTCCATCATTTACATAATTTACTCCCTTCCTGTCTCATCTGTCTCCTTTTTATCGTCCCCCCACCCCCTCTATCAGCCTCCACTCAGGTAGTTTTCTCCTTCGATGTGGGTAACGGGCCGCTGGAGGTTCACGCAAGGTCGAGCGTCCCGCTGAATGACAACCAGTGGCATCGAGTCCGAGCCGAGCGGAACGTCAAAGAGGCGTCGCTTCGATTGGATGAGCTTCCCGCCACCACTCAGGAAGCTCCTGCTGATGGGCACTTTCACCTGCAGCTCAACAGCCAGCTGTTCATAGGTGAGGAGGAAATACGTGTGAAGGCATTTATCTGTGGGTGTGAGAAAGACCGACAAGTAGAGAGTAAACACTGAACGGTTTCCTCATTAGTAGCAGTGCTTTGATGTCTTTATACTTCATTTGTGTGCCTCCCTCAATAGCTCTCCCACAAACACACACACACACAGATTATATAACTTGATCACAGAACTTCAACCTTTAGTCTGTGTTTTTTTTTCTCCCAGTCTGTCTGTCTACTATCTGCCTCCCACTTCAGTTTACATCTGATGTCACTGTGTAGCCGTTTTCTCATATGAACTCTGGAGAATCAGGTCCAGACATTGTCCAGAGTTGTCCTTTCACACATGTAACACACAACAGGAGATTCTCCACGTCAGACGCGTTCTTATCCACTGGAAATACTCCAATTAGTTTAGGGAAAGGGAGCAGGAGGCAGGGCAGGACGCAAAAAGTACGCGCGGTCATGTAGCTGGTTTGTAATTTGCTCATAAACAAATTAAATAAATAAAGTCTCGTGCCATTCCTTGAATTTGTCTGGTGATTTCGGCGTTGGCCCTTACCGACACAAGTTCCCAAACCTCATTGTCTAGTTAGACATTTTCGTTGCCGCCTTCGTGTAAATGACCCTTTTCACCCTCAGATGTTTGTATTCTTCCGGTTTTGCACCAGTCATCAAACGTCATCAACATTCCCACCCACTCGCTGTGAATTCTCCAGAAAATGGAGAAGGGTCTATCTGTAGTCTTCCAGACCTACACAACATGCCCACTTTACTACCGGTCCAACTGATCCAGACATTTGTGGTCTCACATCCAGCTCCTCCGGTTAATGTCCGGATAACTTTAGGGTTGCAGTTCATGTGTAATGGGGCTTATGAAACATTGTATGTATAAGGATGTTTCTGTTTCCTGAGGACTTTGGTAGAAAAAAAGTCCACATGTATACATAAGAGCTAATTTAGCCATCTGTGCCATGGAGTATATTTGCTTAAGAATGTCATTTATATACATATATATACAGTATATATATACATATAGAGCTGTGGTCAGCCTGCAAATTTCAGTTGAACTTACAGAGACATAAAACAAGAAAAATACAACATGCAATACAGTAAGTGAAGCTCATAATGTGCAATTTTTCTCGTCAGAGATATAAAATTGATTTACTGGTCACTTTGAGACTGTAGTTTGTTGTTTTGTTCAGCAAATATGCTATTGTGTCCAGTTGTGACAGCTGTTCCTCTTTCCTAATGTACTGTTTGGCATAATGTCATGACTTCTGCGTTTGTGACTGATGTACCAACAATTCAGGCAGCAACACTGCGTATTGTGCTTAACAATGGAGTCGCATTTAGTTGAATACCAAGTAGCAGCGTTTGTCAGCTTTAATAGAGCACTGACAGACCCCCTTTGATTGTGAGTTTTGCAGAAAGGTACACAGCAAATCGAGGAGATCTGGTGTTAACGAGAATCTGCACAATTCTCACTCAATGAAGAGTTCAGTTAACTTCTGTGTGCATGAAATCTGTTTGCTTTAACTCTTTGTCAACAAAGAGTTGATGTTAAAACACAGTGTTAAAGTAGTTTTCTGTAAATTAACAGAAAGTTTTAACATAACTTTTAACTAGAATGGAACTTACAACAGGTTTACTATTTCCAACAGTAACAAGGCATTGCATGCTTGAGGTAGTGTGCAAATACTAATACATCAATAAAGAAATAAAAAGGAAAAGCAAGAATAAATAAAATAAAATATAAATAAACTACAAATCAAATTTATTACATAAGGTCCAGTGTGTTCATGTAGGATTTTCTAATATTATATGTTCTTGACAGACATTTCATCAGCAAAAATTTGAGTTGACTATCTAATATTCTAGTTTTTATTAAGGCCTCTCTGAAATTTGACATCAGCTCTTTACTTGAGAGTGTTAATTGGTAAACACCATGTTTCTATAGTAGCCTAGAATGGACAAACCAAACACTGGCTATAGAGAGGGCCTTTCACATTTTTCACAAGTTTCTCAGCCCCCATAGGTTCTCTTACACGCTTATTCACAAAAAGCTCCTCACTAGGTTTTGATTTAATATCAGGAACAGAGTTTTTACAAGTATAGACCATATTTTGAGTTACTGCATAGTTACTCCTCTCAACAGTAATTTTACGACACGAGTTTAATTAAAATAATAGAAATTTACTGTTTGATTACTTGGTAAAGATGTAGAGAGTCCAACTCCTTTGGCTTGAAAATCAATGCTGTTTCAGCCATGCTAAGCTGTTATTGACAAAATGCTCTGAGTGGTGCTAAATATGAAATATGCCAACAGGACACATTTACACTATCCTATATATAGGAGTCTAGCACTGTACATCTTCACAGTCAAACCTAAAAGAATAAGTGAAGTGATCAGTAGTAGGTTGTACAGTAATATGTGATCTTCCAACATCTGTGTATCCCCTCCAGACTGGGATTAAATCCTCAGAAAAAGGCTAAATATGCTCTATTTTTTAAACATATGCTAATCTGCTACTGGCACAATCCCCACTGTCTGATCAGCAGTATTGGATATGAGAAGTCCTGAGTCTACACATTTATTCTGAGGGCTTCTGCCACCTCTTCATCCACAGTATAATCTTCATATAGACTAAGATTCAAACCCCAAGACAGCAGAGTTCACAGGTCTGACCTCCTCCCACAGAGTGCTACGTACTGTGAAAGGGAACTAAATTGTCTTTTACAAAGTGCTAAACTGCTATTGGCTAAATGCCATTGGCTGCTCAGCAGTATTGAATATGTAAGTGCTGAGTCGATGGTTTTTGATCACTGAACAATAATCACATTCAATAAATGAGCATGCGGCAGGGATCAGAAATATAAAAAAACACCTGTGACTTACAGTTAAGACTAATTGTGTGAACAAGGTCATAAAAGAACCTGTGAACACCAAAACGTTCTGTCTAATGTAACATGGTTCCACATGGTAAGGCATTGCCTGAACAAAACATAAAAAGTAAAAAAAAAAACAGATTGTGAGACTTTACACGACTACTGCTACTGCTCACAGGCCAAAACACAGTTGCAGCAGTGGTTTGGAGGTACACCAATAACAGAAGGTGCAGTGGCCATCCTTGAAAAATGAGGGCACGCACAATTTCCTATTTACGCAACCTTGCATTGAAAAACAGAAGTGCTTCTTACTTGGCACAAGGATTATCTGTGGAAATTGGTATATCAGTGACTGTTCAGACAGGGCGAATGACATTGCATGAAGTCAACTTCTACGGACGATGTTCAAAACATAAACCATTGCTCACAAAACGGCACAAAACTGCAAAATTAAACTTTGCCAAAGAACATGAAAAGAAGTCTGATGAATATTGGTGGCACGTTATTTGGTCAGATGAAACCAAAATAAATTTGTTTGGATCGGATGCGGTCCAGCATGTTTTGCTTGGACTTGGCCAGGACCACCACAGTGACTGCATAGTGCTGACTGTGAAACATGGAGGTGGTGTGCTGATATGGGGCTGCATGACTGCAAAAGGTGTAGGAGAGATGATATTTTAAGTTTGTATCCTAAATACTGAATGAAAAGATGACGACCAGTCTCAAGAAGGTTGGCAGGAAAGGAATTATCCAACACACAAGAGTTTTTGAGAGTTTTAAAAGAGTTTTTTAAGAGAAAAAAGTGAAAACTATGACCTGGACAAGTATTTCCCCTGACCAATAGAACACCTTTAGAGTATTTTAAAGAGGAAGACGATGCAACAAAACCCCTTTAGCAAAGAGCAGCTGAAAAGAATCAACTGTGAAGAATGACAGAACATCTCTCCACAGATTTGGGCAGGACTGGTATCATCTATGCCCAGAAGGATCCAATTTACTATCTAAAATAAAGGCGAGCATACAAAATATAAAAAAATTAAAGAATTGAGTCTCACTAATGAACGGTGTGCTGAATTTTGTTGCAGTTTGTTCTTAAATATGGACCTTTCATTATAGTTTAATTAGTCAAACATTCTGTTTATCAAGTCTTCTTGGGCTAAAAACAAAATTGTATGAAATGGAAAATTTGTAATTACTTTACTTATTATTATTATTATTATATTTTAGTGATATTGACGAGGGTTGTACTCAGTTTTGTTATATACTGTATATATAGTTTGTGATGTGATTTCTTGCAGTGAGGGTCTTTAAATAATCTTTAAATGAACCTGAAGCTTTGAGTTTTTCATTAATTCGCGTAATTAACAATCAGCGAGGCGAGAATCTCCAATACAGACTTCATCAATACTGCAGCAGCTCTGTCTATCTCAACTTCATCGGTTCAATTCTACAATTAAGACTCTATTTGACCTCTCGCTCTGTCTGGACATCTGTAAGAAAAAAAAAATCAATCGTTTCTTATCAGGTTTTATCATTCTGTGAATATTATGTGTGTCACTTCATATCAGTAAACACACACTGTGGAGGGAAAACAACCAATAAACACTGATGAGATTGGTTGAAGGCGGCGGCGGCAGCAGCAGATAATTGAGGTGAATATTGATTGACTGGAATGTGTTTAACCGATAATCCACTCTGAATAGCAGGCAGGTCACCACTATCAGTCTAAACACATATGTTTACCTCTGTATTATCAGTACAGTACACTGGAATAAACTGAAATGTGCTGGTATTTATTCCCAGACTGGATTAGATGTTTGTAATACAAAGTTCTGACTCAACTAGAGGAGCGGTGACTTGAGCAGCATCAAGGTCTAGTTGTTTGGAAAAATAATTAAAGATAGTCACAGGTTTAATCTCTGTAAATGTTAATGTACCGCATCATCTGAATGTTTATAATCTGAACACAAGAATATTTAAGAAACACCAACGACTCAGATTTAAAAGACCAATTTGTAACTAAATACATTTGTATGCTAGAACTGTATAATTTGCTCTTGAGATATTTTACTGAAGTAATCACTCAAAGTAGAAATCACAATTACAACATTTCATTGCAAGCAAATATCAAAAGTAAATTTACTCATTATATAAAATTACTTTGTGTAATTTATTAATTTAAGCATCTTTTTTTTTCTCAATCAGCCTCATACTTTGAGTGATGGGATCCTTCATGAGCACAAAAGTGTCTACAAAACTCAGAGCAGATTTCAGTATTTGTCTTTTTGTCTGTTTTCACAGGTAAAGGAGGTTTATTTGGCAAAAGATATTGTCACATATTTTGGAATTTAGGGATGTTTGAATCGCTGTGAACTTGTCACCAGGTCACTGAAACTAAATATTGAGTTTAACACAATGCAATCTAATATTTCGTCACAATTTTAGTCACAAAGTCATAAAGAAATACTTAAGATTTGAAACCAAGTTTTCAAGTGTATTTGCTTTCTTTACAAACTGTCCGAAAATATGATCTGCAGCACCCTATCGTCTTAATTTGCAAAGAAACTCATAAATATGCTTTTATATAATATATACATAATATATACATATAAAAAGTAATGGTCAAAATATGATGAAGCAGAGACCGAAATATCTTGACTTCTTGTCCTTAGTATAATAGTACAGGGTTAAGCTCCAAACATGCTGGATCCTACAGTTTCCATAATTCAACTCCATATCTTATTTTCATGAGGCCTCCCTGACAGACTCATGTCTTTCAGACTCCCCCAGTTAGTAATGCAAGCTGTCTCCTAAAAATGTGTTGTTTCTAAACTCAAGACAAAGATACCTGGGTGATGTCAGTCAGGTCATTTCCTCAAACTTGATGAGCCACAGAAGATATAGTATAGTAATTCAACTGTTTTTACAGTTTGTCTTCCTCATGACTAAGTAAAAAGATCTTAATGCATAAAAATCAGTGTTGCGTGTTAAAGCATAATGTTACGTTCCATTTCTGTGTTTGGGGCTTGTTGTTTGACTGACCGGCTGCACAGATATGATTACTATGCACATATACACCATCTTAACGTGTGCAGTTTATTCATGAGTACACAGTCTTTCCCTGTGGACAAAATATTGAGTCATTTAGATTCTCAGGCCTCAGCAGTGGCTTGTTTAAATTCATAGACCATCTTCCCGCATACATTGTATTTACACGTCTTGATGTGCAAGGCAAACTGTTCCACTGTTTGAATTATAAGCCACTGTGTTGGTTTGTATAAATTCATAAGCCATATTTCAATGTACACTGTATTTATGAGTCATAATAGCGTCTGACTTTATAAGGCAGTGAATTCCATTGCTTTGATTAATAAACTGTGTTATTGCCTTGCAATGGATTTATAATCCACAGCATTGTTCATCTTCCCATTCCTCTACTGCTGTTAATATTGTAGGTGCTAAAAATCCATGTGCAGCAAGTTTGAGTGAGCTTGCGATGAATGCAGAAATCATTTGTTTGTGAAGGTTTATGAGTTATTATTTCGCCTTGTTTGGATAGTTAAGCCCTTGTTTATTTGTGCTGCATTGCTATCTAATGACTGTTATGCTCATACAGAGTTTATTCCTCTCTGCCGCTGTGCAGACTTAAGCCCCCTCCTCTTGTACGAGGATTTTGAAAGATTCCTTTGATTTTTTGCCTCACATATCCCTCGAAGTATTAATATCAGATTCATCGGATAATGTATAATGTAAGCAACGATATCCTGAGAAGTCAGGGTTAGCCAGTAATCTGTGTTGACCGATGTGCTTTTGTTTTCTCCTTCAGCCCTCTTTGCAGAGCCACAAAACACGATATCGATACTTCATCCTATGTTTGAGGTTCCTTTTCATTTCAGCATCACAAATCCTTCAGATCACAGTGGAATTGAAATATAATATCAATAGTTTAGGGTTTAGTCTGTTCTTATGTGTTCTTTATACATTCAAACCACATTGTACACACTAGGGATGTGCAGAGATCCCAGTATTTGTATCTGTATTTGTTGAGGCAGCAAAATTATTTGTATCTGTATTTGTATTCGAATAAAAGTGGAAAGAGGCTTAAAAATCCTGTTTTTGTTTTATGACACTTTTAATTTTAGAAAATTAAAGCGTTACAATCAGTGTTCATGAATAAACTACCTTACAAAGGAAGTCCCCACATCGGTCTTGAACTGGAGTCTCCCAGATCATAGACGACTGCGCTGATTACTGAACTAAAACTTTACTCATCGCCTCATTGCAGACAGACCTCTACCTATTAATACACCAATAACACAGAGACAGCACACTGTGTAATGTGTAGGGAGGAACTGCAAAGGCAATTATTGCTTTGCACTTTTCATTTATTGCCTATTTTTTACAACCTAACTTTGTGGAAAGGAGAAGAGGAGTCCCCTTGGGAGCACTTTGCTTGTGTCAGTAGCTCAGTTTTATCTCTGAGGAACACCCCCAACAAATAATTATTTAAATATTTGTATGAAACAAATATTTGTATAAAACCCACTATCTGTGCTTTGCCGAATAATGTATTTGTATTCAGGCACACCCCTAGTACACACACCTTCCTTGATGGTCATTTTGATCTCTACCTTATCTCGCAAGCCTCACAACTCAACTGTGGTCCTACACTGTATCTGTTTTATTAGATAAAATCCTGTTCATTCATATGGAGACTGTCATTCTCCTCTCGCAGCTGAGGTTGTTGTATATGTGGTTGAAGCTCTCGCTGCTTCTGATTTTTGAATTAATAGTTTCTACGTTTTGCTTTCCAAGCTTAATATCGGGGCTCATGCATTTCCCCTTTGATCTCCATTTCACTAGTTGTTTTCTATTCATTCATGTAAGCTCACATTGTACATAGTATGCATCTCATGCTAAGTGTAAAGGCTCGTAAAAGCGGATGTTGTAGTGCTGACTATAAAGTTGAAATTCTCTTGAAGGCTCCACTGATGCTCCTTCGGTCAGAGGCGGAGTTTATCTGAATTTTGGTTCTTTGATGTTTTCTTTGAACTCCACGTCACAAATCCTTCATTATGCTCTTTTAAGTGTTTCCTGTAAGCAGAGTCTCCATTTGATGTGAAGAGAGTGTAAACCCTTTTGGAGGTAAAGTTGTGCAGCAGGATGTGTGGTTAACACCCCCGCTGCTCTGATAGCCTCCCTGTTAGGAGGGTTTGTTCTCTAATACTCGTTTGCTCCTTTTTTTGTTGTTGTTGCTTTGATCAGAGATGGTGGTTTGCAGGGATTTGTCTCTGATCCTCATTGGAATCACCTGTTTCATGAAAGCCCAAACACTGCTATATTAACCTTTCTACCACTGCTCACCTGTCAGAGCTATAGTGTAGTAAAGTGGAAGGAGCAGCCAGGGTTTTGAACAAGCAGCAACTACCACAGCAGTGCCAGCAATGGCCGCTAGATGCTGGTTCTAACCGACTCCCATTCAAAAAGCCCCAACTTCTCTCTAGAAATAGTAAGTCAATCATTTTTTGCCAACCAGTCATTATAATCTCAATCTCTAAATTCGGGTCCTCTAATAAGTGTACTAGTGACCATTTTGATAATTATTGCTCTGTTAATAAGATTTGAAGATTTATAGTAGCTTTGACGTCTGCTGTGTGGGTGTTGATTGACAGCTATGATTGACAGTTGGCTCACCTGCTGCTCTTCCCGGCTCAGGGACTCGCACTGAGTAGTACTGAGTACTACTGTTTTAATATTTCAGTAAGTTTAATGTTACTTGATTACAATACCTGCCCTGTTAGTACAATTTAGCAAACGTAGCTAATGTTAGCACAAGTAATCTAGCGTTCTCTTTGGTCCAAGGTAATGGACCTGGAAACATGCTCCACTACTTGGAAGCTTCTGGCTCCAAACGGAAAAGATGATGCTGAATATAAGCTGCAACTCTGGGCTTCAAACTGGTTCAGGCATAGGAATGACACTGAGGCTCATGGGTATTGTAGTAAAAGCCATTTGCCACACCAAAGTAAAAAGATTTCTCAGAAACGAAAGAAAAAGACAGTTGAGAGTTAAGTCTCAAAGAGTTGAATTAATTCAAATTGATGGTGTGTGACTTGTGTTTTTATGTTGTGGAATATTTACAGTATTGTTAAAAGAAAACTTGTAAATGGGATGTAAAATGGGAATTAACAGATGTTAAAAATACTTACTAGAGAAACAGCAGCCAATCCCACTACTGTCTTTACATTTTGGGACTGACACTTAATGTATCCTTTACAAATAGGTGAAGCTTGGCTAAATGATGGAAGACGGCATTTGATATCGAAAAGCAGCAGATGATGAGTACCTGTTGTTAATGTGTTTGACTTGGGATTTTAAGTTTGTTTTTGGCAATTTTGCAAGATTTTCTTTTTTTTTTAAACTTTTTTTGTTATTCAGGAAAGTTTCAGTGAGAGTCAGGCTTTCTTTTGCGGGAACACATTGATCACACTCATTCACATTCACACCTGGAAGCTGCCCAGTAGTCTGATCTGTTGGCCAGTGAGCTCCACTGGAGAAGTTGGGGATTAAAGGTCTTGCTCAGGAGCACCTTTGGATGCCAATAATGAATCAATTTATTCCCCGAACACCAGCTCTAGCTTTTCAGAGGCTTTTTGAGGTGAACCTGCACATGTGCAAGAGGTAGTGAATATGTTTATGTACGTTTGTGTTTCTAGCAGTAATCAGCTGAAGGATATGCCTCCATTATGGTGCTAACATTGCTTAAACTGTGGTGATTTGGGGGGCAACTACATCTGCTGCCTGACATTTACAATTTAAAAAAGGTGTTTTAGTAACCTGATAAACTGACTCATTATGCAGAAAAGTAATAAGTGGATTACGCTTGCTGTGGTTATGGCAATAATTAACATACGGAAAGAATTTGCATCAGAAGGGCGATCAGTGCCTTAACGAGGAAAGGTCACATTATTAGAGCGTAAGCAACAGCAGTCAGGCTGTCACCTCCATGAATGATTATTTAAAGATTAATAACTCCCAGGAGGACAGTTTGTCATTTCTGAATTACAGTCATTTAAAGTTTCTTCAGTCTTAACACCTAAATGTTGAACAATAACTTTCAGTAGACTTAATAAGAAAGAAAATTACTCTTTGTTGTGTTATATCAGAGGAAATGTTGAGGCAAGTTTCATATCCTGTGTTGCTTAGCTGGTTCAATAATTTATATGAGTTGAATCAGAGCAGAGAGAGGAGGCCTGGAGGAGAGTCTAGCAGAGCTCAGTGATTTATGGGTGTGAAAAGCTGCTGCTGCTGCCGCCGCTGCCGAACAATACCAAGTTGTCAGCTTCAAACTGAGAGCAAAGAGCTGCCGAGTTTGTGCTCCGAGGACAATAAGAGTTTCAGTCTGTGATCTTTGCAGAAATAGGAGGTTGTCATGTTTGAACTGTGCGAACAATAGATGACCACGTTACATCTCAGAGAGAATGTACAATGCTGAATACAGAGTTTGAACTATTGTAGCTGAAGTATTGACGAATACTGAAATGAGCATATGCCACACGTCCTGGCAGACAGGCAGATAGACAGCGACAGACAATCAGCCAGTTATCCAGCAAGAATGATATTAGGCAGATAGACAGCTTGTTGCCTCATTGCTGTTTCATCGTTGTTATTTCACCAAAGTGTTGAGAGTTTCGAGCCTCCGTGGGAGCAGAAGTGACACGTGGATCTGCTATAGATGACAGCAGGAGGAGAGATGAAAAACTATAGAAAGAAAACATACAGACCCTTCAACACACAATGAAATGAGAGAAGGGCAGGAACACAGAAGACAGAGTGTGTTGTGGTGTGTTGAAGTAGATCCTTAGACAGGAATCTTTGATACCTCTTTGGTTTGGGAGCTGTGTCTTTGTTTCCTAAGCTTCCTACTGTTTGCTGAAATGTAAAATGTTGGTGAGACAGAGGTTTTGCAGTTGTTTTGCAAATAATCCTTATAGTAGCAACCACAGTGATGGTGCTCTGAATATGGCAAGAAATTAAGGGTAGGTCTTATCAATAATAAGAGGCAAGTTCAGGATGTTTTGTTGAAAACATTTTTACAGAAGTACAAAATTCTCTGATGTAGGGATTTGGTTTTCTGAGTTAATTGTAATGTGTTAGGGGGAAACATATAGAGTATCTGCACACTGGATTAAAGCACCCAAAACTTTATTATAATGAAAAAAGGCAACATTTCCACCAAGAGGCCTTGTGCACATTCAAATACTTGAGATTGTATGGCTTTAGAAATTGTTCTCTTTTTATTTTCACACTATGTGTTTTAATTAGCCTTAATAATACTGACCAAAAGCTTTGATCAGTTTCAATTATGTCAGTTACAATAGATTTCAGAAGTGACACATTTTCACGATGAAGTAAAAGTACCGAATCATCCACCAATATGGCTGACAACAAAGCTTCCAATGGAGCTTTTGAGCTTCAAGAAGAGCTATTGAAGTTAATACAGAAGTAGTCTTTTTCAGTAGGAAGAAGAAGAAGTTGACTTTGTACTTAATAAAGTACAAAGCTATCAGCTTAATGTGTAAAATGTAAATGTAATGCTAATGTCATGCAACGTTTTTGTGTTTTCAGGAGGTACAGCGTCCAGGCAGAAGGGCTTTCGGGGTTGTATTCGCTCTCTGCAGCTGAACGGTGTCACCCTGGACCTGGAGGAGAGGGCAAAGATCACGCCCGGGGTTCGACCCGGCTGCCCGGGTCACTGCAGCAGTTACGGCTCGTTCTGCCAGAACCAGGGCCGCTGTGTGGAGAGAGCCAGTGGCTTCCACTGTGACTGTGGCCTGTCAGCCTTCACTGGAGTCTTCTGCCACAGAGGTACATACATACAGTACACAAACACATTTAGGTAAATTATTCCAGTGGATGGTGATTTTTTGACTGACAAATGACTTTGGTAGAAACTAAATGTCAAGTAAATACACAATGCAACCCTTTATGCAGCCCCTTAGTTCAGCCTCTGTCTGAAACAGGCTGTTTAGGCCCCTGTCTCTTTAAGGCCCTGCCTCTTGAGGAGTCCATTCTTATTGGTTAGCTGCCCCTCAGCTTGCTTCCACCAGCTCCAGAGGCTACGTAAACAAACATCAGTAGTAGGATTTTTACTTTACTTTACTCGAAATATAAACTTCTCAAATATATCCTTACACGTTAGAGCCTGAATCTGATCTAAAATATGTGAGTGTACAAAGTGAACAACACATGGAAAAACAACCTGCAACAAAGGCTACAGAACAGATGGCCATTTGTGGGCATGTGTGAACAATCTGACGTCATCATGAGGAGGAAGTAGAGGTAACATTGCAAACGCAGCATCCAGAGCAGGCTGAGGCCCTGACTTTTGACTGGCAGGGAGCATTTTTACATACATTCATCTCAAGTTTTGGAAATCTGACCATACTTAACACAGACATACGATTTTATAACAGTATAAAAATAACAAAAAATTACAAAAAGAACGATATGTCCCCTTTAAACAATAATACACCAGATTCAAACAGCCAGTTCTCCTGATGAAGAGCAGAGGATGAACAGCAAGTAGTGCTGTACAATGCACAAACCAACGCACATGCCTGCTAGATAACTCAATAGGGCTGTGCATGAAGATTGATTGAGAAGTTACAGTAAGTATTTAGTCGCACTTTGGTAAAAAACATCTATGTTTGAGCAAACTGAGCATATAGATGGACAGTAGAGAAGTTAGTGTCGTATCTGAACACAGCCGCTGTTCACTGTGAAACACAAAAGTGCAAACTTTATATAGCCAAAGGGATTTTTTAAAGCCTGAAGGTGGTAGTAAGTATTTGGTATTCAAAGGATGGATTTTGGGTGGAGTATCCCTTCAGTGGTGCCACCTGCCTCGACCTCTCTCTAGGAGACCTGTCTACAACATGCTGCACAGTGTCACGTTGTGTCTCCTTCCCCTCCCCTCTGCTTTACATTTACTGTAGTTGGCTCATATACTGTATCTCAACAGCCAAGGTTACGGCTGTTTTGATGTTATATCTCAGCTTGACGTTTCAGTTTTTCCATTTTCTTTTTTTTTTTTTTTAGCTGGAAAAACAGCAGAGCAACATATAACACTAGCAGCTGTGGCCCTGACTCAGTTCCTGCTGTCCCACAGTGAGGACAAACACAATAAAACAGCAAAAAAAAAACAAGAAAAACAAGAAAAAAAAATAAAATCTAGACAAAAACAGAGTATCAGACCTATTTTAAGGGTGAATTTTCAATGAAAGAATACAGCATTTGGCAGAAAATAATAAGACAGACAGATTACACAGAAATCAAAGGGAAAAATAAGAGATTGATTATTGAAACCTTACAATTTTGATTCAGAAGCTTCAAAGGAGTACCAAAGAGTCAACAGGAAATTTTCCTTCACTCTGTAAATCAAACCTGAACGTCTGTGTCTCCATTTAAGTGACTTCTAATCACTCTTGTAGAGCATATAGAAAGTTATTTCTATAGCAACTGGCCTTTATACCGAGCCCGTAGGGTGGAAATACAAATAAAACTGAAAATGTGGGATGACAGTCTACCTGTGTAGGTGTTCTTCTGCTGTTGTGAAAAGGTTAAGAATCTTTGTTGTTACAGAAGACCTTTTACTGCACTTAAACTCATCAAGAAGTACTTAGCCACCATGTGTGATCAGAGGTTTAATGCAAATGGTGTCTGTCTCATGTGTCGGAGTCTATTTCAGTCATTCGTTTGATTAATTTTGATTTGATTCATTAAGAGTACCCTTTTAAACCCTCCTCCCACCAACTACTTCTGTTCTTTATCTTGCCACATCATGCAGTGTCAGATACTGATGCACAGTTTGCTTTTGAAATCTTTGTGAGTCACAGTGACGCACTTTTAACTGTGTTCGATAATAAAAAGTTCATCTTTGTTTCCTTAAAAAAATTAAAGCAATGACTCAACAGTTCTAAAGATTGTTTCCTGTAACCTTAATCTATTTTTTTCAACTCTCTGCTGATGTGATATTGATATTTTTAGAACATCTTCGTATATTCTTGCTAACTTATCAGACTTTGCAAAGTTTGGAAACTCTGTAAAGATACTCTAAATATATGTCTTGTACTGTGCCAAGGAAATTAATCTTTTCTTTGTTGTGTTGTTGAATACAGAAAAAGATTTCAAGTAGAATGTGTTCGTGTACTGTAGGAAAAAAAATGAATGGGTACAATTTCTCAAAGATGTCACAGGACATTAATTAGTTGACAGATAGTTAATCTGTCAATTTTTCTATTTTTCTATTTACTGTCTCTTAGATAAGATTAACGGTTTTAAGACATCACTTACTAGTAATTGGTATTTGTCTTTGTTTTTCTCATGCTATAGACTAAGTGCTCACAGCTTTCATGGATAAAATATCCTCAGATTAATTGGTAATTGGAAAGATGGCAGCAAGGTAATTATGTCCAGGGACTACAGATAAATGTTATGGTCAGAGGGATCCCAAGCTTTAGGTTACAGGCTTTACTCACTCTTGCGAATCAGGAGCTATTGGGTGCACCTGTGATGTTCTCCCTCAGCTGATGGCAGCCTGACTGAGAGGTTATATAAGAGGGGTGGTGCTCAGTTGGTTGATGTTTCTCCAGAGAGTCAACACTTCTAGTTGACTGTGTATTTTCCCATGTTGAGGGTTTCCTCTTCCAGTCCACCTCCTTTTCCATATTCCCCTTTTCAGTGACTCCCAACTTTGTTTCCTTTAGTGTTGGGCCCACTTCTTTTGTTTGTCTATCATGGGTGACTGTGTAGAGTTATTTTCCCTCCCAAGGGATCCATTTTTGCTGTGCGGTGTTTTCTATCGTTAGTTTCCCAAAATCAGCGACCCCTGTCTACCGTGTGTTGTGTTCAGGGAAACGTGACAATTAACCTTTGGCACATTTACAGAAAGTTTATTTTTAATGTGTCACTGTCCCTGTTACAATAAACCAATAAATAAATGAATAAGCTTGGATCATCGTTCTTCTGGCTGCACATAAGTGAACATGCACAGGTGTGTTCAGACACATTTTTGTGGCTCTGTCTTTTTACCGTACGTGTACAAACATCCTTCCTGTTCCAAACTCACCTCTCAAAAAAAAAAAAGAAGAAAATTGGATGAACCAGTCCACTTGTTCAGCATGCCACACAACGCATGGTTGAGATTTTGGAGCTTTGTGCAATTACTGTACCAGCCTCCACAGCCGACAGTTACCCATAATACCTTTCTCTGTGCAGATCTGCAGAGAATTATACTTCCAGCCTTCCCAGGATGAGCAGATGCAGATAATTGATGGATGAATAACTGAAAATAATTATTAATAATTCACTTGATGATTAATTTATGTTCTTACAAATGTCTTTAAACAAACTGAGAGTCAAAAATCCAGCTGAGTATATTGTTTTAAGTGTCATTTGAATCTGATCTTCAAAGCGCTAAAACTTTGTTCGTCAACAACAAATCCGACATGTTCTTTCAAAAACTAATTCTGTTCCTCCTCCAGAGGTGTCTGCCAGCTTCAAGTCAGAGACGTCCGTCAGCTACACCTTCAAGGAGCCCTACGAGTTGAGCAGGAACAGCAGCGCCCTGCCGTCCTCCATCTACTCTGACGTGACCCTGAGAGGAGAGAACATCTCCCTGAGCTTCAGGACGAACCAGAGTCCGGCTCTGCTGCTTTATGTCAGCTCCTACTACAAAGAATACTTGGTCCTGCTCATCAACAAGCACGGTGAGGACGCAGCCAAGGCTTTTATTATGAAGGAGTTTTTGTTTAGCTGGCGTTCCAGTTTGAGGTGGAGTTTCTTGTTTTTGATTCAGTTCTTCTTCCTTTTTTACTGGCCTCCTCTCGTGTCTGTTTTGTCCTTCTTGGTAGCTTTTATTTATCTGAATGCCTTTTGAACAAGATTATACAAATTTGAGAGTAAGTCTATCTATCTTCATGCTTCCTCCCTCCTTCTTCTTCTTCTTCTTCTTCTTTCACCTTTTATGCAGTTTCCCCAAAATCTTGTTTTTCGCATTCTTACCTCCTAATTACTCCCCTTTTGCCTCTGCTTCCTCTTCTTCTTTGTTCCATTTTTTTTTTTGTTCTCTTCTCTGTTTTTATCCACAGTTTTCAAACCTTAGAGATTACAGTTTCATTTCCTCCCTCAACTTTTTCCAATTACTTGGCTCTCCTTTTTGTCTCCTCCCCTCTTCCTCTCATCCTCCTTCCCATTTTTGTCTTCTTCTCCTGATATCGACCCCTCCTCCTTTCCTGCCCCCTCCCTCTCTCCCTCTCTTTCTCCTCTGCCCTCCAGCTTTACCAGATCTATCCAGATCTGTCAGATCTTTCCTCTCTCTGAATTCACCCCGTCAGCTTCTACTGCCTTTTAATCCGTCCAGCTGGGCCGGCTATTATGTTTTATCTCGGTCTGGAAAAAAAAAAAAAGAGTTCACTGGTCTTATCACTGAGACCTGATGAGTGATACTGAGGGGGTGGACTGCTAATGGTGTGCTGTTGAATAAAACAGCAGAAAACTTGCTGATGTGTTTTTATTAACTTTTCTGTCAAATAATTATGTCGTGAGTTTGGCTTTTTAAGAGTAGGAGGAGGCACTTTGAAGCATCGAGGAGTCTAATAAAATCGGCACTTTGCTGCTAGATTAGCTGTAAATGGATTTTTTTTTCCAGTGTTTATGACTCAGAGAAAGCTGATGGACCGCGGGGCATTAGGGTTTCACGCAGACCGTAGAGTTGTCAGGTAAATGCACTTATACTGAAATGTCCAATTAAATCCCTGAGAGCTTCCTCTTGTTTGCCCTAAGATGGTTCATTTCTTTTCACACTCCACTGCAGTTATACCACCTCAGCCCAAACACAACCTCTTAAAGCCTCTTTTCAAGAATGAATTTTTTATCAGAACAGCAGCAGGTAGCTGAAGGTCTTCTTACAATAGCAAATTACTCCTTCACTTTCTCTGTACCTCTGTAGGAAAAGAGGTGTAATTTGCATATAGTGCCTGCTGTGAATAAATACTTTTGAAGAACAACCTGTAATTCTTCCCTTTTAGCTGCGAAGTCTGCAGATATCACTTGGCTTTTGTGACATATGCGCTTAATACTTAGCACTTAATTAACTTAAGATTTAATAAGATTAGTTATGCTATTGATTGATTGAAGATGCTAAGATTTTCGTTGGGAGTCACGAGGATGGACAGGATTAGGAATGAGTATATTAGAGGGAAAGTTCAGGTTGAACGGTTTGGAGACAGCAAGAGAGGCGAGATTGAAATGGTTTGGACATGTGCGGAGGAGAGATGCTGGTTGTATTGGGAGAAGGGTTCTTGAGATGGAGCTGCCAGGCAAGAGGAAAGAGGAGGTTTATGGATATGGTGAGGGAAGATGTGCAGGTGGTGAGCATGACAGGAACATGCAGAGGACAAGAAGAGATGGAAACAGATGATCTGATGTTTCGACCCCTAACGGGAGCAGCTGAAAGAAGGCGAAGTTGTGTTATTGATGGGGAATTAGCGCTTATCCTCCAATTTATAGAAAACTTAATTAATAGAGCAGCCACTTTTTTTTTTTTTTTTTTTTTTTTTTTTTTTTTTAAGAATATTCTGATTCATCTTTGAAGGATTAAATATGTGTTTACCCTGTTAGCCAAGATCATAGGTTACAGGAGCGGAAAATACAAACTTTACGTACAATTTTTTGTGACAATAGTGTTCTTTTTAAGCTGAAATGTTTATTTCTGAAAATGTAGTTCTAAATTTAATGTATCCCTCTTTTGTGAGACCAGAATTGTTGTGGTTTGATGTGTTCAGATAAGCTGGAGGTGAGATACAAGCTGGACGGCAGCAGAGAGGCTGAAGTGTTGACGAGCCGAGTGAAGAGCTTGGCCAACGGACAGCTACACACTGTTACCATCAGGAGACTGACAGACTCTGTGTCTGTGCAGGTAACACACACTTCCAATAAGATTATCATTCATGCATTAGTCAAATAACTTATCAAATAAGAGCCTCAGCATGTTTTACTGTAAAGACATTAAGCAATGTTTGACCAGTGGGGTCAGAAATAATCTAAATAGTAGTAGAAATAGTCTCCAACCGCCTGACAAATTTAAGTCCAAGTCTCCTTTTAGCTCTGTTTTGGTCTCCACCAATGTCTTTGGTCTATCTTGCTCTTAAAGGAAAACAGATCTTTTGTCAGCTTTTCACAACAAACTGTGTGTCTTGGCCATATCTGACTAATTTGAGGTGTTTTTTTGAACACTGACTTGTCATAGGAGACCGTATCCAATCCAGCCAATCCAATCCAAACCAGTCTTCATATCACAGTCACACACTTTTTGCGGGTTACTATCGTCATCCATGAGAGATTTTGCTGCGCTATAAAAATCTCCAACTCCTTCTGCCTTTGCTACTGTAAGAAACACAAAATATTTGCTTGTCATGAAAAAGTTAACTCGACTTTTCAGCTATTTTGCCTTGTTCTGGAAAATATATACACACAAAGTTACTTTGAGAAGGTCCAAGGGTACCAAACATCAGCCACTTTCCATGTTTGTCAAAATCTTGCCTTTCTCAAGGGCACATACTATACTCTTTGCTGATAAAACAATGGCGCACATACAGATGCACACAAATAGGCTCCCAGTCCTTCTCCTCCCTGTGTGTACTGAGGTATAGTACTGTGATATTCCTCTCTATAATAAAGCCCCAGTCAGCATTTTGCTCTCAGTTCAGCCACCAGCAGCTGCCGTCCCGGATGCAGCTACAGCAGGACAGCAAGGACAAACTACGCATCAAAAGAGCTTCAGATGAAATATGAAGCGTCTTAATCATATCTGGATCTACTGAATCTCTTAAATTGTTAACAACAGCCTCAGATGATATATGAGGTAAACTTCATCTAACCAGGACCCAGCAGCCTGAATGTCTGTATAATTATCAGCACCCTGAGATGAAATACAAGGTGACCTCGTCTTGCACGGACACATCCTCCTGATTCACTGTGTTGTGAGGCTCCAGTGAAATATGAGGTGAATCTCATCTTATCAGTTTTTATCATATTGAATCATTATATATCATTAGTGGCCAACTCTGAAGGCATAAGGTCACAGTTTAGTCTGGAGCAGGCTGTTTCAACAACTACAGGCCAGATTTAAATAAAATTTATTGTATATTTTTCATCCCGTCAAGATAAATCTTAATGTTTTTGGAGATCTCAATAAGCTTTCCTCTTGAACCACTATTAAGACTGAAGACCCTATTTTAATCCCACAAGGACAACAGGTGGTGGGTCTTTGGTGCACAGACTGTTACTTTGTTATTTTGGTTCATGTATGTGCAGTAGTGCAAAGCGTGAAATATATAAATATATTATCAGCCAGTCACATTACAGTTCTTAAAGCACTGAAACAGCTTTACCAATCACAGTGAAGTATGACAACGACAACAGCTCAACGAATGGAAAGACATCTCTTCAGGAAATCATACTGGATTAGAGCTGCAATGATTAATCAATTAGTCGATCAACAGAAAATTAATGGACAACTATTTTGATAATCAAAATTATCTTTTTAATCGTTTTTTAAAGGAAAAATGCCCAACATTTTCTAGTTCCAGCTTCACGTCTTTACCGACGTTCCTGCTTTAATCGCATTAAAAAAACTGATTTTTTATGTCAATTTAAACACATCTACTGAATGGAAAGTGTTTCATAAAATTGTTTATTTACAGTTTATTTATCTAAGCATTATTTTGTCATTGCAGTGCATTTACTGCAACTATTTAGCATGCTCTTGTTGATAAAATCACCATCAAAGTGGCAGCAGATTAACTTCGTACCAGAAGACGTCGCTTCTCAGCTCAAGTTTTAAGACCCAGTTTACACCAAATTACCATCTTGCTTTGCGCCACCTCATCTGAATGAATCTCCCACCTGTTTGCACCTCTGCTCCCACCTGTGCACCTTTTGTATGCTGCATGAGGCACCAAAATATCACAAAGCTCGGGACAATACAAACTGTCAGAGCGCCACTTCCACTGTGTCAAACAGGGCTCAAAGTCTCCACCTGTATTCAAGAAATTTCAAAATCTAATGCTTAAATTACCATAAAATTTGCAGAGCACATTTCTTTTCTAACCAGACATTGAGCTCTTTCTATCTTAGGCACTCCATGAGCTTTGCAACAGTAACAGCAACAAGATTTACAAAAAAATAAACTCAGGAAATTATCTTTTTTCAGATCGACCAAAATGCCAGAGAAGACTTCAACCTGACATCTGACGGAGAATTCAACGCCGTCAAGTCGCTGGTGTTGGGCAGAGTTCACGGTAAGTGAGGAGGCAGTAAAAGCAGAAACAAAGCCTTTGTAGTTTGAGAGCACTCAGTCTCACACTCATTTTAAAAACAGCTCTGAGACATTTCGCCTCATCTGACACACAGCGTGGGAATATTTGGAGAAATAAATGTGGCTGCAGCTGTTTGCATGAAAATATTATGCAAATCGTCTGAAAAAATGAACTCTGAGGCAGTATGAACTACTTCAACACAAAAGTGGATCCTCCCACATAAACTGCATTATATTGTGTTAGCATTTCATATCAGGCATTTAACTGATACTCCTAAACAGATTGTCAGTGTTAAGAATCTGATCAATACAGTTCAGCGAGTCATATTGTTGTTGTAGGAACTGAAATTTCACCACTGCTGGTATCTGGTTATCTAATCTGGACCATGCAGCTAACTGCAAAAAAAACAAGACAGAGAAAGATTAAATATCAGGATAAAACCTGTCATGTTGTTGTTTTTTGCAGAAAGGCACATGTTCAAGTAGCTAAATGTTTAGTCAGGTACAGAAAATACTGCAGGTTAGGTGATATTCAGATACAATCTGCAAGAAAAGTAAGTTAATTACCTACTGGTGAGTAGATCTGGTAAATTAAATAAAAATAACACATCCTTGTATATATGTGTTAATTTTGAAGCTTTAAAATAAAATACATAACTCAGATGAAAATCTCATTATAAAAATATGTTTTGTGCTCCCAACATATGTTCTAGACTTGGTTTATGTCTCAAATTAGCTGTCAGAGCAAATCTGGATGTGCTCAATGCACAGTTGTTTAGTTGTTGTGAACATCATGTGCTGCACAGCCCCGTTACGAAGTGAGATAAGAGAGAATAGTCGGTCGGGTTGGGGGTTAAACCGTAAAGTTGCTTTACTGTAAAGCATCTGAATGGATTTTAAGCCTGGAGGAAAAGGGAAAAACTCATCCTCTGGGAGGGATAAACCCCTTCTTCATTGACCTGCTGCGTTAAGTCCTATACAGGGACCTGTAACAGATTCGGGTGACACAGTAACAGAGTCGGGTGCCGCAGTAATTGGTTCTGTCATGACTTATTCATGTTCTCTTTGAGCAGCTCCATCAGAGACGGACTGAGATATAAGCTGTGAATAACATGAGAGGCTCAGGGCTTGCAGGCTGCAGCCACAGCTCTCTCATAAGACAGTCACCACAACTGAGCAGTCGTTTTACAAAGAACACTGGCTATTAGTTGTAAAACATGCTATTGGTAACAGTTTTCATCAGAGGCATCCATTAGGTAATACCAACTAATGACCAAGAAAAAATTATTTCATACAGATCACAAAATATATCCAGAAATGTTCCTGTTTTTGACACTTTTGCTTTGCTTTGTTCCAGTGGCCTTTCACTAGACTCTTTAAAGTCTGTCTGAAGTCTGTCCTAAAACAATAGTTCAGGAGCTCAAATGAACACTGACACTGTTTGTCTTGCTGTAATCATTCCTCCTGTTCATACTGGACATGAAGAGATCCCCTCATAATGCTGGGGAACAAAATCCACAGTCCTCCTTCTGTGCAAAAATGTATTTAAATGTTTACTAAGCTAATATGAGGCTTCAGCAGTCCAAATTAGTCAAATCTATTCAATATATTTCAAGGTTACTGTCTTTTATGTGTGCAAAATTCCCTCTTTTTTGTTGCGATCCTTCCATTGCAGCTGAAGAGGAAAAATTTATACTAAAAATGCTAACTATGGATGATGTCCACTTTATTTGACTAACTCAGCTGGCTGAAGCCTCGTAATATCTTCAGATAAACTTTTAAATACATTTTTGCTCAAAACGAGGACTATGGATTTTGTCCCCCATTAGTTACAGTGCATTTGGGGGAGATCTTTTAATGGTCAGTATGAACAGGAGGAAAGATTACACTGAGCAAAACCTGTTTCAGTGTTTGTATCGGCACCTGACTGTTGTTTTAATACAGACTTGAAACATTGTGAACAAAGTGCAGTGTAACATGCGGTGTTGTGTGTTTGTGCCATGTGATATACTAAACTTTAAATAAAGATAACCTTTGTTTATCCATTTAATTGTGATTTAGAATATTTAGATTTAATTCCACACATGCATTCATGAGTATGTCAGTCATCCAGGTCATATAGGTATATCGAAAAGCGTTGAGTCAAGAGCAACTGGACTTGTTATTTCTTGAAGACATTCGCTGCATTACGTTTGGGTGTGTGGTCTTCAGGGTGGACGAGCTTCTGTCTTAGTGTTGCAGGGTTTGAAAAATACAGGGATGTGATACTTGTTGAAGATCCTCTTGAGTTTCACCAATACTCCAGCCACGTGTGGAATGACAATGTCGTTACATTTGTTCTTTTTTCCTAACGCGCTGGTGGTTTTGGTGTTTTTTACTGGATCTTGTTGCTGTTTTCACAGAGGTCCAGTTGGAGTAACCATAAGCGTTTAGCTCTTATGTGACTCATTCATTTAAATGTCCGCTTTGCCATTGCGTCTTTGTGCATAAAAGTTGTTCAAATCTTTTATATTGAGTAGAAAATTGTTTTGGCAGCTTTATTTTAAAATGTTAGCCACTGGTTTTAGCCTTGAAAAAACCCACATCTGTCCACATCTGGTCAAAATAACAAAAAATACTAATAAAACAAATCCAAGTTCTATGGTAAACATGTACACTACAAATCTTATGGTGTAGCTAATACAGATTCTCCACAATCCTTTGTCTTATTGGATGTAAAGTGTAGCGCAGTGTGTTTTTAACCCCGTCATGTCAGCACGTGACCGGTCCTCCCCTCTGTCAAACCAGAAGAGACAAAGAGTCAGATCAGGATCAGAAGAACAGCAGGAAAGTGGATTTCCTGTCGTCCCCTGCTGACCCTGTCATCCATCAGCCTAATTAATGGACCCGGAAGGAATACAGAGAGACAGAGAGGGGAGGAGCAAGGTTGATGGAGTGACGTGTTTTAGCTGAGCAGAGCTTTCAGACTGCAGTCATGTTTCCTGATGCCTGCACACTGCTTCAGCTGCTCTCATCAACTTGCAGATGTGTCCTGGTAAAACCACAGTCACCTCTCAGTCATCTGAGCAGACACTGATGCAGCTCATTAGAGCGGTAACGTTGGCTTTCACATCTGCTGTTTACACCGCTGTGAAGGAGTGGAGGTGAATGATGAAGGGATTTAAGTCAGTAAAATGAACAGAAAGGGGACGAGAGTGCACATCTGTCTTGTGGAGTGATGGACGCGGACTGGAAGCTGAATCACTGACAGTCTGTCTGCTGTAATGGGAGTGTGTGTGTGTGAGGTTATGTGTGAGTTCTAGTCATTAGAGTCAATGCACTCCACTATTGTCCCACGATAACGGGGGAAAGTTGCAGCTGAGTCGATGAACCTGTCAATGTATTTTATGATTTATAAGGACAAGTCACCTTACAGGCAAAGAAGGTTTTGTCTCTAAACAAAAGGGGGAAAATTTAGCTTTTTTCTGCAGTATTAGTTCTTTTCTTTAGACATCCAGTTAGTTAACTTGTGCCCACATTGCAATAAACCATCCTAAAAAGTGTTCACTTTGCATTCAGCTTTCAAATCTTACTGAATCTCTCAATGATAGATATTTTTACTTTTCAATTAGACTTTCAGTTAAACTTCGCTTGTTTCAGAATCAATCTACAAATGAATGTATCTCAAAGAATGAGGCAGATTTCCATGGAGGATATTTTAGGAAATTTGCTTATTTACTTTCTTGCCAGGAGTTAGATAGAGTTAGATCGAAGCCTCTCTCATGTCAGTACTGTAATTGTGAAGCTACAGCAAGTGTTTTTTGTATAGATTAAACCAATAAGGTAGAATGTGTTCATTAGTGATCTTTAGAGGTGTTCAAATGTGGATTTTCTTAATTTTGGACAGAGCCAGGCTTGCTACTTCCCCCTGTTTCTAGTTTTTATGCTAAGTTAAGCTAACTGGCTTCTGTCAATAGCTTCATATTCACCGTACGTCTAATGTTCAGTCTTCTAATCCAACTTTTGGAAAGAAAGTAATAAGCATATTTCCCAAAATGTCAAACAATTCTAATCATGATTCTAATTTAATTAACTTAAATTAGATTGCTTTCAAATTGTTTAAAGAAAATTATTACTTCTTCCGGAGCACTTTTGTCTCGCCTCTGAGAACACACAGCTAAAGAGGAAATTCCAAAAAAGTCACAATATCTTATTTGAGGATGATTAAATCTTACTTTTATTAAAGATAAGTAATCTTGTCATTTGCATAAGATTATTAAACTTTTTTTTTCAAGACAACTGGTCTTTATAAGATATTTAAACTTTTTTTCAGCTGTAGAGCTGACAGGAGAGAAGAGAGAAGTCTGAAAAGTGAATTGCATGGTTGCACTATCTGGCGTTGCTTATTTGAAGAATCTGAGCAATTTTTAAGCCGTGCAAAGTTCTTTTTTATTCTGTTGAATTGATCAAAACCTCCGTCTCATACTTTACTTTTCAGAGTCTGATGAGTTGGATCCAGACTTGGCCAGATTGGCGTCACTCGGGTTTACCGGCTGTCTGTCCGTGGTCCGCTTTAACTCCATCAGCCCTCTCAAAGCTGCTCTGCTCCACCCGGACACCAGCCCTGTCGTCATCACCGGACCACTGGTCCAGTCCAACTGTGGCTCCTCAGCTTCAGCCAATCCCTACGCAGCAGAGAACACACACCACCTGTCCGGTAAGACAGCAGGAGTCCAGCTTGAAAAAGTGTGCTAGTATGACTGTCAAACATGATGGTATTGTGGGAAAATGTCTGCTGGTTGTTGGTAGTTTTGGGGTTAGAAGATTGTAAAAACTCTACAGTTTGTGAGGAGATTGAGGTTTGTGATGTGGATGTGGAGAGGGGAGAACAGGGTTTTGCAATTTTCAACTTTCTAGTGCAGACGTAGTAGTAGTCGTAGTAAAAAAAGAAAAATTGAAAGGATTCACTATAAGGATACGATTTTTATTGTTTAGGTTCAATATTCTGCTCTGGCATTTTTACATCTGTCACTACAGCACATGGATCATCAACAACCACTCTGACTTTCACAGCTGATTTTTCTTATATTTGATTTTGTTGATGCAGGAGTTTGTGTTGGTTGCCAGTTTCTTGAACTGCTGTCTGTTATAGACTGATGTATTCTCGTCCTTCAGGCAAAGAAGACACTCTGGTGCCCCAAAAGTCCCAGGTTTACTGTGTGTCAGTTGGTTTATACTGTGTATATTGGTTTTAATAATTACAAATTTGCACGACTTAACTACAGCGTAAATTAAGATGGGTGCTGTATTATCACCTAATAATGTTCCCATATCTTTAAATGTCAAAATCTAGTTGTAAGAACTTAGTTACTTAAGTTTTTATCTTGCATATTTCCAAATAAGTTTGTCCACAGAAAACCTGCAGCCAGGGAGAATCATTCCAGCACACAGTACTGCTGATCTCTGGTCTCTGAGCATGTAATGAAGCCTCCATGTATATTCTGCTCTGTTCACTGCAACTTGGAGGTGACAGGGCACAGTACATACACACACAGTACACACAGAGTGGGAGGTTGGACCTCAACATTGAATTTGTTCCCCAGGGCTCTCTAAGGTTAAAGACTGTAAAGTTGGTTGCAAAAAAGAAAGGCCCATTTTTCTTTCCCAGAAATCCACTGGAAAGAACTGCCTAGCTGTATGCTCCATCGAATCATCTGTGGTAGTTCCCAGCAGAGGGGAGTCATTAAAAAGTGTCAAATGTAAAAAAAAAAAAAAAAAAAAAAAAAAAAGGTTATTCATGGGATATTTTTGCCCTCTCATCTTAAATGTCATTGCTTTGCCTTTTGTCCTAAATGCTCAATAATTTATGACATTTTTAACATTACATGAAGGTAAATGTTTAATAGTAGGTTTGCTAAAAGGCTAAAATTAGATGTTGAACCATGCCTCCTGAAAATGACACCTGCATAGATATGTGTGAGTGTATGCTATTTCCTTTTTTCCTCCTCTGTTCTTCTTTGTGTATCTATTCTTGGTGGAAGCAGCTTTTTTGCACTGTATAATGAGCTCATTAAGTATGTACACCTTGTTGAGGAGACTAATGACAATGTGCTTTATGAGATAATTAATTTGGACCACAGAGGGGAGTTTCCAGAGGCATTTCTTTCCTCTGTTCTTGTTCTTTTTCCAGCTTCATGTTGCTTTAATAGAGTCCCTACTGTAGTAATCCCTGTCTGCTGTGAATGATGGTACTGTGATCTTGTCTCTGAATTTCTCCCCTTGTGTCTCTTCCTACTCTGACCTGTTTATTTTTCCTCTTTTCTCTTATTTTCTCGCCCACATTTTCTTCTTTTTCTTCTCCACATCTCTTCTTACGTTGGTTTTTCATTTCCCTCTTTTCTCAATATCTTTCTCCTTGTCACCTCTCCTATTATTCCTCGTTCTTTCTCTCCTGTAGACCAGTCGGGCTCAGTGGGTTCAGGTGAACCTTTAGTCAATGCCATCAGGACTGACTCGGCTCTGATTGGAGGTACTGAAGTGTTTCACCATTTTGTCACTGCACTGGAACATGCTGTGTGTTGTGTTAAAAAAAAAGATAAAGTCAGAGATTACACTAAATATGTCATTCATGAGAGGTATTCTGCTAAAAGCCAGCAAAGGTGATGTGATGGGCAAAAAAATTCCATCAAAAGTAAATTAATTTTTTTGCTCTTCTGTTGGGTCAGATTGATTCAAAGTGAAGATTGAATGGTTCTTATGAATGTGTACTTTAGGTAGAAAAACTGAGAGTCAAAAGTCATTTAAAACTACCCATTAAATCGGTCAGACTGTGTGTCAGTGCACAAAGGACAGCCAAACTAATTAAACCTCTGCTGAAATTACTTAGCTGATGGAGAAACTTTCACACTGTTATCTTCAAATGTGTGGACGTTTTAAAACCAAAGTAATATAGTGCGAAATTGATTTCAGCTATATTTTGGAATTCTAATTAAATGAAACTTGTCTCTGGATAATGAAAAGTGCTGAACAGAAGAGTTCAGCACCAGTCCAAATGTGTGAAATTGTGTTCACTGTGTGTTAAAGTTAGATTAGTAGAACGACCAGACTGCAGAGCAGAAGAACTGACAAACCCAGGGGAGGGAGAGAAATCATGCTGCGACTTCACAGTAGTTTCACAAAGCTCTGTGACCAAAGTCCTCTGTGGCAGATTTACTTTACAGAGAGTCAGCATGTCAGCAAAGCAACAAGGCTTTCCAGGATTCAGAGAGATGATCAGACATCAAAATGTCTCTGTTGTAGTGATAATGTGGACTCTGCTTAGTCGGTTCACAGATAAGTTTATAGGACAGTCAGTGTTTTGCATATTTAAGCTATTTTACTGCTAGATTTTACATTAGCATGAACCTTTTATCAAACCTTTTTTTTTTCCTGCCTTATACACAGTTTTTGGTTTCCATTCCTTTCAGTATGGAAATCAACATGCAGAGATTTCAAATTAGCTAATGTTAGGCAATCCATCACAAAGAGGTTTAAAATGATTTAAAAACACATTACCACACAACCATAATGTAATCTGACAAAAACATAAGTCAACCGAGTTTAAGTCTTAACAAATTTATCGTCATGTTGTATTGAAATGTCAGCAAAACAATGACTTCGAAAGATAAGAGTAAATAAAACACAAAAAATTCAAACAATATAGTAAACATTGGAAAGTGGTTGTCTGTTATATGTCATTTGTAAAGTGTTTAAAAGTGAAACAACCTTGATTTTCATGTTTCATTTATGCATAGAAGCTATTTTAATTAATGTTTTTAATGTACATTTTTTAATTTAGTGATATCTACATATATACATTTTAAAGAAATACTAATATGTTTTACCAGGAGTTATATCTGTGAAGATTGAACATTGTTTAGCCTAGCTAAGCACAAAGACTGCAAACAGGGGAAAATATCTTGCTTTGCCAAATGAGTAGACAAATTCCTTACCACAGCTCCAAACTTAGCTTTGTTTTCATGTTGTATCTTGTTAGCTAGCAACCGCTAAATCATGCGAGAGTCAATCTGGCTTTTGATTAAGAGTTAGCAAAGTGTGAAACGCTCATAGCTTCTTAGCTTGCGTGCAGTCACTATGTCAAGAAATAACTTCACAGTCTCTATTTGTTAAATTCACATGATACAACATAAAAATGTGAGCTTTAGTTGTTGGAAAGCACTTTTTATGGCTCTTGGCTAGCCTCCAGTATTTATGCTAAGCTACGCTAAGCACATCACTAATCTACCTGCACTGATCTCACAGAGATTAAATTGATATCAGTCTTCTCCTTTGACGAAAGAAAGCAAACATATATTTCTCAAAACGTCTGAAATACATCAGAGTTAATGTCTTCTGCCTTGCAGGTGTCATCGCTGTGGTCATCTTCGTGATTGTGACCGGCCTGGCGATAACTGCCAGGTTCCTCTACCGGAGAAAAGAGACTTATCGGAACAAGGAAGTGAAGGGAGTCAAACAGGAGGACAGCCAAGATTTTACTTTCAACACCCAGGCTGACTCCCAGAACACCTCCAGTGAAAACCCAAAGGAGTATTTTATTTAACCGGAGACATGACGATCCGATGAGTTGGTGGTGTTTGAAGCTGAGGAGGCAGGCAGAGGTGTCCTGCTACACCTCAGGACTTGAGAGCCGCAAAGACATTTCGCTAAAGGCTGTGGCTCCGCAGAATACGGAAAGCACTGTTTATAGTGTATATACGTACACAAACAGCCAACATTGCTGGACTTATAAGGTGTTGATATACTTGTTTCAGAAATTGTAAATATTAAAAAATGAAAATGTGGAAGTAACGTCTACAACAATCTCTTGCTAATGTCACTCTGTCATATTGAAAGGTTTTAAACTCTGTTTTTATGGGTTGACTTAGAGTTTTCAAACACAACTTTATTCCAGTGAATCAGGGTGCTTGCAATCATGACTGGAGTCATTTTGCTGATGCACTTTTTTATGAGGATGATGAATGGATGTTTGCTCAATTGGAAATGGAAATGCTTGACCCATAATTAGGCGCTCAGGAAGAGTAACTCTGTAAAAGGTAGTGTTTGTTGATTTGTTCATGTGGAATAAATTTTTTTTTGTTGTACACTGTGTTTTGGTGGAATAACAGTATGCACTCCCTAGAGGCTGTAAAATCTCAAATCCCTGTTTAAGGGAAACCAGTGTACCAGTTTTAAACTTTACACAAAATTTTCAAGTACTGAGTCCTTGCAGCTGGCATGTGTCCACCAAATAGCAGGACATTTTTTGATTATTTTCTAACTCCAGTCATAACATGAATTAAACATTTTCATCAGTGATTTTTCTCCCAGCAACATTGTGCCACCACAGAATTTCGGTGTTAACAAGCGACATCCTCAAAGCCAACATAGTTTTACTCACTCCAATCACGCACATCGCCACAAGCACATAGCACATTTAATCCTGTTTCAGAAATGGTACACAGCAGTCTGGCACCAACTGGACAAGTGATTTAGAGACCTTTACACAGTAGGGATGGATTTTTCTGCTTTATTTTAATTTTTTTTTCAACCTTTCTTTTTCTTTTTTCTTCTCTTTTCACTTCTTTCTTTCCATCAAAAACATAAAATACAACAAAACCAGGGAGCAAAAATGCATCCATGAGCACTGAATGTTTTTAGCTTTTGTAAATTTCCCAGATAAAGCTTGTACAAGTCTTTCACGCTATTATAAAAGTTTTCTCCTCCCTGCTGTATGCCGCCTGCTGGGAGCTTCGTCTACCGGCTCTTTAAAAATGTCTCTTAACAGTAAAGCTTTTAACACTGACAGCAGCACAGACTCTATAACGGTGAGACCGTCTGTCACCTTGTTCACTGCACGCAGAGACAGTTAATGTGTTTTTGAAATGCTAATCTGCTTCGGTCTGACAGGTGGATTGTGACTAGATGGGAAGCAGAGAGATGATCGGAATGAGAGATGGAGATAATCCGAGACGGTGTCAAGCAGACATGGGTGTAATGAAAACACATTCTGATATTAACACTTGAAAATGAAGCAAATCCCTCCGTGTGATAATTCAGCTCATGTGTAAAGAGTACTGCTGATAGAGGGAGGATGAGAAGCTGAGAGAGGATTGACAGCAGCTGTTTATTAAACACACACTGCTGTCTCTCTGAGAGAATCCAAAGCATAGATGGGATTTTTATGACAAAAGTTGCTAAAACTACAAAGTGTATACCCGTATTCATCACTTTGTTTGTGTGTTTTTCTTTTTATTTCATCGTGCAACAGCTGAGGCCACACATTTGTTGCTGCCACATCCTTTTTCCCAGAGAGTTCATTCTTTGTTGAAGAAGAAGAAGTGACTGTCCTCCATCCTGCAGAACCGACTGCAGTGCAGCACTTGATTGCTAAGTAGAAATCAACAGGTAACCTTGACAGCCAGATAATCTTGCATACTGAGCACAGCTGGAGGACACTGCATATGAATACAGCAAAATAAAATGTTTATCAAGACCCAGATAAGAACATTTTTCTGATAGTACAAAATCCACTGAGAATACATCAGCAAGTTAGCAGCAAGTCACTGATGTATAGACATTTGACCTTCAGTCTCAGTCTAGTGTCACTATGAGCAACCTTTTTCATTTTGTCGAACCATTTTCAGGCAACATTTGAGCCTATTTATTGGCTTCTGTATTCTGGACATTTTGGTTAACCTCACATTTAAAGGATAAAGGCCTGGTCACATCAGAAATTAGCACAACAAAATTCATCCACATCGTACCAGAGATTTAGTGATGTCCTGACTACAGTTCTTGCAGGGTTTGGTGAGTTTCTTTTTCTCTGTACTGTGCAGTTTGTTCCCCCTGGTGTTTTGTTTTCAGGATTGTACATTTCATTCAATCAAGAGTTTTATTGAAGAAGAAAGAAAAGCTCTCTGAGGTAACCAAGCTTGCTAACTACTAGCTTACCATCAGTTAGAAAGCTTGTTAGCTCGATTTCTAACAGAACAATAAATTCACACGTACTTGTACTATCGACACTTGTCTTATAACTGTCTGCAAACTATTTCTTTTTTGGGGAGCAGTTTATACTCAGACAGAGAAGATTTAAGTGGATGGCGCGACACAGCTAAAAAGCTACCATAGTGCCATTTTGGACTCTTTTGGTGGCTCAAGAGAACGTGGCTGCAGCAACATGGCGGACAACGTCAACACATGATGTGTGTACAGAAGGTCATGTGACATCAACAGCAGGAAACAGTCATCTTTTTTGGAATTACGTTTTTCTTCCAACTTGTTTTCAAACTTAATTTGAAAAAGTTACTAACAACAACTCAAGCCGGGGGGATTCTTTCTGCATTTCCCCATCATCTCTGGTTCATTTTAAGTCTTTACTTGAAACAACCAAAGTATCTTATGTGATTTATTTAAGATATTTGATATATTATACCCACCTAATTTTAACAGATGGGATGTTTGATGTTTGGATGTTAACCACAATGTTACAGTTAGCGCTAGCTACATTAGCTGTAGCTAACCAATAGCTGCTATGGCTTGAGCCTTCCTTAATTCCAACTAAAGCTATGCTACATTTTCACTCAGGAGCACAAAAAATTACGGAAAATGGCAGTTTCAAAACCTAATAAAAGTATAAAAAGTTCAACTTGGCACTTTAACTGTTGCAGGTATCTCTTTGCAGACCCTCCAACATGCATTCACTAACACCAGTGCTGTTGTCTTTTTCTTCTTGTTAAAGTTGTGACAGATTATGGCACTATTTTCTTATTCTCCTCACACACTTACCTGCCTAACGAAAACCGCAAAGAACCACTTCCGCCTGTTGTTATCACTTAAATTCCTGTTTACAGAAGACCATCGTGGTTGACGTCCGCCATGTTGCTGCAGCCAGGTCCCTCTCAGGTGGCTTGCTATTGATGCCGCAAAGTCATGAATCACCGAAGTTGGAAAATCAGACCTTAAGGCTGGTGATATTCTGCAATGTCCTTATTATAATCATATCCTGTGAAAAGACTAATATAAACAATGAATTGCTCCCACTAGCAAGTATCGTCTGTAGCTTCCTCTGTGTCATAGACCTCCACTGTTCCCAAAGCCCATCAATGAGCCACACTGCACTGGGTGATGTTCTGTCAATACCATGAACATGGCCACTGTTCTTTATTTTGAGTCACATACAGCAAATAAGTATGAGTATTAATCGACACCTGATTAATCGACATCATCCCTAACAAATGCACTATTAACTCCTGTTTGAGTAACATTTGCTAAGAAGTACAGTGCCCAGCTGTTTGAGGAAATTCCTCATTCTTAAAAAAATACAAACAAACTATATATTAGTGAGCCATTTTTAAAGATTAACGCCTTCTGTGGGAAACAATGGCCTGGGGCTGAGAGCCACAGACAGGATAGTGAAGTTGCAAAGTATTGAGAGATGGATTAAGACATTCATTTGTGAACAATAAAAATAATGTAGAATAATGCCAGCCTTAACCTTTAGGAGTGAATATTTGGAGTGACAGTGGTGTAGTTTCTCTCTGACAATGCACTGGTTTAAAGTTGAAGCGTTATCAGTGTAACTGTATTGTTGGTGAATGTTGTAAGTGACATGCCATAAAAATATACAGATTTTATTCTGGTTGTTTGGTTATCAGCAAAATGATTTGATGATAATAATGAAATAAATAATGATGATTTTTTTCAAAAGATTATGTTGTTCATTTTAGCCGGAGGATTTCCTTATGGTACACACTGCAATTAAAGAAAACACAAGCAAATCATTAATCATCAGTCAAAACATCATTGATCTGACAACACATGCTCAGCATTTAGAAAACGTGCTGCAAATACCACAAAACAACAGATTACAGAAGCAACAACCGAAGTGTTTCCAGAGGACACTTAAGGGTAATGAACACGTCAATAACTCATAAGCGAAACGCTGTTAAAACACAAATGACACCTCTTTCCTTCCGCAGTAAGGTAGATAACGAGCTACAACCTCATTCTCACCAAAACAAGCCGTCCTCCAGGCTGGACAAATAACACTGGTCTCTACTGTATGAACAGCTTTCTGTGAGACAAGTGTGCAGGAACCATCTAAAAAGTGCAACAATGAAAAGAGATACATCAAACAATATTCAATAACCACTAAACCTTTTTTTGTGTAGTAGTGTGTAGTGTTGTAGTATAACCAACAGGAGACCATTGATGTGTGAAGTGATTTTGGGGACACTACACTGTATAAGAGTGAAGTTTTTGAATATTGTTTGAAGTAGATCTCTTTTCGATGTTGCACATCAAATTGATGAGGATGTTTTCTTAATTTGCTTGTGTTTTGTCTATTTGCTTGTGTTTTCTTAAGTTGCAGTCAGCCACCGTATTTCCTGCCCTACAAATCACTCATCAAATGAGAGACACTCTAATTGTGCAGCTGAAGCTTGTGAACAAATTCTATGTAAATTTACATGTTTGAAAGGCTCCTGCGGAAAACTGACACGTGTCTCTACAACAAAATCAAAGAAAATTCACACATATTGAAGTGAGATTTGTTTTTAATTAAATGAAACTACCGAGCTTGTTGGTTTCTTTGTTAAATTAAGTTGATTGATTGATTGATTGATTTTATTTGACAATTTCATTTTAAAAACACCAGCTCTGCCGTGGCATTGAGTGATTACATAAAAGGAAAAGTCAGGATAACACAATAAAGCCCAGAGGTTTATTTCCATTGGGGTCCCTTTGGGGATGGAGGGGGGTGGGGGTTAAGACGGCAGATCTGACATGGCAAGAAACATTAATCAAAACAATAATACAATACACTCACAGTATTAACAACATCAGTCACAACCTCAGTTGGACAATGCCTTGCTCTACTCACCACTCAGTTAATAGACCAATTAAAAACTCAGTACAGAGATAAATGCATCAATATATCAACATTATTTCAAAGCCCCCTCAGCAAGGAGAAGCCATCTGCTTGAACCCCTTGCTGAGAGGAGTACTGATGGACATGACTCTCCCCGTATTATCCTGTCTGGCCTGATAGCTTTTCCACTAGCCTGCTGGCAACTGATGTAAAATAATTATTGAGACTGTCCACCACCTCCTTTTTATCTGTAGTAAACCTGTCCTCAGTGTTTTAAACTAATGTTATTGGTTTTTGTGTTCTCAGCCTTTTTTACTGTAGCCAAGCTGCTTGAGAGATTTCCATTGCTTACCTGAGTCATTCCTATGTTCGACAATCTTCTCATTTAAATAATCCTTTTTAGTACTATCCATTAATCTTCTCACTCTATCCCTTAACTTCCTCTATTCTGCCCAACTCTGATCATTCCTGTTTTCCTGCATTTAAAATATTGTTTATTTCTCTTCTTAATAGCCTCCTGAATATCACCATTCATCCAAGGCTCAGTCCTCTGTTTTATTCTTACCTCTGTTAATGGGGCCAGTTTGTCTATAGCTTCTAAAAAGATACATTTAAAAAAACACCATGTTTTATCCTTGTCAGTACAATGCAATACAAGGGACCAGTTCATTTTATTCAGACAATGGATGAGTTCTTCTTTGCTGTAATTTTTCAGAGATCTAATTTTTATACAGTTACGGGAGTTCGCTGACACACAGAGAAGACTTCCCCCTCAACAACGAGAACAATTTACATACATTTACATCTTTTATATTTGCTCCTTCAAACCCTATTGTAGGAGGATACGCTTCCTTCAGTCCTGACACTTGTCATGACTGTTAACTTGCATCTTTCTGCAGAGAAAGAGATGAAGGAAAATATGTAAAGCTGTGAAGCGTTCAGGAGTAAAAGATGTCAGAGTGATTCTCTGTGATGCGCAACTTAGCCTCTCTGTCTGTTTAAACACTCATACCCGGGAGGTTACAAGCCGTTTCGAACACTTCAGATCAGTGATCCCTTCATTTAAGTCTCCTCTTACTGGTTATGATCAGAGACGAGATGTGAGGCTGATGACTGACATCTTCAGCATCATCAGTGAGACAGAATCAAAGACTGTGAAGGAAGTTCCAACATCATAAGGATCAACAAATCTCTACGGCCAGTTGGATCTGAAATGTGATAAAGATTCAGTCTTATCTTCAGGCAGTGCAGTATACAGTTAATATGTTTAATTAGGATGATAAATCCCAATGGGATTCAGGTCCAACTCTTCTCTGCTGTCAGCCAATGAGCTTCAGCCCTGTTGAGCTGCGAAGCTTGAATATAAAACAGCCACAATGAATCCTGACGTTCATCACTGTAGACTCTGAATGCAAAGCTATTCTTCGAGAGTCGCCGGACAAATCTTTGATGTGTTAAATTAACACTTTTCAGCTTAGATAGCCTTCATCAGGCTCGCAGGGTTTCATATAAAGTCATGTAACTCAGTTTTTCATATTCATTTGGTCCTTTTTTATTCAGGGGGGAAGCTGCAGAACGGCAAAAGATTTTCTTTAATTCCACAAGGGTGTGTTCAGAAAGAAAAACACAGCCCCCTCGTTCATTTCAATAAGGCCACAGCGTTGGTGCAGCAGAGACACAAAGCAATGCAACATCATCCAGAAGGGCACTGCATATCAAATGCTTGCAAGTGCATATTGTAGTGTGTTCTGCATATTTATAATATTTACCTTGCAGTCCTTGGACTGAAAGATAAAATGATTGCTGACATGATAACTTTCAAGGGTTGCAAATTCCTGTCTCATAGTGATATAAATAACAGTTCAGTATTTTGGTGTATGCTAAGCCTTAACAATAATAAATCTCTCAAAAAGGATTTTCTAGCTCTGTACTTTATGGTAAGGTTTTAATTGTCACATACACAATATGCAAAGTATACAAGAAGATAAAAAGGATTATCTATCAATGTATAACTTATATTACTAATAAAAGGAGAAATTATAGGAAAAACTGAGAGATAAAATGTAAAAACAATAAAAAAAATTAAGCAACACAAATATAACTGCATAAAACCAGAAGATACTACAAAGAACTATTATGCAAATAACAGTGTTTTACATTCAGGAGACGGTTACTGAGGTTATCTACATAGTTTTTCTTCTTTACTTTTTTTTCTTTCTGGAGTATCATATTGTCTCACGAGTACCTGAAACAACATCCTCCCACTAATGCAGCCTTTTGCATCGGTACACTGTGGTATGAGTACATTGTAGATGTGTGTGCTGTCTGCGTAGGTCCATTGAGGGTTACATTTAAGTGTTGAGGTGGAGAGAAGAACCCTGCAAGAACTGTAATTGGTCATTGGGGGACACTTATAATTTCCTCCTTCTGCCTTTCCGGTGTCATTGGTGAAAACTCTACTATTCTCTGCTGCTACTGAGGAATACTTCAAGGAAACAAACAGTGTTATCAACTTTAGTTTTTGTGTTTGATAAATCCTTCATATATGTAGCTACATACTTGTACTACATATAGTGTGATTGTTAATGATGAAATGACTATAAGGTATTCCAAACATAATCTTTGACAGTGTATGATATAGGTCTTAAAGGGGACATGTCCTGCTTTTTGTGTGATTTAAGTGATTTTATGTTATTTTTATATTGTAACGGTGTCGGATGTCTACGTTAAACATGGTCAAAGGTCCAAAACTTGAGGTAAATGCATGTGGAAATGTTCCCTGCAAGTGAAAAGCCAGGGCTTCAGCCTGCACTGAACGCATCATTGTCAAGGTTACCTGTACTTCCTCCTTGAGATAACGTCAGATTGTTGGCGCATGCCCACAAACGGCCATCTGATTGTTGTTCGCATTGTCTACTCACATATTTCGGATTGGATTCATGCTGTATGGATGTATTGGAGAAGTTTCCATTTCGAGTAAATAACCAGACAACGAAATGAAATCATGCTAATACTGTTTGTTTACATGGCCTCCAGATGTAGTCTACTGCAATCACTAATCAACTAACCAATCAGAGCAGAGAGGGCTCATCAGGAGGCGGGCCTTAAAGAGACAGGAGCTAAAATGGCTTGTTTTAGACAGAGGCTGAATTCAAGGGCTGCATAAAGGTCCGATATAAGATAAATAAGGAGTTTTTTGAAATGTAAATCATGCAAAGATATTCCAGTAGAGCCCAATAATTTGCATGATAGGTCCCTTTTAACAATGACAGTCTTTACCAAGTAGCTTTTAAGAGATTTCACAAGATACACAGTATGTGACTGTTAAGTAAATGTGTGTTTTATAAAAAAACTTTAAAAAGTGTCTGCAAAGTAAAAGATAATAAAAGTCCAGTAAGAACAAGCACCAGCTGCATACTGGATCAGTTTGCAGCAGGGTGAGATGACGGCAGACAACATGAAGCAGGCTGATGGAGAATTAATAACTTTCTCTTTTTCTATAAGGCCGAACATATTAGGTCTTCCTCACTGCCTCCATTACTGTCTTTCAGTGTATCACAAGGTAAGTGCAAGACACTTTACTTGGTGTGATTGGGTGTAGACTTATGTGCCAACTGAATGGGAGACATCAGCTCAATCTTTAAGTTATATTAGGTCATTTTAAGAGGTGGCTGTGGCTTAGAGCGGGTCGTCCACTAATTGGAAGATCGGCGGTTCAATCCCCGGCTCCTCCAGTCTGCATGTCAAAGTGTCCTTATCTTGTCTTGGACATGATACTGAACCCCAAATTGTTCCCGAAGGCTGTGCCACCCAGTGTGTGAGTGATTAGATGAGCAGGTTGGCACCTCGCATGGCAGCCTCTGCCATCAGTGTATGAATGTGTGTGAATGGGTGAATTTTGGCATGTAGTGTAAAGCACTTTGAGTAGTCGGAAGACTAGAAAGGCGCTATGTAAATGCAGCCCATTTACCATATTAACAGAAAACAAAGAAGCCTGATGTTCACAATAATGAAGAGAGGAATAGAAAGGCTGAACACTGCCGACATCAGAAAGCTCCATCATCATTCTTCCTCTTCCTTTCATTACAGCAGATTGATGCACAGCCATGTAAACTGCAGCTGTAAAAGCTGTAATGGCTGCTGGATTCAGCTGTAAACGTGGTTGTTCATATGATGGAAGGGAGAGTTTTAGCAGGACAGGTCTGCATGTTTACGAGAACGGCTGAGACGGCGAGGCAGGACAGTTTTGGAAGCTTTTTTTTCCTGGTTGTGAAGAAATAATTATGTTGTGATCTCGACACATCCTTAATTGTCTTCTTATCACACTGAGATAAAAATGTGGACGATCATGATGTTGTAGTCATGTACAAGCAATTAATGACATCAGATATTATCTCCATACTGTATAATAATCAGAAGGTGACTGATTGTGTGCATGAACAGTTAAAAATAGAAATAACTGTTTTGTGATCATGTGAAAACAAAGCTTGTTATGCCAAGATTGCAAAATTATTATTATGTGATAACAAGAACACAAAACATAAAAATGATGACGCTTATGGTCTCTGAGCTTCTGTAAATTACCAATACTCCAGTTTCTTTGTAATTCAATGTCACTTTAACTTGCAGTCCTTGTTCCTTTATTCACAAGAAACTTTACAATCTCCACCTGCTGATGAAGATCATGTGATATGATCCAAAGCTCTAGAAATGGCAACTAAACGGACCTTGAGGTGAGATTGTTTTATCAACTACTATTTCCCAGATCAAGTATGAACTTTCAATGGTTCACACCTGGATCTAAACTTTTGACTCACGGTTGTGTGTCACAGACCACCTTTTCTGTCTTTATTTCCCCTACACCATCACTCTTTTAGCCATCTGTTTTTCTTTCTCTTTCTGTGTGTCCTCCATCCATCTCGCTCTGGTCATCATATGATGCAGGTGATGATGTTGTTTACTCAGCAGGAAGAAGTCGAGCCTCTCGTCAGCGAGGAACCCAGAGAACTCCTCGTTCACAGGTTTGACTCATAATGTGCGTTCAAATAAAAGAAATTATAATTCAAAGATTAACATCTACTGGGAAGACAACTCATGAACGCTTTGAGTTAAGCTGAATAACTGAACTCACTGAGACAGCAGGTTTTTAAATATTCAGCATTAAGCACTGGAGCTGTAATAAGGTCAACATCCCTGAATCAGACTCTCAGATTAAGATCTACTTTAATTCACTTTTACATTTATGTCTGTCAAGACATCTATAATTTCTGCACATATCATTTGACCTCTTTAGAGCTCTGTTATATGAGAGTTGGTAGTATATTTTCTCAGCCCCTTGCATGAATGGCAGCGTGAGGCTTTAGCCCTAAACAGCACCCAGACCTCTGTTATCATGTCCAGATATCATCAGACTCCATTCATCATAACATGCATCTGCTTGTATAGAAGTATTATCTGTTAAATCTCACATCTTCCAACGTTCCAACATACTCTAATACTTCTTCACAGCTACCTCACTTCTGCCTGTAAGCGGCGTGAGGTCAAAGGTCACAATTATGTCTCACAGAGAACACTTAGGAGAGCTGATTTTATTTTATGACAACATCCTGTTGGCTGTGGTCCAGGGAGATGACGGGAGGAGATGTAGAGGAGCTCATCTCATTATACAGCACACAGAGAAACTGTGGCGCCTCTCTCTGTTTCAGCTTGAAGCTTAGGATGTTTTGTCATGACGCTCTGCTGGAGGGAAAATATCTCCTCTCTCATAGCAAGCTGCTGTTAATTATCCAGCACACCTGTAGTTTATAATCTGAGCAGCTGTGGAGATGTTTCTCACTGTTTGGATTCAGAAGGTAATTCTGCCCACCTACAACATTTAGGAGCGAGCAGAGTCAGTCCACTATCACTCCCTGTCATTCCTCATTCATTCCTCTGATGATAATCGCACTTCATTTCATTCATATGTTGGCTTTTTAATTGAGAAAATCAGGCATTTGACACGAACAGCTCATTACAATCAATTAGTGTTCAAAAATATGTTCCCCTTACAATGTTATAATGTTACAATTTTACAATTTCATTTAGCAGACATACATCAGAGAGTTGATACAACACAAGCCATAAAGCTAAGTTCAGCTTTGATAGGACATATGTAGTTGCCAACAGGCAGTGCACAGAGGCAATGCATAGAGTAAATAGAAGCTAGATTAGATAGATTTTTTTTAGTCCCTCACAATATTAGACTACTAATCTTAAAGGCCAACTCAGTATTTCTTTACAAAAACTACAACTATAGGTCTCTTTGCATCAAGTCAAGTCAATTTTTTTTTTATAGCCCATTACCACTCATCACAAATTTGCCTCAGGGGACTCTACAATCTGTAGAGCAACACAATATCCTCAATTTGAATAACGGAAAACTTCCCCAAAAAAACCTGAAAAAAATGTAAGAGACCTCAGGAAGATCAACAAAGGAGGGATCCCGCTTAAGGACAGACATGCAACAGATGTTGTGTGTGCAGAAATAGACCAAGAAAGCAAAATTACAGTATAGAAAAACAGGATGAAAAAATTACAGATAGATTGATAACATATATGTATGAAAAATACTGTATGTGTTCATAAATATTACTGACGTAAACAAACTGTTAACCAGAAAACATGAATGACTTAGATTTAGTTGCTGACTTGTGTTGGTCTGGTATTAAAAAACCTGTCAGTCTATTTGAGAGTGATAGCAGGTTTCCATTCTGGTGGGTGGACCCACATGTTTACTTTCCCAAATTGTGCATTTAATAGGACTTCGCTATAACTGCCTCTTGCTTGAAGGGATAAATATTATTGTTTGACCAAATGATCGATGCTGTTATGTTTCTGGAGAGGACTTTGTACGACTGAAAGTTGTCAGTTGTTGAAAGATAATTAGCGCAACAAAATACATTTTAGCAACACTGCAATAGTGGCTAGTAGTAGCTTATTAAGCTGCAAACACATGTGCAGGAGGGTGCAAGAAAAAATGGACGTTGAACATCAGTAAACATGTGGTGTGTACAGATTTTATTTATGGATTCTCTTCTGCATAATGCTGAAGATTTTAATCAACAGAGTATCAAATCCAAATGATCTATGTCCTTATTCTCCATCAGATTTAGGTCTTTACCTGCTTATCAGAGGGATTTGAAGCCGGCAGGGTTGGAAACAAAAGAACTTAATTAATAGCTGAGGTTGTCTGGATTCTGCCGTGTTGAAGACCTGCACCTCTTCCTCACAGCTCTCCACCTGCCTGATAAGAGCAGACTGAGGTGAACCTGAAAAATGTTTGTAGAAAATCAATTTATTTTGGGGTAGCGAGGCTGTAAGGTGGCTCAGCCGTGATAACTGATATGTATCAGAATGAACACTAGCTTCTCTGTGGGGAGGCAGACAGAGAGGAGAAGTTTGAAATTTTTTGGGAGTAGAGAAGGCGATGAGTGTGAGGATAATCCTTTAAAAGTACCCATCGTCTGCAGGCAGTCATGTTTAAAAAGTTGTCCTCCATTGCTGTTATTTCTCTGTCACAGATTAGCTCTGTTTCTCCAGGGACTGTTATTTTCCATTAGAGATTAGACCTGTGTTATCTTCTATTAAGAAGGAAAGGTTGGAAAGAGTCAAGGTGCTCTTAAACCACGGCTGTGAGACTGTAGAGCAATCTGATAAATATTCTCTGCAGACCCAAAGAACTTCTGTCTTTTACTTTTCGCTGACTTCTACCTTCCTCTGTCAGTCTGCTGTCCTTTATCTTACATCCGCCCTCTTCGATCTGTTTTCCTGTTCAAAGATTCAGTCAATTAGAGAAAGGTGACAGCCATCAAGAGTGGCGCTACGCAGGAATTCACTGAGAACACCGTGTAGAAACATTCTGTTAAAGAACCACCTCCAGCGTCTTTCAGTCAGACATTTCTGACAAGCGTGTCATTGTAAACAGCAGGAATCTCTTGTGTTCAACCCAAAAACTTGATTAGTGCTGTCACAGAAGTCCAACAGTTGTTGTTATGTTTTAATAATGGTCACATGCACTGGCTGAGCCAAGAGAGGTGGTGGTCAGGTTTTTTTTTTCTCATCTGGAACCGCTGCTGCCAATATCCAAGTCAGCTAGCCAACAAAAAAGAAAAGCTCATTATACATGAGGGACCCAAAACTTCCTGGAAGCCATTCATAGTACAGGAGTAGGGTATAGTTATCAGATTTGCCGCTACATAGCGTATGCCAGCTTGGTGAGATAAAAATTGGGACTGAAAGGAAGAAAATTCAGCACAACTTTCAACCACATTTTGTGAGAGTTAACAACTTAACACTTAACAACTCCATCTGCTGATGAAGCCCACAAAATGAGGCTGAAAGTTTCTTGAACTAAGATTTTCTTTTTCAAAAGAAAATAGTTGTTTTGTTTTTTACCTCAGTGTAAAAATATTTAATTACAAGTAAAAGTCCTGCATTTAAAATCCTACCTAAGTAAAATATAGAAGTATTACCAGCTAAATATACTTAAAGCACTAAAGTGAAAGTTTTGTATTGTAGCTAGTAGCTAGGGGGAGCTAGTTTGAACTGTTTTTTAAGGGTCACAAGATAAATATGAAGGGTTGTGAGATGATAAATTAGGTAGGGAAGAAGATAAATCTGCTACATAAATATTCATTCATTCATTTTTCAGAACTTTTCTTGAATCTTTGCGTTATTATGAAATATTGGAGAGTTTTACCTCAAACAATTATTTATCTGAAACTATGTCAGAGGAAATGTCTCTTTGGTGGAACTACTAGCTAAAGGTGTACCTGAATACAAATACAGGGCCCTCTGCACATCCCTACTACTAGCAACTCTGACATGTGAAACATGACAAGGAGACATACTGTAGGGACTAGGGATGTGCAGAGAGCCCAGTATTTGTATTTGTTGAGGCAGCAAAATTATTTGTATTTGTATTTGTATTCAAATAAAAGTGGAAAGAGGTTTAAAAATCCTGTTTTTGTTTTTATTATTGTTACAATAAGTGTTCATGAAGTGTTCCCTTGGGAGCACTTTATTTGTGTCAGTAGTTCAGCTTTATCTCTGGGGAACACCCCCAACTCCGGGAGTGATGTCCAAATTAGGAAATGTGCGTCATGCAGCAGGTGGATGTGACTCCCCTCATTGAAATCTGCTGATTGATGTAACAGCGGAGCAGAGGAGAGAGACTGAGATAGTGATGTAACCAACCTGTGCGCTGGTATTTAACATGTTTTTTTTTTCTTCCCAAAAACAAATAATTTTTAAAATATTTGTATAAAACAAACCCACTATTTGTACTTTGCCGAATAACGTATTTATACTTGGGCACACCCCTAGTAGGGACACACAGATTTTTTTGTAAGAAGTCACAAGACAAAAAGTTTGTGAACCACTGGTTTAATCTTTAACAAAGATGTAATTTATAAAATCATCATTATGTTATTTTATGTAAAATTTTAATCTGAAAAGTAACTAAAGTTGTCAAATAAATGTGGTGGAGTAGAAGTACGAAGTAGCATAAAATGAAAATACTCAAGTACGAGTAACTTGGAATTGTACTTAAGTACATTACTTGTGTAAATGTATGTAGTTACATTCCACCACTGGATATTGGTGTTTTTAATTGACTATAAGGCAATAAAGCAAACCTTTGCCCTCAGAGTAATCACTGATCTGATGTCAAAAGCACAGATTTCTTTTTTGACACTGTAATGTAATTCACAAAAGATGTCTCCACTTGCACCAAATGTCAATTTTCTCATGTTCACCCTAAATGACTTGGACTCAGTTTCAAGTTTTTAAGATGGTTATGAAAATTGCTTGTGTTCTCAATCACATGTAATTATCTCAGCTGGAAGCCTCCATTTTTCTCCAGGTATCATCTAAGCTGTCCCATTACAGTCGATATCACAAGGTTTTCTCCAGCTAAAGTCTCTCATTTACCCCATGGCACACCTCCCATCACGCCCGCCTACAGGCTGACATTTACAGAAGCCTCCTATTTGTTGTTATCTCACACACAGAGATGGTGAGCTATTTTCTGCTCAGCGGGGGCCTCGATCTCATTCTCTCTAAAATCACCATCTCTGTTTTTCTTTCTCTTTCTCTATTTTTTTCCCTCCCGTTTTCATTTTGCTGCTCTACTTCCCTGTCATTATCAGCCTGTCTCAATCCGATTTTGTCAACTTTCCTTTTTTATTTTTTTTTTGTGCAGCAATTGCAAAAGATTAAAACTTTTAATCATAGAAGCAGCAATGTATAATATCCAATTCAGCTTTAATTTACCTTTAATTTACCTTCGACAGGCATTGAGGGACAAAGATGCTTTAACAGTTGCCTGGCAGGGTGTGGATATACAGCATTACCGTGACATCTGTTGTGTGTTTTAGTGCCTGATAAGACGCTCAGAAAACAGTTTTATTAAGCTAAGCTATGCAGGAAATCAACTCTGTAAATATGACCATAGAGATAGATTTATATATCCAACATACAACAGAGTAAAGTAGATTATGGTCAATTGTTGCAGGAATCATTAGTGTCAACTCAGCGCTGCCGATGCTTTAAAAGGCCAATGTATTCACCCGACAACAAGGCAAGAGAAATGTTTTCTAGTCATAATTTAAAACCAGTTTAATGTCGACTGACAGATCATGAATAATGCATTTAAAAACAGACCTATTTAACCTAAGATATGTTTGTTCACACTGGGAGCTGCACAGCTGAGTTAGAGCTGACAGCTGCAATTTAATTTCCCCACCGGGCAGATTTTGGTTTTAGAAAGCGTTGCTATCCTTGTTTTAATTTATTGTTTCATAATGTAGGCGTTGTGAATCCCTTTTGAGAGTGCAACCTTGATTAAAGGCTGTATAAATGAAATTGACTGACTTCAGGAAAATATAGAGCATGGTTAAAGCTGCTCCAGGAAAAAAATGGTAAATTGTTTTTATCAATAAATGAAAAAAAATAATAGCAGAAAACAGCTTATGTCACAGTTTGGCTGCAAAAATAACGAGCATCACACCCACACTCACTGAAGCCCATATGTTCAAACTGACTCTCTAATAGAAATTCAGGAGTCGTGTAGATGTCGGTGAGGAATCCTCTCCACATACAAAGTGATAAATTGAAACTTACGAGAGAAATACAAAACAGCTGTGACTGAGTGCTCTGTCCAGGAAAAGTTAAAATCACCAATCTTCATCTTTTTTCTCTCTCTCTCTCTCTCTCTCTCTCTCGTGCCTTTTAGTATCATTCTGAATAAAGTGTCACAGACAGGCTGGGTGGGTAAACATGAGTGCAATGTGTGCAATGACAGCGTATAATGTGGTTTTTCAGGAGTGAAATCAAAATATTTCAATTACCTCACTGCTACACTGTAAAAAGAAAATCGTTAAAAAAAAAAAGATAAAAAGTCTGGCAGCAAAAGTTGCCAAACACTTACCGTCAAATAACAGTAAAAAAAACCCTTTAGTTATTCTACAAAGATTTATTTTAAAAAATACGAATATTTACTTTGGACATTGTCTGCATTTTTACAGTCCAACCATTGTAAAACAAAAACAATAATTATAAAACATTGCTAGAATGTTAAACAAATGTATAAATCTGCACAAAAAATGAAAAAGATTGCAGAACTACTTTAAAATTACCTCATTTAAATAAAGACCCTTGTTTTTATGCTGTAATCTTTGGTAAATTCATAGGATTATCCAATCCATCCACAAGAACTCCCCGTCAAAGTACAGATTTCTGGATGTAAAACAAAGAAAAATTATGTAAAATTACATTCAAATTACTCTCCATTAACACCCATTAACAGTATCTTGAGAACTTTAGGCTTTTATTTTTTGTGATTATCCAATCTATTTACAGTAAATTGTTGGTTTTATACTCTACAAAAAAATAAGATCATGTGAAAATAGTTTACAAAAACATAATTTTAATGATCCTTTCTTTATATAAACATTATTTGACAGTAATTACAATTGAATAATTTTAGCTGTCAAAAGAGGTGATCTCATGAATACAGATTTACTAAAAATAGAGACAAGCACTTCAGTAAGTCATGTTTTATGAAATAGTAAATGACTTTAGTAACGTTAATCAACCAGTTGTTAATTTTTTACAGTGCAGTAATGAGCCATTAATAAGAACAACTTTCTGGTTTCCAGGTTGTGAAAACTTGATATATGCTTCCTCTTATTAAAGCATTTATAGATCTGCAATAAGCCATTAATAAGAGTAACTTTTCAGTCCCCAGGTCATGTGTTTGCTTTTGTTTATCCTCAAGTAAATCTCTGATAACCTGCCATCCAAAATGTTATTGTTATTAATGGCTTATTACTGATCTATACTGCATTGTGACCCTTTGTGGCCGCTCACCACAGGTTGCATATTCATGTTCTCTTCTCAGATTGTTTATCTAAAAGTGTAGAGGCATTTTTTTCTATAAGAATACATTTTACTTCTTTAACTTGGCGTTAACGCGTTGATGTTGTAAGTGAAGTATTTATATACATCATTCAGCAATTAAAGCTTTAATGTATGATTTACTGTCACAGCGTCATCATAATCACCACCCACACTGTGTTTTTTTATTTTTTGTTTTATATAGTTTCACACCAGTAATCATATCCATATTTATCATCTGCTGCACTGAGCACTAATGGAGAGTTACAGTCACAAACATTAATATAAGGTATTTGTCTTGATGGCATCAGAGCAGCTTAAAACCAGTCATATAAGGATAGAAACCATCTATATCACCACCCACACTGTTACATGTAATCAGATTTGTCTTCATAATTATACTCACCACATACAGCAGCATGCACCATGTTCCACCATATTAAACGCTCTCTCTCTCTCTTTCTCTCTCTCTGTATCCATTTCACTGGGTTTTATAATCAGAGCTGTAATCACATCCATATTCAGATCCCACCTGGATCACATCAGACCGGATGTTAAAGGTCATCTGCTGCTCTATGCCATTACTCAACCTGTATCCCTGTAACACATCAGCGATGCGGTTTATGCCCCAAGGTCAGAGCACAGTGATGGATTATTAGTTTACGAGGCTTTGAACCGCACCAGACAGAGACAGATTTCAGTAAATCAGGGAATGGCTGTTTTCTTTGGGATCTTTCACACTGAAAACTCAAGAGTTGGCCGAATGAAAAATGACCCCTGTGTTTCATGAGTGGGACCATGAACCACAATCAGAATCACTTGGATCATCATGTACAACACATGTGTGCGGGAATTTGTCTTGCTGAGACAAAATGAACAACAAACTCTACAACCCATAAGATTTATTGCCAAAACGCATTGACACAACAAAGAAATAATCTACCAAACACAAATTTCCTTCCTTTTTGTGCTATGTTTATCTACAAAAGTCAAAGCGAGCATTGACTCTAAATGGAAATAAGACAATGAAAATCCATTTGACAATACTTGTTATGGCCTGTTTTTTTAAGCCCCTAAATACCCTAAAAATTCTGGTTTTGATACAGCTATATTGATTATATGAACCTATTATTGTGTGCTGTGATGTTGTCAACCAAATGTACTGATTTTGTTTTACACTCTCCGTTGTGTTAAAAATACTATCTTCAAAAGACAAAGCGAGCATTGACTCTAAATGGAAATAAGACAATGAAAACCCATTTGACAATACTTGTTGTGGCCCGTTTCTTAAAGCCCCTAAATACCCTAAAAATTATGATTTCAAGTTTTTCTCATTAGCATTACATATTCATGACTGATATAATAATATTATTTATTTATACTTAAAATTTCAGTTTAAGTCAGGTTTAGTTTGATCAGATATGAGTTGACAGTGGCAACATAAGATATATAATAACACACTATCATCAGATTTGGATTCAAATATTCTTCAATTCTGATCCTGTCGCTCATAGTAAGAAGCTGACAGAAAACTTCAGACGATCCTCTCTCTCTCGTGCATTTTGCACAGCGGAGACATCAGAGCTTCAGATCTGCCTTCACTGAAGCTCTTTGCATATCAATTGTTTCGGTTTGGTGCTGAAATGATGGTTGTTTCTTTCTCTGCCTGAGAGATGAAGGTACAGTCACGCAACAGTTGAAATAGTTGCGACAGCTTGTACACAAACTGAGCAGAACATTCTTTCGGTACCCGTTCTGTCCTTTTCCTGATGTAAGAGAGGATGCATGCTGCTTGTCGCTCTCTTGTCAAGTTCTGATTTCCCTTTTGTTACGTTCATAGAAAACATCACTCACACTTCTTGTAGAGGAGCTTAGCCACTGTCAGCTTTAGTCTGATCTCTGGTCTCCAGCCTGCAGGAATGCTTCTTTCAAACCAGTTTCAGGTCCTCAGTGACCCACAGGAAAGGTTCTCTGTGAAGTATGTCCCAGTGCGTTGACCTGTGGGTAAGAAATGTCTCTCTGGCAGCTGATGTGAAGGATTTCAATTTGTAAAATCAGTAAATCCTGTTTCACATTTCATGGCTGTGTCAGGAGCTCCGACCTCCAGAGAGACTCTACTCTGTGCTGCCCCTTTTTTCTCATTGCTAAATAATTAATAATTTGGGCTTGTTTTGTCTTTAAATTCATTTGATTCTTGTTTATGCTTCTGTTTGCTTGCGACTACACGATCATCTGTTTGGGATTGTTTTGTTTGAGAAGGTGCAGGGATCAGATCAGCAGGGATTCACCTGGGGAGAAAACAACAACCCAGGTTTTGCTTTAGGCTTTTCATGTTCAGTCACGGTTGGGCTGAATGCTCACCAACACAATAAAGCAGCTTGTTGCATCAACCTCCACCGTCGTGTCTCCTTGTTCAGCAGCCCTGCTGAGGTTTGACTGTTGTTTTCAGCTCCAGTCTCAGGGGTTTTGATAAGAGTTGGCACAGCTCAACGCTCCTCAGGGCTTTCATAGAGAAAACAGTTTCATATGAACAGAAAAATGGCTGCAAGATCAGAAAGGGAGGAATATTGGGTTTCTAGAAAGTACCTTATGTGTAAGAGAATAGGGAACATCTGCAGAGATATCTACACTATTCCCTTCAGGTTTAATATGATCTGAAAAACAGAAGATCAGAAACAGATAGGGTGTCTGTTGGTTGCCAGAGTTTGTCTTGAAGCTCGTCTCGGGGAAATGATGCAGCACGGTGACATTCAATAAGCAGTCAACTGTTTCATTCCTTTTTATTTATTGAGGGAGATTTGCATGAGCACCGAAGCCGGCCCGGACCATTAGGCAATGTAAGCAGCTGTTTAGAGCCACACCTGCTGCTGAAGGGGCCTCCTTGAAGGCAGCATCATGAGTCAGAGAGTGAACTAATCTGGCCACATGCTGCGCACATCTGAGACATCTCACCTGTTACCACTTCTGTGTACTCACAGGAAAAATGGAAAATGATCTAATAGTTGGAAGGTGCTCCAAACTGGAGCTTTGGTGCATTAATCATGCGAGAAATAGTCAAATCTGGCAATCTGCTTGTCTTAGGGTTGAGCAGCCTGACACAAACGGGTCATTTATTTGCTTAAGGCTTCGGGTTGGATTATTTTCAAATGTGACTGAACGAGAACATTCTCTCTCTCTCTCTCTGGCTCTGCCAATCATCTGCGTCGATGCGTGTTGTGCTGCAAGTAGATAGACCATTCTCACTGGGAAGTGGGTTTAAATACTCCTCAGCCTGTGTTCATCACTATGCCAGGATTTTCTACACTGTTTGCCTCAGCGTTCCAGTCCTGTTTTTGTTTTGCCAGCTTGGGTGTGACCTTGTGTCTGTATTTTAAGCTAACCCTAACCTTAACCCTTGCCTTAGACTGTTTTGCGTCTCAGCCTCTGTGCAGACATATGTGGCAGAAACATGTTGCAAATCAAAAGGCAAAATATCAACTGTCTTCCCAAAAGAAAAAGTTGAAAAACATACTACTCTGTGTTGTGTTGCAGCAAAGCTGATCATAACCCACCCTGAAACAAAATAATATTGATACAGACATCTTAATTATTTTAATCAACAGATACAGTATACTATGTAATATAAAAGGCCAGTATAGCAGACATTTTTGAGATAATCAACCTGGCACAGCAGGAACCGCCTCCTACATGGAAATTCATTTGAACTCATACTGAGCAAATGGTACAATGCAAATGTTTCAGTATGACAGTATAACTGTACCACTGGTGTCTGCATCATGTTGCAGTGTGTAGGAGGTTGTGTTTGGACGTAGCTGCCCGTAGCATATTTTTGTTCCATGGCCGCAGCCCCATAACAGGATACTGTCTCGAATTGTAAGCTCACAATGGGCCTCATGCAAGAAGCACTCGTACAAACAGATTTGTTCCGAAAGGGGGACATATCATACTTTTTGTGATTTTCTGTCATTTATATACTGTTACAATGTTGGATGTGTAAAACTTGATGTGAACAGCTTCAGCCTCTGAACACTCCGTGTGCAATGTTACCCCTACTTCCTCTTTGTGATGATGTCAGTTCGATGATGTCACAGATAGCCGTCATTTCCGTAGCCTTTGTTGCTAAGGTTGTTCCATGGGTTGATGGATGGATATTTTAATAGCCAATATGAACAGAAGGAATGATTACAGCAAACAAAACCCGTCTCAATGATCATATGGGCACCTGACTATTACTTGAAATTGTGAACCTATCCTTTAGACAAAACCTTTTTTAGTGATCCCCATGTCCAGGCCCAAACTTACTTGGGCGCATCTGTTACCTACACTCACCCTTTCACATAATAGTACCAATAAGTTGCCCAATAGCACCACAACTCCTCTACATCTGGCATCTCAGCAGCCCAAGATGGAAATGTTTACAATTCCTTTTACGTCATTTAACTTTGTTAATCTTCCCTTTGAGGAAAAATACATTTCTTTAACCTTGAATTAAACATAGATTAAACATCATGCAGTCACACCATCTTGGTCACAGTATGATTTTTCATCCATTGGTTCATTTCTGCCTCCTCTGATCCATAAAGACCAGTGAAACCACCAGAGCAGATGGCAGAAATCTGGACATACATTATTTCATAATCACATTCAGCAGGAATACCAGCTGATGGACACCAAACCACTTTCTCTGCCCAGATGAAAAGTGTCATGTATTTAACACCAAGCTGGAATCTCCCCTCATCACATGCACACGGCTAATTAGAGGAAATAAATTCACGCACGGCTGAAAGAAAACACCTGCAGTCATAATGAGATCTGATCCATATTCATTTCGACATCATTTGGATGTTTATTCCCACTCGCTGCAGTCGGAGACTGGTGGCTGTTTTCATCATGTGTGAAGAGTCATTCCATTACGTTTATATTAGATCTGAGCCGGCCTGCTGTCTATAGAAGCCACTTAACTCTGACACAGACTCAGGCACAAACCTCCGTGTTCTGACACTTGATTTACTCATTTTAATATCTTGTCCAGCAGGTTGCATGATGGTCATTCAGCTCATGTGCTGCTGGCAATCCACTCACTGTGTTAGGATGGTTATTTCATTATATTTATAGATCCAGAGCATCACATCGCTCCAGTATGACCTCTGCTGGGACATTTTACTTCTTTTTTAGCCATGATTGTGACATTGCTCTGTGGATGGCAATTAACAACTATTGTATGGATTGTCATAAAAATTTTGTACAGATACATGTTACACAGAGACTTTTCCTCATTTGCGGTTGAGAATGAAATAAAAGACAACTATTTCATGGATTGACATTTGCTACACGTATTAAAGGTCCCAAAAGGGCAAAATGTAATGACTTTAGTGATCCTCTGACTATTCTTTTGGCGCAACCAGCAGGCCAAACTTTTCACTTATTCAGTGAAATATCTCAACATCTACGTAGTGGATTTGCACCAAATTTTGTACAGATGTTCACAGTCCCCAAACAATGTATCCCTTTGACTTTAGTGATCCCTTGACATTTCATCTAGCACCACCATGAGGTTGATATTTTTGGTTTTTGTTGAAATATCTCGACATCTTTTGGATGGATTCCTCTTAAATTTAGTACAGATATTCATGGTCCCCAGATCTTGAATTGTAAAAATGTTGAATCTGACTTTTTTATTTAGGGTTATCATCAGGTCAAAATTTCTGTTGGTTTATAACCAAATACCTGCAAAACTAATGACATTCCCATCAGCCTCAGCTGTTCTTTGTATTTAGTGCTATTTGGCAAATGTTAGCATGCTAACACATAAAAAAGAATGATAAACATTATACCTGCTGAACATCAGTGTGCTAGCATTATCATTGTTATCATGTAGCTTAAGTACAGCCTCACAGAGCTGCTAGCATGGCTATAGAGCCTTAGTCCATCACTCTGCTCTTTTACACCCAACATATGGCTGAGCAAATGTTTCCTTCTGTGTCTCGGTCTATTCAGCTCTCTAAATCAACAGAGCAGTCATAGTCCAACACACACTGTATAACACCGCTGGTAGATCTTCACAGCTCACTTAAATCCTCCTCACTCAGAAGTGTATGTGTTTGTCCACACCGTCATCAGCTCATTTTTCCATCTGATCCAGACGGCCAGATGAAAGGCAATTGCTCTGCGGGCCGGCAGTCTGTGTTTCGAGGTGAGAAGGTTTCATTATGATGATTTCCCAGGAGCCTCACATCTCTTCACTTCACTCCTTGTTGGGTCATTTCTGTTCAGTTTCTCAGACCTTCTCATTACTCTGCAGCTCAACACCAAAACGTATGGATCAACAAATGATTGTGCAGCACCATTTATTTCTCTAACAACACCCCTATAATACCTGTTATTTTTCTGCTCTAACACTTTTCTGCTTTGCTGTAAAACCTCATCTATGGTATCATTTGCTTTTATATTCCTCCACTGCTGTAAAACCACCAGCAGCCATTAATCATGAGTCTGAACATTCAGAGTGTTTGTTTCTCATTCAGCCTGCAGTCTGTCATGGCCTCTTTTTTCCCAGAAGGCCGCTGGCTCACAGCTTGTTACCGTGTCAACTCTCTGACCACCCACGACTCCGTCTGTATATCTCAACGTGGCCCCAGAGGCTCATGGGTAATCTTTCATCTGCTGTCTGTGAGTAAACGTTAAAAGTGTCGTTATCCATTGTTATCATATGTCGCCCTCGCTGGCCAAGACCCCAAATCCTCTCCCGCTCAGTCAGTCCCGCTCACAATCAGAGCAAACATTTAAGGTCAATTCATGCTTTCCACTTTCCACGGACAACTGTGGACTACGGACACACACGCAATTCCATTCATAAAACAGTTGGGGGTTCGCAGACACAGACGTGTAAACAGGTAACAGCTAGTAAACAGGGTTGAAGCGTGATAACTTTCCAGACTGTGAATATTACAAACCGCTGTGCAGTGTTTTTCTGAGCAGCCTTTAAATGCAATACTCTGTCACTCCAACTGGACTCACTGGATCGTATTACATTGTCTCACTGGCTCTTAAACATCACGCCCACAACAACGCAGCTCCTTGTATTGTTTTACACAGGGCTGTTTTCAGTCTGAATGCAGCTGAAGAGTTTCTGTATTTTGCTGAACAACAAGAAAAAGTGGAAAAAAGAAAAGTGACACCTTAATGAGAACAGTAATACATACATACAGTAGACGAGACAGCATACCTGTTTGCTTTTTAGCACATGCACAGTTGTTACACTTGCTATCCATACAGTCCATGCAGTTACAAATGTTTGGCTGTTTGGCACTTTACGTCACTTGGACCAACGCTGACCCTCGCAGCCGCAAGGGTAATGACTTCTCTATTTGGATTTGGACTTCTCTATTTGGATAAAATGGTTTTTAACAAGGTATTTCCAGGCCTGAATTTTCCAAGATTCAAAAAGGAACAATGGCCCTGATGATGATTAGTTCATAAGTGTAACTAATAATGTAAAAGAAAAGGATTCCAACAAACTGTGGCACATATGTATTTCAACATTTCATCACTGAAATGCCAAAGGAGCTAAAAAGATGACACCGTCATTTTAATCTTGACTCTTAACAATGTGTGTTGCTTCATGTCTTCACTTTTGAAAGCCACCGTAAATTTCAAGAGAAGAATCTAATCGCCACTTTCCAATCTCCTGAGCTCAGTGTTTACGGCCACTACAGAAAACGGGAAGATTGTCTTTGTACTGCTGTGAGTGCAAATGAATCTGAGCAGCTTGAAGTGATACTAATCAATTCAGCCGTGTGTTTTATACAAACACTTTGTCTGTGCAGAGTGCATTGAATAGGATCGACTAAAACAGATATGAACATGACAATGATTCTTTTCTTGAGTCAGGAATAAAATCTCTGGAGTCTAAATGTGGCCTATCAGCGCTGATATGGAGTCCTACTTATAAGTATTGTGTCAAAGCCGGATCTTATTCCTCTGTGCCGAAGAGCTCCATTGTTGTCCAAAAAATATTAAAAACAAGTCAGTGAGCCACACCGCTGCACAGGGTGATGTGTTAGTTTGTTTAGAAACAGCTACAGAGACAAATAACAGTGATCAGTGAACCAGTCAACCACTACACACAAATGTTGCCAACTTACCCCTGAGTGGCGACCCACAAGTGACCCAACAAATGTGGAGTGCAGTTACCACAACACAAAGCTCACAAACCACCAAGTTACTGCACACAGAAGTATTTAATACAGCTGCACAAGACAAAATAACCAAACAAAAAGCAGACTCATCCCACACAAAGAGATTAGGGGAGCAAGTTGTAAAGAGGCACCCCAACCCCTACCTGCCTACCCAGATGGCTAACTAACCTAGCTAGTCTCCAATGGCTTGCCGAGCTCGAGGCAACTTTAAACTCTGAACTCAGTGCATCACCGAAGTCCACAGATGTAGCCAACTGCAATAGACTAAAGCGTGCCCCCACTCAGGATTACCACCAAAAATAAGAAAGGCAAAACAACAAAGTGGTGAGCTCTTCCAACCTGCCCGGTGGCTACTTCGTCAGGGTGTTCAAAACTGTAGCTCCAACAGTTACCCAGTCAAAGCACAACTAAAAAGCACAACAAAAGAGATCATCACTACACACAAACACAGTTACTTCACCTCATGGACGTTCAGATCCTGGACGAGCCCCCATTTGTTACGCCCCACCCTTGGTCGGCCCTATGGGGCGAACAACAATTCCCCATTTACCCGACCCAAGCCATGAGATTTATTAACAAAAAGATACAAAACAACAAGGACACTAAGTGTGATAAACAATCAAAATACAACAGAAAAACTAAAATAACAAAATCCCAGGCAGAGAGGTAAGACCAGCAATCCACAATCAAAACGCCTCCGACTGCCACAGGAACATGGAACATTTAAGCTCTTCCTCTCTGGGCCGGTTGTACCTCGTTGTGGACTGATTGTAGATGACCTGCTCGGAGCAACAGACAGGAGAGGAAGGACACAAAAAACACACAGGCAACACATACAGCCGTAACAACATTTTCAGTCACCTAAGAGTAGTTCCTTGTAAAGCAGATGCCACTGAGCATGTGCGGATACGTGGTTCCATTAACAGTGCTTAGTTAGCTTGTTTAGCTACATATCACAATCTCTTGGCTTTGTACATAGTAAGTAACTTAAATACAATGTAGTACATAAATATTTGTTGAAGGCAGTAATCAATAAAGAGGTCACAAGCATTTGAAACAAATACAGTTGCATAAAGTGCCCTTTTTATGTCATGTTCTGTATTATTTTTGCTTGTAAATATAGTTTTCTTATATCTATTTCAAGTAATATTCTGATATTTCACTGCTTTTTGTTTGATACCTGCTTGTAAAAAAGAAACAAAAGGCCACGGTGCTAGGAATTTTCCTCTCACCACTCAATGGAAAGTACTTCAAAAGTGAACCGAAAGTTATCAAATTAAAAGAGAAATGTCAGTCAGCTGTGACATGTCCGGTGACGTACGTTCTGAACATGAAGAGAGTCCGTTTCTTGACACGATAGCCTTGAAAGGAATCCTACAGAGATGAGTCTGTGGAGAGGCAGCTTGTTTTAGATCTAAATCACACGACTCAATGCACAGATTACATCAGCAGATTCAGCCACAGAAGCGGACAAAAAGAAAAGAAGTTCAAAAGGCACATGTGATCAGTTCAGAGGGAAAAGATGCATTTGATCAGCTAAGTCAGGCCTGCTAGTCAATACCGTCCCGGAGGCTATCAGTGACGTCTCTGCGTCATCCTCACTTCCTTCAGAAAGACAGAAAACATCAAAAACATACAGAGGCTGAAGAATACACAGCTGTGTAGACACCTCATGTGGACAGTTTCTCATGCTGGCTGTTTGTTTTTCAGATTGTTTTTTTTTTGTCTTTTATAATCTGGTTGATTGGTCGGTTGTGTTGACTTTATATATATAATAAACCTGTATTTGCTATATTATCAATTTATTGTCGTCTGTTGTTGTGATGGAGGCTCTTTCCCGACGACAACAAAAGAACCGCACATTTGCATTTTTATTATCTTTGCACATTAAATATACAAATCTGCATTAACTGATTTTTTGGCCACTTTGAGGCGGCAGAAACAAGTTCTGAACACAGCATTTACACATCACACACGTTGATATGTTGAACTACAAACAGCAAACAGTTGCTTATTTACACATCCAGCAGTTACAGAGCAACGTTATCATTCATTTGGAGTTGTGTTTCTGTCCGATTTTCACTCTCTTTTAGCTGTTTTTGCTCTCCACCAACTCTGGAGGGAAATGTCTGGCTCTTCAGCTGCTAAATGCTCCACTATGTTCACCAGCTAGTCGATAACTGTGTCTGTTTGCCGTTGATGATGCTGAGCTGTTGGTGTACAGTGGGTTTTTAGAGCTTTTTCTCTGAAAACAGCTGTCTGCTCCGGCCAAAAATGACCCTATGAGAACACTGAGAATTAACCAAAAGAGTAAAGTTGCAGCCAGACAGATAAACAATGAGTTGAAACTCGCTATAAAGCTCCGTAAAGTCTAGTCGCTGGTAACTCTGTTGATTCATCACTACAAGCAATGCCATTACCCATTGTTATTATTATTATAAAAAAATATTAATAATAGGCACTTTAAACATAGCTTCTATAAGTGATGCAGCTTTGAAGAGCTGAAAACTTCTGAGTTTTAGGACACAAAGACTTTCAGCAAAAGAAAATATTGGCACAAATAAATTAATTGTGAGTTTCTGTCTGTTTATGTCACTTGAAGTAGTCTAATGTTATAATCTAGTGGTCTAATGTATCTGCAGCATCTTCACATGTTAAAGAATATTTTTAGTTCCCTGTTAATGAATTCCTCCCTCTCCGTCTTGTCCGTCCACTCACTATAATTTACTAATTAGTATACGCACATTAATGTAAAGAACAAGGTTTTTCATTTACATCTTTTGTCCTAATTATTAAACTGTATGCAAATCATCCATATATCTGCGACGGTTGAGAATATTAAGTAGTATTGTAAATCTTCCTTAATGGCTAAAATATTCTGTTGAATATTCATCACTATATTTTACTATATTTGTACTGTCATTTGATTAATATGAAAGTTTCCAGATCTCCATCTGACCTTTTTTTTCTTTTACAGTTCAGATCTTTTCTTTCCCACGCAGCCACATTTATATTGTTATTCAGTCCTCTAACAAGCAGAACAACGCCCAGACAGATGCTGCAGAAATGAAACGTCCTATACTAAGGTTATACTAGCATAATATATGTATATATAGTACAGTGCTGCTTTGTTTGCCTTAAGCAAATACTGATGATAATTAGTAAGTCAAATTACAGTTTCTGCTGCAGAATAACTGAGGAGAAAAGACAAGGGGCTTGTTATTTACATGCATGTTTTACCTTGAGCCTGTGTGCATGTTTATTTTCATCACATCATTTAAAAAGAAAGCTCCGTGATGGGCTTACATATTTTTCTTCTTTTTTTGCGTTCGGTAACTGTCACTCACTGTATTTCTGTTTTAAAGACGAGGATGGCAGAAAAGGAGAATTATTTGTGTGTGTGTGTGTGTGCGAGCGTGTGTGTGCGTGTGTGAGAGAGAGATAAATGGTGGATGCACAGAGATGCATTGCTAATCTGATTGTTCTGACCCCGCTGCTCTTTGCTAACCTGTAATGGATCATCTCCACGCTCAGAAAGGCCATGAAAGAGAAATTAGACTCGCAGAATGGAGGCATTTTAACTCTGCAATCTGCATAATGAACTTTAAGCTGCTGAACCCCGACTGTGACTTTCTTTCTCTCTGCCTCACTTTGTTTCTTTTTTTTTTTTTTTTTTTTATCAGGCTGCAGACGGCTGATAGCAGGCCTTCAGTCAGAGAGGAACGGAGCTGCGATGTTTCTATCAGCAGACAGACAAATGAATGAACTTCCAACTGTGTCTCTGTGCCTCTGAAGCCTTCCTCCTCCTCCTCCTCCTCCTCCTCCTCACCACTCTGCCCTCTCACCTTCTCATCCCATCTTCTGTCAGGCCTTCCCTTTGTGTTGTTCTCTCTTCTTATCACTTTCCTGCTCTTATATAAACTGTTGTCACTCACAGAATGTCTTTTATTCCTCTATCAACCCCTTTGACTTTCTAGTTGTGTGTTTTATGCAACTGTGAGACATTTCCATGTGAAAACAGCAGCGTCGCATCAATCATCTCGGAGTCGATCGTCCTGTTCAGGTATCAGTTCTTGAGCGGCTGATGAGGTTTGGACTCTGATGGTGTTTGGGTGGCGCGATGGTTTTTCTCCTCAGTGGGAGTTCAGCTAGAAACTGCTGTTGACGCAGAGAGCAGAACTGCTGCTGTTCAACCGCCTCAAGCAGTTTGTCTGATCATTAGCTCACCAGATGTCTGTTTCAGTGAACACACAAACTAAATAGTGCCGGTGAAAAAATACAAGAGTGTGTGGACACCTGAACATGATCCATATTTGATTGTTGATGTCATTTCCAAACATCTGGCATTAATCTGCTGCTGTAACAGCCTCCAGTCCTTACACTCCTGCACAGATACTGTTGGAACTTGGCTGCAAAGATTTGCTCCCAAGTCCCTCCAACAATTAACCGTTTAATCAATTAGCTGATTTTTTTCATGCAAGAATGCCAAAAGTTTGCTTGTTTTCTCTTCTAAAATGTGACACTTTAAAGACCATGATATGATATGATTTGATATAATTTAAACTATGTATTGTGGGTTTTGTACTGTTGGTTGGACAAAACAAGACATTTGAAGACGTCACCTTTGACTCTGAGAAATTATATGGACATTTTTCACTATTTTAGACATTTTGGACTTAGACCAAATGATTAATCAGAAAAATTATCTGCAGATTAACTGATTATGAAAATAAGCCTTAGTTGCAGCACTAGAGAAAACCGTTCCTTTATGGGTCTCAGGTCATGTTCAAGCAGGAAGGGACCCTCCCCAAACTGTTTCCACAAAGTTGTAAGCAGAGAAATGTTGTAGAGTCTCATTAGGATCAGAGAATGTGTTTATTTATGTTCATATTAATGTTTTGTTTAATGGCCTAAAGCTGCTGTTTCTGCTCATTAGCTGGTTGATTTTACTTCACACACTCACAGTCTAAAACACACAAACCTTTGGGGGTTTTTAAGTAGTTTTGCTGAAGAGAAAAAAAAGATAAGACTGGACCAAATCACACTTCAGCATCTTCAACAAGCTTAAAACCAAAGTCTACTGAATTCCTGAGCTCTGATTTACATCAATAAATCCAAGAACACAAGATGTTTGAAATCTTAACCAATTGCAAAAAGAGAGAAAAGCACTTGACATTAACAACTAACTTTTGAAGACTGATTCATTAGGATATCCGTTGTGAACCAGCTCAAATCACTGCATCATCTTCAGATTTGTCCAGATTCGCCTAAATAATCAACACTTTTGGCCACGTGGGGTCCAACTGGTCTGACGTTTTGTCGATAGACCAGATTTTTAATCATAAAAATCTGTTTACATTGTTGCAGTCTGGTGAAAATATCTGGAAAATTACAACTTTTCAGAAGGTAAACATGACTGCTCTCAATACAGTTGGGAGATGATCTGTTGTTTTTTTAAAATGATTTTATGAGCCGAAGAGGAAAATTTCCTTAAATGTGTTGGAAAGTTTTACAACTGGCCTCAAGTTGCCAGTTTTCATTTATAACTTGAGTGTTTAAGAACCTGCAGACCACCAGGTTTTCACACACACACACACACACACACACACACACACATAGGAATGAACATCCACAAACAGATTTGACAAAAAACACACATACTGAGTTCTGAGTTCTGTATCGTAAATGTTATTGCCGGTACAGCGAGATGATGTGTAAATGATAAATAAGCCTGCTGGAGTATTCTGCCAGAAAGATGGAAATAAAAAAAGGAGGAGAAATGATTTTGCAGCAACTGAAAAAAGGACAAGACAGTGGAGACGGGTGAGGAGGAAGAACAAGCAAAAAAAAAAAAAAGTGAGTAAAGGCTGATGCAAGAAAGTGGACGTCAGAGAGGAAAGGGAGAGAGAGGAAACTGACAGAGGGGGAGAACGGCAGAGAAAGGCTGTCAAGGTGAAGGAGAGGAACTGTTTTACTTTTTCCCTTTGTGAAGCTCCCCAGAGCATCTCCATTTATCTCTCGTCCTCTCTCACTTTTCTGAGCATCAAATAGAGATTCCCTGGTGGCGTTTCCACCTCCTGATTCTCTCCAAGTCATTTGGCATTTATTTTAAGCCCGCGGAGATGCTGGGAAATCTGCAACTTTCACTTTACCCTGAGCTGTCTTCTTCTGTTTGTGCTTCCTGTCATTATCTCTTTTCCCTTGTCTTTCAATCCCTTCTGTCCTTTTCTGACATTTTTTCTTCTCTTTCTCATCTCCTGCTTGTGTACAATCCAATCAGAGAGACCAATCTGCAAACTTTAGGGGCAATACGCCCACAGCCAGATGCATCAATCTCTCTCTTTTTCATTCTCTTTTTATGCCGATCCATCCCTCCTGTGGATTTGGAGTCGCAGATAGACTGTCCTCAGTGAAATAAACGTCCTCAGGCAGTGTGACTCACCTGTCCATCATGGCTTTTAAACTCCAGAAACAGGACCTTGTTATTGCCTGTTAAAGCAACAAATCCTGCTCTGACCTGCCATAACGATGAATGTCTTGAGTTAGCTCAAAATAGCACAGACTTACATCAGACCCCGTTTAATTCTATATACACTTTTACTATCGCACACATTTGGTCCGGGGCTGTTTGTCATGATTAATTCCTTAATTACAGCAAACAATAACGTTTTAGTTTATATTTTCTGTTTGGGGAAGAAGATCCATCCATTTTTCAACATGACAATGCTTTTGTGCACAAAACCAGGTCCATGAAGTTTCCCAGTTTGGTGTGGAACTACTTGACTGGCCTGCACAGAGTCCTGCCCTCCATCCCATCCAACACTAAATGCGAGCAAGGCCTTAGCCAACTTATATGTTGGACCTCACTGATGCTCTCCTTCTTTCCTTTTATTGTATTCTGTCTTATTCTACCTTTCATTATGAACTTTTAAAGGACAAGGCTTTTTATTTCAACAAACTCCAGGCCAAAACCAACAATTAATTGATCTAACAAGTATTGTCTGTGATATATATCTTATTCCATTGAGCCATAGAGCTCCGTTGTTAAGATGAGATGTACCTTTACTGATCTCCTGTAGGGGAAATTCAATTTGACACAGCAGCACAAGGGAATGTAATCACATCAAAGAAAGAATGAATACCTGTACATCAAAAAAGTAAGTAAAAGATAATAAATAATAAAATAAAATAAGATAAAATAGGAATAATAGATACAATAAAATAGATCTACATGTGCAATATTCGTATATATGTACATGTTGACAGTGAGTGGTGTTTGGTTTTGAGTCTCCATCAGTGGAGGGAGGAGGTACTGGGTGCTCTGATGGCTGATGGCACGAAAGAGCCTCCTTGTTGTCCCAAAACACATTAAAAACACATCAGTGAGTCACTGGGTGACATGTTCCTTTATTACCATGAACACACACACACACTGTGCTTTATTTAAACTCAATCCAACATACACTGTCCTGCTGTCGGAAATGTGTATATTCATCTTGAAAGTAGTTCACAATAATTGCACTATTTCCTCCCGTGTGAGTCACATGCTAAAAGCTAAAGAGCCCGGCTGTTTTAAGAAATTACTGAGCCCTTCAAAAAAAAAATGGGGGAAACTATATATTTGTGAGATGCTTTTAAAGATTTACATCTTCAGTAAGAATCACCAAGCTTGTGCTGCAGACACAGGGGGGTCGTGAAAAGTGATCAGAGAGGAAAGCATTTAATCACCCAGTGCAACAGCTTATACTCTCACAAGACAGAGAGACATACTGTAAAGCCAACTTCACAACTGATTCAAAATTAAAATCTGCAAATGAAAACATCTGACAATCAATTAGTAGCAAAACTGATATTTATCTAAAAATATTGCAGATTATTTCTTGAGATTACTTGAGTTTCATCTTTATTTTTTCTGTTTTTTCTGGTGGCTTATTTGAATTATTAAATCCTTCCCTTATCTTTGTTAGTAGAAATCTTCAATAGATCACTGATGAAGATTTAATTGAATTACTGGCTTTGCCAACAATTACAGATGTAGGAATTGCTGATGAGTTGTTTCAAAGAAAAGACAACAAATCCTGTGATATTTTACTGTCGCTACCCACATTGTCTTTGTTAAAACAAGACAAACACGCTATGTTTAGTCATGCTGTCTTCTCTAGTTGAAACAATCACACTAACTACTCCTGTTGCGCTTGCCAAATGGAATCAAAAGTGGAAATGTGTGTTTTCAAAATGCCACACAGCTGAATGTCTCATCGGAGAACAATGAAACACATTTCATATGCAAATAAAACAGCCACATGCTGTTAAAGGCAATTAACAGTTTCAAAAGGGTCATTTGTGTCTGGTCTCATCTCAATTTAGGAAGCTCACATAAACTCTGTTGGTAATTTCGTTGTGATTGTTACATCCTCTCTGGGATTTCTTCGGTGTGAGAAGTAAGTCAGAATATGCAAAAAAAAAACTGCTCTCAGGGTGACGATGAACCACATCAGAGAATCCAAACAGCTCCTCTGGAAACACAAACAAGGACGAACACGATCTGATTTGGACAGTCGGGGGACAAATGAATCACAGCAACACTGAGGTTTCCTGCAGCGTCTGCTCTCTGCCTGACCTGCGCTGACACGGATCAATGAACGAGATTGTTTTGTGGTCAAAGGGAGAAGAAAATTAAAACAGAGTTTGAAAACTTGAGGAGCAGCTCTGCAGCCGACTGTCTGAGACACTGATTGGTTTTGCAGCCTGAGGTGAAAAACAGAGCGACCGGTCTGCTGGATCCACGACTGCTGCTGCTGCTGTAGGTGATTGACAGTTTGAGGGTAAGAGACGCAGCTCAGACTGAAGCAGGAGGCCGGGCAGAAGGTGAGGACCGGTGACGAGGTTTGTTTGGTGACCAGGAAGGTGCAGGGGTCTGAGGCTAAGGATCAGGCCTGGAGGTTGGCCAGAGGGCTGGATCTGGAGCCAGGAAAGGCCAGTGGTATCTAACCTTGCAGATAGTTTTGTTTTGTTTTGTTTGGTTTTCTTCAGGTTTTTTTTTTTTTTTTTTGAGGTTTTGAGATATCTATCTCTTCTCATATGAAGCATTTTGTTACATCAGGTGCTATATACAAGGGGGACCCAAAATTTCCCATAGCAGTCGTGGATAGCACAGGAGTAGGGTGTAGCTATCAGATTTGCTGCTAGGTAGAGTTTGCCCACAGCTTGGGGAAATGAAAATTGGGACTGAAAGGGAGAAGATTCAGATTTGCAAAAGAAATCCAGGAAGAATTGCAGGAGGCTCGGCCACGGTGGCAAAAGATGACTGCAGGAAATGTTTGGGAAGCGCTGGGAAAAGCTGAACAAATTGTGTTTGTGGTGCTCCTTTAAAGATGGTATCTGACGGCTCCCCAGTAGCCTACTGGTTAAGACCCAAACCACAGAACAGTAATGTCTGCACTTTGATTCTGGCTGCAGATATTCTGGCTGCTCTACCCATGTTTCCTGCCTCTATCTGCACTTTCAGCATCAAATAATAGCAAAAATTGCAAAAAAAAATTGAAAAACAACAAGTATTTTCAAAAACAAAAGTGAATAAAGGCATCTGTCGCACATGAAATCCTATTCTACTAAAGTGAAAGCAGAAAACAGGTACAGACAGATATTTTTTTTTATATGTTTTGTAATTTGGGTGAACTGACCCTTTTAAGAGAACAGACGCCACTGTGGTGAATTTCCCTACATTTCCCTAGACTCTCTTTGGTCGAGAAGGGTCTATCTACAGTCTACACGACACACCCAGTTTACTACACGACACACCTTCCTGACCCCTAACCCTAACCGTCTCACTGCTCACGCCTAAACCTGACCAAGTGGGTGCATCATGTAATAAAGTGGGTGTGTCATGTAGATACAGCGAGTCCGCAGATAGACCTACTTGCTTTGGTCAGTCACTTTGATGATGACACCATTAACTAACCTGGGTGAGGAAATTCCAAAAGACAAGACCTTTGACTTAAATGTAAATGTTATTATTAAATCTTGAACAAATGGGAACAAACATACATTTCTGTTGGATTCCAGGACATGTGGGAGTTGAAGGAAATGAGGTTGCTGAAAATATCTTATGTAGAAAGAAGAATCTTGGCAGGAAATGTGGGATAAAGTCAATAAAGCGATGGATTATTGTAGAATACAAACATCTCTTACACTAAGACAACATATATGATCTAATACAACATTAAAGAATAAAAAAGTATCAGATAAAAGTGAAGTTTGAGGAAATTGTTGAGCATGCACTAACAGAATGTAAAAGGTTCTGTATAAAATGTTTAATGTGGTCGCAGAATTTGCAAAGGATTAAATATAAAATGTGTGTTGAAAAGGGACAAACATTGAGATGTAGGAAAAGATTCATGTAGGTGTCAACACAACATAAAGTTGAATGTTTCACCCTCCGGTCCAGTAGGCGGCGGCATGCACCTTTAATCTGGTATGTAGCATGCAATACAGACTAAAGAATGAAAAGAGGAAGAAGATGAGGAAGAACACCTGCATGACATGAAGCACAATCAGGAAACAAAGACAGGTACAGTGTTTTTGCTTCTCATTTTACTCTTGTGATGAAGCCATGTAAATGTTTATATTGAACTGATGATGGCTGCATTTTAGTACTTAGAGAAATCCAAAAAGAGAAATCCAAACACACATTGATTTTTTTCTTAGAGAAGGGAACACTAGGTTTATTTCTGCTCATTTCTCTCCAAATCCATTAAGTATTTCTAAAGCCAGGTCAGCGTCCCTCTTCTGGACCAGTTTAACCCTGAGTTTGGGCTTTATGAAATGACAGCAGCCCTCTGTCTGTATCCACAATGTCATATTTTTGTGTGTTTGGCCTTGTGAGGAACTTTACTTTCTGTTTACACTGTAGAGGAGCCTGAACTTTTGACATGCTGTCAGGTATGTCGGCCGTCCTCCTAAAAAGTTTCATCTTCTGTCCTTCATAACCCGGAGAGGTCATGAGATCCCAAACAGAGCTGTGAAGGGTGAGCAGAGGTCAGACTTCTTGTGATGAAGAAGATTTTCTGTCTGCTTCTCTCTAATTCTTCGGTTTAATAACCTCCGTGGCAGGCTGTGTCTGCGCTGCTTACTCCACTTTTGAAATACATGTTTGCTAGAATCCAATAAGTCAAAAACATTGTTCAGCTGTATAATTTTTCACTCCGTTTGTCAGCTAGTTGTCAGTGCTGCTTGGTGAGCTGAGTGTTACTATAAGTCTAAAACTGCACCCATCTGTCTTTCTTCCTCTTTTGTCTCCTTTCACCTCGGGGTGCATTATAATATTCAACGCTCTGTACTAAAATCTAAACTTTGCCTCTGGTCACAAGACAAGATAAGACAGTGATTACTTCAATAATTCAATACTCCAGTAGCTCAGTGCGAGTTAAAAACAGTAAACGCTGGATTATTTAATTCAAAATCAGTCTTTTCCTCTAAGGTACAAGTCCCAAGATCCCAGAAGTTACACGACTAATTGAGAAAGCGATAAGGGAATATTATGATGCATTTTTCTAAAATAAAACCCTGACAGTGAACACCGGCAGCTGGGATTAGTCTGTAACACCCAACTGACTGCTTTACAGGAGTGACTGGCAAAAACAGGATGGAGTTGAGCCAACACATCATCATCATCATCATCATCATCATCATCATCATTCTGTTGGAGGAAATAAGAGGCTCCCATCGCAGTGGTGAGGAGGCCACACGAGGAAATGATTGAATGAAATGAAGGATAAAGAGGAAGAGATTACAGAGCTCAGCGAGTATTTGATGGACCGCAACGTAAGATAGTTAAGTCGCAATTTCATTAAATGATGCAGATCTATAGAAAACTATTTAACAGTTTTACAAACAATTTTTTTTTGTTAATCATAAATTATTTGAAGAATAGGTTCAAGTCTGTCCTAAAACAAAAATTAGGTGCCCAATTGAACACTTTTTCTTGCTGTAATCATTCCTCCTGTTTATACTGACCATTAGATGATCCCTTCATAATGCACATGTATGTATTTAAACATTTACTTGCAGGTAATATGAGACTTCAGTTGTCTAGATTAGTCAAATCAAGTCAATCTCTTTCAGAGTTACTGGCTTTTTAGTGCCAAATTCCCTCTTTTTGTAATGATCCTTCCGCTGCAGCTGCACAGGAAAACACTGTCCGTCGAGACACAAAGAGGGAATTTTGTACTAAAAACACTGTAACTCCACTTTATTTGAATAACTCAGATGGCTGAAGCCTCATATTATCTTCAGATGAACTTTAACATAAATTTTTGCTCAAAACGAGGACAGTGGATTTTGTCCCCCATCACATACATTGCAAGCACATTTGGAGATATTCTAATGGTCAGTATGAACCAGAGGAAAGATTACAGTCAGCAAAACCTGTTTCAATGTTTATTAGGGTATGTGGCGATTTTTTTCAAGACTGGCTTAAAAAACCTTGAACATATCCTGTAAGAGCAGCCTTTTCATTCGTCAAAGACACCAAATATCAATCAATCGATCAATTTATTTATATAGCGCCAAATCACAACAAAAGTCATCTCAGGGCACTTTTCACATAGAGCAGTTCAAGACCGTACTCTTTAATTTACAGAGACCCAACAGTTCCCCCATGAGCAGCACTCGGTGACAGCGGTAAGGAAAAACTCCCCTTTAACAGGTAGAAACCTCAAGCAGAAGCCAGCTCTTGGTGGACGGCCATCTGCTTTGACCGGTTGTTGTGCAGTAGTAGTGGTTGCGTTCCCCCTCAACATCCGCTGGATACGATCTGCTGCTGATGTTCACTGGAAACGTGACTGGAGTTTTTCACTTCTGGCTCTTTTCTTTGTTCTCTGATGATTACCAGAGGCCCGTTTCACTAAATTTGCAACATGAGATAATTTCTCATATTGACAAATTTCACTAAAAACAAATGCCACAGCTGCAACCGGTGTATGATTGAGTGTTCTTTAGGTTCTGCAATTTGTGAGCTGCAATCTTTGGTGAAACGTAGGTCTGACTCTGTTTGCGATCTTTGTGTGAGCGCTGCTCAAACATCACTTTTGTGAAAAGGACCCCCAGATCTATTATTGCTGCCTCGCTGAAAGGGGACATATCATTTGTGATTTTCAGTCATTTTTATTGTGTTATGATGTTGGATGTCTATGTTAAACATAGTCAAAGTTCCAAAGCTTGAGATGAACATATGTAAAAATGTTCCCTGCAAGTTAAAAGTCAGGTCTGCTTTGATCGCTTTGTTTGCAATGTTACCTCTACTTCCTCCTCATGATGACGTCAGATTGTTCGTGCATGTCCGTTCTGTAGCCTTTGTTGTGTTGCTAGGAGTGTTGCTAAGGTTGTTTGCGTTGTCCGCTCGCATATTTCAGATCAGATTTGGGCTTGAATGTGTAGAGATGTATTTGAGAAGTTGACATTTCGAGGAAAGAACATTAAAAAATAGTGAAATTCTTCTTCTACTGCATGATACTGTACATCCCCTTTAAATTCACTTATGATTGTATATAAATTCCTATAGTTGTCAACAATTGACTCGAAAGTAACATTAAATGCTGCATTTCATTTGTTACTGGCTTTTTCTTAACCATCTTTTCTTTTTTGTAAGTAAGCAATGAGTGTAGAGAAAGAAGGAATAAGGAGAGAGAGAAGGGGACAGTGGGAGGGCGAGGAGAGGGATGGTTTTCCTGCTGCTAATAAACAATATTAAGGGAATACAGACAGCGTGGGGTTGTGCAATAATTAACCAAATTAGTGCACCCACAAAGCATCTGTTTCCACATCTAAATTAGTTTCCAACATGTATTCAATATGCTTGTAAAACACACACAAAAAAGAGAGGGAACACAATTCATACTGGGATAATGTTTGCAGAGTCGCAAAAGTCAGAGACTTTAAAATCTTCCTCATTTAATGACCAACTAATATTATTTTGGCCCAACAGCAGCCACATGTTTTCTAGTAGCTTATAAACATTATTAGTGATGTTCAGGTGTTTAGTGTTCAGCAGGTAGACAAATTCAAAGGAACATTTTCACCTTTTGTGTTTGTTATCCAGCCAGTTAAATATTGTTACAACAGTGGAAAAACCTAACTTTAAAAAAAAAAAGAAAAAATCTCAGCCTTTTAATGCTCAAACTGGTCATAAAGTTGGTGTGAAAGTGCTGTTAGCACAGTTGGGTTCTAATCAGCTTTCCTCCCAGGTGAAAATAAATGTTGATGTTCAAAGTCTCCCTGTAGTGGCAGGAGTACCCACCTGAGATATTAAAACGCTCCCATCGTCTGTTTCGCTGCACCACTGGACCAAAGCTCCATCTGCAAAAATAAACCCTCTTCAATTAGGTTTTTCTAATTTACTTGCCAGGTTGGGGGCAGTGTAACACTCCTAACTGAGCTGTGAAGTGGGAGCAGATGCCAGTTTCTCAAGTATTTTTCCCACCGGTGTAAATTCTCATTTCAAAGTCCTCTTTGTAATCATTTTCCAAATGTTCCTCAACATGGAAAAAAAAAACCAGGAGTATTATTTAGTGATGAATAGTCATGTTATTTTTGTGTCTAGTGTGGTGACTGATTAAATACTATGATACCCATGAGCCTCAGCAGCTGTTCAAATATGGAAAAGACGCCAGTCAAAGGTGGACATTGTTGTTGCAGTTGGGAACACAACGTCAGACTGAATTCATTTAAAATTGACCCAATCCAAAAGTAAAATGATGTTCTATAATCCAGAAATTGCATTGTTGCCTTTTATTGAAGTCAACAGTGAAGAGGCAGACAGGAAATAAGGGTAGAATTGAACTGTGGAGCATTATAGCTGCTGTTATACGTTGCACTGTAACCGTTTGGCAACCAGGGTGCCTCTAAAAGTAACTTGATTGTACCTGCTGATGTTTTTATCCACTTTCTATAATGTATAATCTTTAGCTTGAGCTTCAGCTCGCGGTAAACAACACAACAGAATTTGTATCTTTTTGCCTTTTTATCAAACCTTCATCCAATCCTTAAAGTGCTCCAACTATCAGTCCGGTTTTAACAGTACCTACAACATGTATCATGTATGTATGTGTTTGCTCTTGTCACCCTAACTATGTGGTCGTGTGTCTTTCTACTTACAGTAGATCTTTATTTATTTTTAGATTAATCTGTTGCTGTCCTGGTAGATCTGTTTTCCTCAGCCTCACTTCCTGTAGGGATTTTTCCTCTGGAGTCTTTGACCCTCCAAGATTCTTAAGTTTTAGTATTAAACTGTACAAAGGGCTGGCCTGATGTGTCACAGTAGAAATCCATTCATTTTTTTGGTCAGACCATCCTTCTCTACAACAACAAAAAAAACAAAAACTTTGTTTCTGTGGCCAAATCCAGCTTTTATAACAGCTCTGTCTCTTTCCCTTGTTTAATCCCTCCTTCTGCAAAATACAACTGACATATTGATTTTTCCACAAGACTGTAGCCAAATAGATATACCTCTGCAAATGTTTTCACTATTCTGTAATGTAAAAAAACATCTTCACTATGTCCTTGGCGAAGGACAAAGACGAACCATCGCTGACAGTGGTGCATGCATGGTGAAGTCACTGTCCTGTAGTGTTTCTGTAATTGCACAGTTGCATTTTTGGTGCATCGACCACTGTTTCTCCCTGCTTTCTCTTTCATCTAGAAGAGTGCAACCCTGACGACTGACTGTGATATTGTATGAATTTCATTTTTGTGGTGTTAGGTGCAAGACAATCTACTGCTGTTTTCATTGTCCTGCTGCAGTTGTTGCAAAATTGATTTTAGACTGCTGAACAACGATGCAAAGGCAGGCAAGCTAGCGGTCAGAATGATAGGTTGATTAGCTTCCCACGAAGGCAGACAGGCTCCCAGATCTCATCTGTAAAAGAAAGGATCACTTCATTGGAAATGTTTGGGGAGAAGAGACCTGAGAGTCTCACATTAGCAGAGAGGAGGGCACGGCTGCAGCTCAGGGATTATTCAGAGGGATGGATGGAAATAAACAGACCGGGCTGTCAGACAACGATCCCTATATACTGTAAATGAAATATCTGGAGGGCTGGGAGGTTCTGATAAAGGGTAATAACACACATATATACTCACATTCACACATGGCTACAGATGCATAAAAATGCAAAAAAAAAAAAAAACATATTTCCAAACCAACATGTGTAATATATCACAGTCTGAAGGGAATGCTGTGTGCTATTGTAATCTCATGATATGGTTACTGTACTATCTGCCCATTTGAATGATGACCGCGCTGAATATCCCTATACAATGTTTTTATGTGGCAGAATATATACTGAAGATAAAGCTAAACAGTCAGACAGCCTCTCTCCGCTTGAATGATTCCCACCAAACAGCTTCATGATAATCTCACGCTGCAGAGATGAGTTGCATCTTCTTGATTGAAGTCCTGTTGGTTTGAGTTTCAGCAAAGGATCAGCTCACCAGAGGATTTATAGAATATTAAAAAAAAATGTTATCTCTGATCTAAATTGTCTTTAATTTTGCAGATAAATTATTTTCATATTTCAAACTCAACCAGTAAAGGAATAAAAGTAATCTGAAAATTGATCATTCATTTAGGGCTGCAACTATGGATTCTGTTTTCCTTGATTTTAATCAGTTTAAAAAAGATACATGCACAATTTCCCAGAGTCTAAGGTTATGTTATCACATTACTTAATTAGTCTGACCAGCAATTAAATACTCTAAAATCTTCAATTAACAATGATGTAAAACTGAGAAAAAACAGCACAAACTGTCACATTAGAGAGACTTGAACTAGTAATTACTTATCATTATTGCTCAGATTTCCACTCCATTTCAGTTCAGCACAAAAAAACAGCACATGCTGTTTATGTCAACTTGAATCAACAGCTCTGTGTGACATGTAAACAAAATACCGGGAGTGCCATCAAAATTGTAAAGAAATCAGACTAGTAATAAACAAATCCTATATTTTATGGCTTGTTGTGACAGCGTCTTTGCCGACACTTAAAAGCCGTGAAAAGATGAAATTAAGAGTTTACACAGCATCTCTACCACCTGCTGCTGTGTGATTATCAGCTGACAGAGAGTCGTCTGCCGTCTGTACTCCGTTCAACTGGGGTTCTGTGCCCTCGTCACATCGTAAAAAGCTGCAACGCCCGAATAGAGCTCAGACATGGAGCACTCTTGTGACCTCACTCAGAAGTGTGTCAAAGGTGCAACAGATGTAAAACTATCAACTAGTACAGGTCAGTGAAACAGTCCTCTGCTGGTTACCGAAGCCACCTGTTACCAGTCTCAACTACTGCTGGTGTTAAGTTGCTTTTTTAAAAAGCAGGTCTACATTGGATGGAAGATTGGAGGTGTGATGTCACTGGTTGGTTTGCATTGGAGCCAGTTTGAAGCCCAGAGTTGCAGCTTATGTTTGGTGCCATCTTTTCCATTTGGAGCGAGGAACTTCCAAATAAGGAGTGCGGGGTGTTGCCTTTCACGATCTGGAAACACGCCATGCCACCTCAGACTGAAGCGAACACTAGCTTACTGGGAACACTGAGCAGGGAAGATATCATGTAGCCTTTTTCCATTGGCACTTTTGTCGGCATTGAGTCAAACCATGCCATGTTCATTTGTGTTTCCATTACCAGTTTAAATGTGCTGAGTCGTGCCTGAGATGTACCTTTCAATGAAGTCGGGTCAAAGCATGCACGACCCGCCTCCAAGTGGGTTGGGGGCTTAGATGGGCTTTGTCATTCAGGGATGAGCCGGCTAACTTCCCGTTTAGCCCTTCGCTAACTTGTATGGGATAAAATAATTGAACAGTGTGGCTCTTCTAGACTTTACAAATGTTATCAGACCAAATGGATCAACTTCTGATAGTGAAATGAGTTTTACAGCTGCTCTTTTCAACACTAGGAGCGGCCAGGAAGTGCAGGGGGGGCTATTTACTCAAGCCCACGGTGCACTTCTTGGGGAAATAGTGTTAAAGAGGACGCTGCTTTCAAACATCATTGATTCAAGATAGGTGCGTCATCAGTTAAAGACACACCTTCAAACAGGTAGCCCTGTTGTAATGGAGATATAAATCCCTGCCACGCTGGGCTGACGCGCTGAGTCAAACTGATTCAAGCCAAGCCAGCACATGTGAATAAAATATTGCAACAATAGTCTGACTCAGTGCGAGTCCCTTGCCGGGGAGAGCAGCGGGTGTCAATCACAGCTGTCAGTCAACACCTACACAGCAGACATCAAAGCTACTATAAGTCTTCAAATCTTATTAATGGAGCAAATATTACCAAAATGACCATGAGCAAACTTATTAGAGGGCCCGAATTTAGTGATTGAGAACATAAGACTTAGTACTTCTAGAGAGAGGTTGATGAGTGATGATGGTTTTTGAATGGGAGTCTACTGGGATTTTTGGGATTTGGCTGTCGGTGGTGCTGTACTTTAAGATACTTGTCCGTCGAGCCTCAAGCTGTGGTGGCTGCCACTTGATGGAAACTTTATTGATTTATTGAACTTACAGATCAACAACCAGTTAACCTCAAACAATTTTTTTCTGCGAGATAGTTAAAATATTTTGCTTTTAAATACTGTGTTTAAAGCGCTCTTTACTGCTTATGATATTGGAAAAGTACAAGCAACTTTAACGCTTATTCCAATGTTGCAAACACTGCTCTGAGCTGCTCTGGATGACAGCATCAGCTAAATGCCTGAAATGTAGATGGAGAGATCCTGTCTGCGAAGTGATGGACGAGGCGACTAGAGAGCGACAGATGGAGACAAACACAGACAGATATAGACGGAGGCCGACAGAGAGCGAGCCGGGGGAACGCTGAACTCAGTGCAGCCACAGAGGGGCTCATGACAGACACACTGTTTCTCCCTGCTTGGCTGCTTTAATGACAGCCAGCAAACTCATTCAGCAGGACAAACAAATCACTGGGACAAACCTCTGCAGGCATCTGCCATCACACACACACACACACTAACACACACAAACACTGCTCCCTGCTGGAAAATCTATAACTCTGCTGGGGTCTTCAAGTGGGGGAAAAAAAACCTGCACACATATAAAAACTGAAGGGTTTGTCTGCTTGTGTGGAAAAGTCAGTGGTTCATAGGTAAAGAAAATAAGAGAAAATGAACGAGGGAAAAGGTTTTTTTTCTTCTCCTCTAATGTACATTCAATCAATACACCTTTCAGGTCTCTTTCAGGATGAAATTTAGCTTTTATGGTTTATTGGATTGAATGAGTTTTTCACCAAACAAATCAAATGAAGCCACACAGCAGGGGTGATAAACACAGGCAAACAGTCGGTAGCCAGGCAGATGGAAACCAATAATCACTGAAAGCACTTTAAAGTCACTTGGTAAGTTAATGACTGGTCTTTATTAGAGGATGGTGTAGAAAAAGATTTAGTTAGATAACAAGGGTGTTGCCACTTTGGCCAAGCAAAATTCATAAACAAGATAGTCACAGATTTTATCAATGTTTATTTTTTTAGAATGAGTTATTCAATTTTAAGAAAAGACTTCAGTAGACTCAGGCGGTAATAGGGCTGCACCTAACAGTTATTTTCATTATCGATTAATAGTTTTGTCTATAAAATGAAACAGAGAAAAATGCCCGTGATTTCATGATTTCCTCAAGCCCAAGGTAACGTCTTCAGTCCAAAATCCAAACATGACATCACCTCACATTTAAGAAGCAGCAACGTTTGTCATTTTTCCTTAAAATTTTCTGTCGATCAACTAATCAATTAGGATCATCTAACGCTGAATCATGGCAGCGCTAATATTTAGCTACCACAAAAGCTAAACCTAAAATATCATAGTGTATTGCCTGAAACTGTTGTACAATTGCATTTTTAAGTACCACCTACTTTTTTTGTAATTAACAAGTCTGTAAGTAGGTTAAAAGGTGCCACTAAAGTGAAAGTGAGTTTAAGAGTTAGCTTATGATGGACGTTGTGTCTGTCATGTTAGCAGCTGCAAACAAAAAGCTGAATTAGCCTGAAAAGATCTCCCAACTACAGTATGAAAACTATAAATATGAAAGTAAATATGGTTGATGTACCAAGCTTACATAAGTCGTAGATTTTAGCTACAAATTGCTGTTTTATGGCTGCTGATGCTAGCACGCCATGCTAACTTGAGATAACTAACATTAGCTTGCGGCAGGCAGTTATACTCATGAGATGACTTATTGTAATTGTAGCTAACTGAAAGTGTTCAACCTGTATTGAATTTTTGCTGTTCTTAAAATTTGTGTTTTGTCATGTGTTTAGTGTTACATCACAACAGAGTTATCAACATCTCATTTATGTTTGTTAATTGTTTCCTCAGTAAGTTAGTTGACAGTGTTTTACAGCCAATCAATAATTGGAAAAAAATCTCTGCACACCTGATTATGCAACAGGTGCGTCGGAGGAAAGTAACTTGAAAACGGGGGCGGCTGTGGCCCAGGTGGTAGAGTGAGTCGAAGTGTCCTCGGGCAAGATACTGAACCCCAAATTGCTCCTGTTGGCTGCACCATTGGTGTGTGGATGTGTGTTTGAATGATTAGATCCTCCTGATGAGCAGGTTGGCACCTTGCATGGCAGCCCCTGCCGTCAGCGTATCAATGTGTGTGTGGATGGGTGAATGTGACTTATAGTGGAAAAGCGCTTTGAGTGGTCGGAAGACTAGAAAGGCGCTATATAAGTGTAGTCCATTTACCAAGTGCAGTCCAAAACTATCAGGAAATCTCACAACGTTTTGGTCTGTCCGATTTTTGAACAGTTGGGTGTAAGATGTATGAAGGTGTAAAAAACATGAACTAATTGTTTTGTATTGTATTTTTTTTTATCAGGACAGTGTACAGTTTTTTACATAAATGATGCACTGTACCAGATTTAGCTTCAAGCTAATTTTCATCTGCAGTCCCTTACAATTAAAACATATAACAGCACAATAACAAACACACAGGACACACTACACAAAATACAAAGCTACACACAATGTCACATCACATACACCCACAATGTCACAATGTAATAAATATTTCAGCGGTAAGTGAGACAGTGTGCGGGAGATTTTCTCATTGTTTTTGCTGCCAATTAATAAAAAAAAATAAGCCTACAGGTACTTCTTGCCATAACTTTGCACTATCTGTTATTCAGGCACAAACGCCTTTCCCTCTGTGCCATAAATCAGATTTTAAAGCTGGAGTGCGGGACTTTTACATATAAATAAACCTTTGTTACATTCAAGCCCTTGCCAAACAAGTTCACACAAAGCTGATTAAGCCTATCACCGCCAGGTAAATCTCTCTGTATTTTGCAGTAGTTTTTAAATCTGGTGTCTGTGGTGACTTTCCCGTGCTGGCGCACTGGTAGTGATGCATTTTACGTCAACCAGCAATGATTGGTTTGTGACTGTCGACCAGGGTGGACTGTCCTCAGTGCCCTCCCACTGCGTCATGTCGCTGGGGCGAGCTCCAGTTTACATAAAAAGCATCAGGGGTCAGCGGCGATGCATTGACAGTGTTTGTGTAATTACTCTCACTGCCAAAGGGGGGAGATGTCGACATATCTTCACATATTTCTGATATAATATTCAGGTAGAAGGAGGCAATAGGAAAGGACAACATATGGACAACAACTTCAAACCTGGAGTTTGATGATGAGCCAGTTGTCAAAAGGAGTTATACACTCCATTGCCTTATTGTATGGTAAGAAATATGATTAAAATATTGATGCTTGTGATCATACTGTAGGTTTTTACTTTGTTTTTTCGTACAGGTTACTGCAATTAAAAGTGCTTTACAGATGACTGACAAACTGTTAATAAGAGAATAAATGTAAACAAATTTGAGACTAATGAAAACAAAAATGTAATAAAACCAGTAAAATAGATTAAAATAAAATAAGAACTGGATAAAAACAAACAGGACAACAAAAAAAAATTTAAAAACATGAACACAATAAATGATTAAAGAGAATAAATAATGGCTAATTTAATCATAAACCAGGCATAAGACATAGGTTTTAATTTTACATTTAAAGATATCAACAATTCCACTTTTAAATGAAGAATGTGGCAGCCTAATAAATACAGTATATGATTATTTCTCCATGACATGGGGACAAAGTTAGTGAAAACTCTCATATCAATTCAAAGCTTATTCATGTAGTTCATTACACATATAAATGTCACCCAGATCGCTTGGAATAAAGATTAAGAATTAATCTCTGTCATGGAAACTAAGCAGCCGTCACAGTAAACTTGTTTCAGCCTTCATCAGCGTCAGCGTTGCGTCAGAAAGGTTGTGCGTTGATTGACAGGTGTGATGTGCGTCTGAGCATCCCAACTAATTTTGACAAATAGCTCCGTTGTGTGCAGCATCACAAACTGCAGCGGCGTGAAATGAGCTTTAATTACCCACAGTTATTACAGCTCTGACGTTGTTTGTGCTTTGTTTCGCTCCGGCAGACACCGACTCGTTTGGTTTGTAGATGAGTTGAATATGTTTCTGTTGTTTTTTTTTGAACGTGGAACATCTCTAAACATCTGTGTAACGTGTGTGTGTGTAGATGCATCAGTTATAGTACAGAGCACATGCTTGATCTTTAGTGTTTTCCATATCTGATCCGTAAAAAGTGATACATTTATTTATGCCTTTTTATTTATGAGTAAGCTTTATCTGTAAGACACAGACCAATCAGGATCAGATGAGTAGAAATCTGAATTTATCTCTCTAAAGTAACGGCAGCAAAGACTTATAATTACACGTTAGATGTCTGCATGAGTTTAGAGCTTTTAAGTGGGTGTGTTTGCTGTCAGATCCGGTAATTAGCCTCTCTGATCTGAACACAATGAACACTTTGTTAAAGCTTCATTAAACTGTCACTAGATTTGATTAATTCCAGCAGGAATTAAGAAAATTATGCTTATTTAATCATCAGGGGCCCGTGTTTTTAAAATTAAATAACAGGCCCAAGGTCCCGAGAGCCATGAAACTCACTAAACACACAAAAGTGATATTGTAAACTTTCAATTCACGCAGGGAAACACCAAAGTTATCATTTTATATATCTTTTATTTTTAGTGTGGCGGTAATTATTTCATGCTACCTGGCTGAACGCTGCATATCTAACTAACACAAAAAAAGTTATAATACTGCTGGAATATTCAAACATTTCAAGTCCAATACTCTGCTGAATGACAGTTATGGCTGCAACTAATGATTCATTTCATTATAGATTAATTAGTTAATTGTTTTGTCTATTAAATGTCAGGAAATAGTGAAAAATGCCCCACAGTCAAAGCTGACGTCTTTAAATGTCTTATTTTGTCCAACCAACAGTCCAAAAACCACGTATGAAAGCAAATCATCACATTTGAGAAGCTGAAACCAGTTAATTTTGGGCATATTTACCTTAAAAAGTCACTAAAATTATTATTCAATTGTTAAAATAGTTGCTGATTAATTTTCTGTCAATTAACTGATCGATTGATCGACTAATTGTTGCAGCTCTACTGACAGACAGTTAGTGTTTTGACCCCTGACAGACTGAATAAAACACAATGATAAATTTCAATTGTTTAATTAGATGTTTAACTAAATGTATCCTCAGGACTTAATTCATCAATATCTTGATCAGGACAGAACAGCGACGTGTCAGAGACTTTGAAACTTGAAACTTTAGTTTGTAAATTATATGTGCATTGACTGTATTTTGCTATTAATTGACTCTGGTCCCAGTGAACAGTATTAACTGCACCAGTAATTCTGTCTTTTAGACCAAAAGAGAAAAAAAATCAGTGAGAAATCTGTGAAATTGTCTTGTACACCACAACCCTGAATTACAAGGTAATAACGTCAGCTTTACACCTCTTATTCTATTATATATGTGTGATTATATTGTATATCACTGTTTCATCTCATCACATTAGACACTAAGCTTTTGATCTGATTATTTTACCAATGCTTGTAATTCAGAACTCCACTTGGGTTTTAATGTGATATTGGGTTTAGAAAATCCAGGATTAAGAGAGCTTGTTAATAACCAGCCTCATGATACAAGTTATCCAGGATCAGAAATGTTAGGCTTAGTGAAGCCTGGTAGTTCAAAGAGAGTCAGACTTCAGAGTTTTGTGATAAAGGCTTCTGGTCAGAATTTAGTGTTTTTGTTAAGAAACAAAAGCATTGGCTCTTAAAGTTTCAGCAAAACAGCCGTTAGAATCTTTATCATGTGTAATTTGATGTATTTCAGAGTGAAACAGAATATGCAGGTGGGATGTAAGAACAATCAAATCATTCAGATTGGATTAGATCGCTCAAAGTGGGACTAGCTTTGAGAATACAGCGCGAGGACTGTTGGCATCCAGCCACACATCCATCACCTGTATTATCAGGAGGAGGTTGGGGCAGAAATTATTATATTAGACCTCAACCACATTTTTTTGAGAATATAAACACAGTTTATGCAGACTCAGATCCAAACATACTCCTCCTACTATATTATTGCTCTGCCAGCTGCACAACCTCTCAACTTGTTCTTTGAGAGAGTCAAGAGGTTGTGATACAGTATGTAGCACAACAAGCTAGCGAAGCTCTGTCTTTGGAGCTGTTTTTAAACAAACTAACCTGCCCAAAGCTCTCTGTGGTGAAGGAACATGTCACCCAGTACAATAATGTGACTCACTGATGTGTTTTTAATAGTTTTTGGACAACAACGGAGGTCTACAGCACAGAGGAATAAGATAAATAAGGCTTTTAATACCTGTGAGTTCATTGTTGGTTTGGCTCTGCACATTTGTTCACAGTAAGGAAAAACATAGAAAGTCACCAGCCTTATCTTTTAATGATGCGCAGTGTTAGCTTTTTCCAATGGGGACGTATGTTCCTCCATAACATTTTGAAATCTTCCACTTTTGCTTTCTTTTTATTGTAAGATCCAACTTGTATAACTCCCCTTGCATCGGCTTCAGTTTGTTGTCGAATGCAGGTGAAATTTCCTCCTCTGATCATTTCTTCAAGTGATCCCCGGGGTTCATTTTTCCTCCGCGGAGCTTAACTGACATAACAGTGACCAGAGATTTTTTTTTCCAGAGGCAAATGCAGTTAAAAGGGGATCTAAAGTTCAAACTTTAAGCTCAATTGTTTGAAGAAGCGGTGTAGTTGGCGTCCTGACATCTTTCCATCAGAAGACATTCTGAACTTCATATATTTTAATGTTTTATGGGAAGAAAAAAAGAGAGGAATCTTTATATTAATACACAAAAGAGATGTAAAGCAGTGGACACATGATTTAAAGTAGGAAAATGTATTATTTTATTGTACTGTCAGATCATTCAGAGCAGCTTTTACAAGCAGAATCCCATCATGCTGCCTGCAGCTTCTTTTACTTCAACATAAAACAATGAATGTGTTCAGGTTTCCGCTTAAATGCACATAATGTAGTTTGCTTTGGAGAAAGCTGTCAGCAAAACGGTTCATTATGAATATTCATAATAACTGTAGAAAGTAGTCGATTTGCACAAAAACACCCACACTACATATTTATGCTTTTTATTGTGCTGCGGTTAGCTTTGGGTAAAAGCAGCCGTGGTGCATTATGAGCGCATATTTCATTACCTGAACATTACAATAGGAGTAAAAAAAACTACTTGTGCTCTTTCCAGTCACTTCAGGGAATAGTTGCTCAAATGAATAAATACATTTCTTTGTATATTAGTTCTTAAGCACTGATTTAAAGTAAAAGTATTGCTGGATTGCACAGTCGTTTCTCCTGGTTTATATACAACGTCGTTTTTTTTTCTTGGTGCTGTTATCTCTGCTGGCTGCTTCTCACTCTCCCACCTCCCTATCTCATCACTGATTTTTTTTTTTTTTTTTCCCCCTGTAATAACACATAATTGGTTTTCTGCACCAAAACTCGTTCATGCAGATAATCTTTCATTTGTCTCAGTGAGAAAAATGAATGTTAGATTACACTTTAATGGAGCTTGGCACACTTTTCCCAGTACACACATGCCACATTCACGCTGCTGTCTTCACTTTCTGCAAAAATGGTTTAGTGTTTTCTAAATGATTCAAAACTAATCACATATCCAATAAATCACTATTTGAAGCGACTAGGAGGCAGAGAACAGAAACTCCACAGTAAAAAAAAAATAAAAGAAAATCTCAAAATCCTTCCAGACTTCCAGTTTTTGCCTTTTTATTCATTCAGGCTCAAAAACATTTTGGACATTTCACAAACTACTTAGTGTAGCCTTAAAGTTTTACTAAACTTCTAGGTAAGGAATACAAATTGACTGCAAATAATTGTTTGTTTGGGTAAACAATGTATTTTAATTAAGGTCGAGGTTTGCAAATGACATTTCTGGTCATTTCCTTCAGTCCTGTATTGATTCACATCACTGTAGATCATTTCCCAGCTTTTACAGACATGCTGTCATCTTAATCTTAACTGTTTTGCAACAAAGTTTTAAGCTGCATTTGTGTGAAAGCAAGAAGAGCTGCAACGATTAGTCGACCGAAAGAAAAGAAATCGATTCATCATTTCAGTCTCAAGCAAAAATCCCAAACGGTTCTGTGGTTCCTGATAGTAAATTGAATGTCTTAAGTTTTTGGACTGTCGGTTTGACGAAACAAACAATTTGAAGACATCACTGTGGGCTCTGAGTAATTGAGACTATCAGGGTCATGTTGTGGTTTATGGTTTTGGCCTGAGTGGTGACAGAAGTGAGAGCTTGTGGTTGAAACTTTTTAGCAAAAAGATAGAAGTTGAATGACCCTGAAAGGTTTGGCAACACAGATGGTTGCTCTTTTTTTTTTTTGTATTTCCCATCCCTTTAATGGAAACACTGACAGTTCTGACATGATAAAAAAAAAGAAAAAGTGAAATCAAGCAGCTGTCTTTTAAGGAAAGAAGACTTTTTGAGGTTTTTTTTTTCAAGGCTGTTTGGAGCAGCGTTTGAAATGTGTGTTAAGTGGTGCTGAAAAGGCAATTTGCTGCTTGCAGATCTGGAGTCTTTTTTGAAATGTTCAGGACAGGATGTGCAACATCTCGTAGACTCGGAGAGGTCAGATGGTGCTGATGTGCTGCTGTTTTCATATTTATATGTTTTTCATGAGAACTAAACTGTGCAAAAGTTCTGATACAAAAGTTTGTTGACTGTGGAAATAACTGAGAGTTCAGCAGATGTGTGTGAGGTTTATAAGTTCACTGTCAGACTGTAATGATGCTGATTTCATGTGTTCAAACAGCAAAAAGGAACAGATATCAGAACTGTTATCAACCAGGTTTTAAATCAAATGCAATGCTTTAAAATCCTATGATAAGTAGGCCTAAGGCTGCAACTAATGATTGTTTTTATTATCGATTATTCTGCCAATTATTTTCTCAATTAATTGGTTGAACCATTAGTCTAGTGAAACATGTCCATCACAGTTTCCCAACGAACAAGGTGAAGTCTTTAAATTGCTTATTTTGTCCAACCTGTTGTGGATATTGTGAGCGATGGTCAGCACCTCAGTGGAGAAAAGCGGACACAAGCCTTTGATGTCTTAAAGCTGAAAAAGTTTATTGAAGTTCTTGATCAAGGAGAACTGAAATAGTGAACATCGAAGTCATCTGCAACTCGGATGCTGACTCTTTCCATTCTGTCCTCTGAAGGTCCTAGTGAGTCCTAGTCTTTATCAGCCTACGATCTGAAAAATTAGTCTAATTGGTTCACAAGTTTCTAAACAAGGAACTGCATTTTACCCATGTCAGTTTAGGTCACGTTGCGTGGAACTTCAGCAGTTTTGGTTTGAATGTCTGACTGTGTCAATAGAATCTACGCATCCACCTATCTGTGTTGTCTAGGAAAGCCTCCTCTGACCTTGGTGACCATGGCAATGCTGATTTACCCTCTATCAGAGATGTTTCTGCTTTCCCCAAAACATCACAGACAGCTGGAGTCTCAAGGAGAGGAGAATATGTCCCCTTCCTGCGTAAGAATTACAGTGTGACCTCAAGGCCCAGACTTCACCCAGTGTAACCCAATGTGTAACCCCTAAAGATGGAAAATTCCATAACACAACCAATACTCCAAACACCAAAAATATCCAACTTATTGCCACGAAAGGCAAAAATAACCAGCAAATATTCTAATCTGAGAGACTAGAACCAGATGTTTGGTCGATATGAAAGTAGCTGCTGATTAAATTAAGTCACTTGACTAATCAACTTGTTGTTTCAGCTCTAATAATGTCAATTAAAGAGAAAACTTTAATTATATATCAGTAGTTACAAAGTTCTTTACAGTAGAGAGAAAAGAAATAGAAGAGATTGACAAGCTAATATATAAAAACATGACTAAGAAGTTTACAATCCACAAAATAGTAAAGTTACAAGAAGGAGAAAAAGCCAAAGAAAACTATGTTCCAAAGTCAAAGAGCAACAACAGCAAAAGAAATGTCAACTTTAATTTTCAAACCTTTTAGTTTCAGTAGTTTCAGTAGATTTTCTCTCTCAGCTTTTATTCTCATTTAGGTGTGATGCTTTGAAGAAAAGTTTCTTCTCCAGAAAGTGAACACGGTTGTGTAAAAGAAAGATAATGTGCCACATACACGGTGGCTGCATCAGCTCTGTAATTATATATAATTACAGTCAAGAACATCCTGTCTGCTGCTATCATTCCTACATCAAATCCAGACAGATCCAATTACAGAGTGTCACTCTGTAATTGTGTTGGACTTTGTGTCTGTGTGGGTGTTTTTTTTTTTTTTTTCTGTACGGAAAAAATTCAGTTTGATAGAAAGTTTGTGACAAGTTTTTTTTTTTCTCTTTTTAATTTAGAACGAAGATGTGAGCGTTATGTAAAGTGAGATCAAGCCTGTGAGTTAAACTCAGTGAACATTTATGTTTAAATTTAGGGGAAAACACACAATGATGTTATGATATGTGTGTTGCTCATGTTGGTGATTATTAACCTTCTGATGATCAATTACTTCAGAGCAAATATGACTCACTTTGTTTCACTAAAACTTCTCTTTTTCTTTACTGACAGGAGAAACTGCACCGCTGTTCTCAGCAGGAAGATGTCTCACAGAGGAAAAAGATGGTACACATAAAGGTATTTTTCATTTTAAATATTATAATTAAGTATGTCTGAACTATTTGGCGGTTTATATGTTCATTGTATAAAAGGGCTGAAATAATTGATTCACTCCTCCTTTGAGTTTTCAGAGAAAAAGCTTTAAAAAGTCACTGTACACTACCTGCTCAGCACCAAACTGCAAACAGACACAGTTAGCTGTGGACTAGCTAGCTGGTGAACATAGTGGAGCATTTAACAGTTAAAGAGCCAGATGTTTCCCTCAGGAGATGGTGCAGACCAAAAACTGTGTAAATAAGCAACTGTTTGTTCACAAATTGTTTCTGCTGCCCCCAAGTGGCCAGAAAATCAGCTATTGCAGGTATAAAGACTACATGACAGACAAAAAAATGACTAGATCTGCCAAAAGAGCTAACAAACTTAATTCTAGTTGCAGATCAAGTTACATTTATACAGTCTGCATGTTAACAGTGATGTCATTCGCTGGATGTGTAGACAGAACAAGACTCCGTTTCAAGAGAAAATCTTTTATTGGACGAAACAGACAACAGTTTAGACTCAAGTAAACATTGAGAACGATGCATCAAACCTGAAACAGTTTTTACATCTGTAATTAAAATCTGTAACAGTTTAAATGGTTTTTGTAACAGTGAATAGTCATAATTAAAAGTCAGTAACAGTTACAGTCATAGATGAGAAATTGTTGCGCTCTACTCTGCTGTCATATGAACTCCGCTATTTTATTTCATGACAAACCAGATTTGAACCAGCTTCTTTACAGTAGTCGTTTAAAAGTTCAAGAGACAACTTGTTGTGCTCAAAAACACTTAAAACTGTCCAACATAGTGACGCTATAGTTTTCTGTTTCAGGTAGAAGCCATGTTTGATGTGAGAGAGACAACTGATACCACTGGTGAGTCACCACAGACGCTGGGAAAACCTTGTATCTCTTTACAGTTTGCTTTATGAATCAATATCAGCATCAAGTCCAAACTGCCAACTACAACCAGTTTTTAATGTCATAATCAATTTACATGTTGTTAACATGTTGCTTTCTTGAAACAGGAAATTTAAAAACTTAAAAATGGGAGATTTAATTGCATGTGTGCAGATTAGTTTGTTTCCGAAAGAATGGAACTAAAAAAAAAACCTTTAATTTAAAATAATTGCATTGAATTTGACAGCTGCATCAAAATTAATTGACTGATCAATGTATTGAATATGTCTATTACGCTAGTTTTACTTAATATCTTTTTTACAAAAATACATAATTGTCCAGATTGTTTTTTTTTAGCGGGGGTAGACTAGTTGCATAAATTACTATGTCATTTATGTAAATGTGTAACTCGTTTAAGAGTTCAAACATAATAATCCAAACGTTAAGCTCGACTATCTCTCGGAAAGATATTTTATTAGTAGCATAAAATATCTACTATAACTGTGTTAAACATAAATTCGAAGTTGGAATTACAGCAAAACAAAAAAAAAAAAAAAAGTGTTTGGAATTTCGATCCATTTAAAGTTCACATCCCTGAGCCTCAAATTCTGGTGCACATCTGTAACATGAGCAGACTGTTTTTTTTTTTTTACATGCATAGTCTTTAATGCAGAGTGAAGTCAGATGCATAGTTCAAGAGTTTGTGTCGTGCGTCTTCGTCTTCTGAAGGAGTTCACGTCATATGAGATGGTTAGTAAAGAACATTCATGTCATGAGACGAGTCCAGATGGTTGTTTAACTGTAGAGTTGTGGTTGTGTGCTTTGACTACATAGCACATGTATTATCATTAAACGTAGGGTTAATTACCTTTTAAACACTTTGGTTGATGTGAGGCATTCAGATTTAGCGCCAGGTCTCTTCTCACATGTTATAATTCTAACGTGGATTTGAACAAAAACAACTAATTATGGAACCTCTTATATGACATCAATGTGACAGTATGAAAGTAAAACAACACAATCAAGTGCTACTAAAAGAATTAAAGCTGCTACAAAGATTTATTTTCTAATCCTACAGACTCTAACACATGTTGGTCCTCAGGAACAGCAAACAAATATAGTAGTGAAACATTTCCTCCCTATCAGCAACAGGATTATTAATGTTTGTTTTTATTAAGAAAAAAAACAGGGCAAACAACAGAACACTGTAAACAACCATTTCACAGCTTTACAACTGATAGAAAAGTAAAGACAAAGAAAATGTCCAAACAAAAACAGACCAACTATGTTTTCTACCTTTTTTTTTTTTTTTTTTTTTTAAAGCTCAAACACAGAAAAAAAACCAACTATAATTAACACTGTAGTGACAGAAAACAGTAAAAACCCTCAGAATTTATTGCTCAAACATGACCTGTTCTGAAATATTTCACTTTCACAGCTTGTTCCCTTGAAGCTCATTTCAGGAGTTTAACGTAACTAAATGAGATGCTGAGTTCTCGACACTGTGTGCCGAAGTAATCTGTTGTACCCGAATCACATTATGAAAACAGAGGTTCAACTATAAATGTGAGGAAGAAAAGGAAAACATTCAGTGTTACTGAATTATATTTCCAGAAAAGACGACTGAATTTAAATTTTATGAACGTTTCCCATTTTCACTTTTCATGAGATGCAGATTTCAGCTTTGATGATGCAAACGTGTCTCCGAGGCAGCGCTGCTCCGTAGCAGAAATAATTAGAGCTGGATATCGAGCATTAATACTCACTAATCTTTATTCCGCTCTGACTGAATTGTGGCACTGGATTAGGGTTGCAACTATCAATTAATCTGTTTATTTGATTGATTTTAGACATTTGTTTTATCAAATGTCTTGTTCAGTCCCGACCGACAGTCCACGACACAAAGATATTTAGTTTATTATGATAAAGGACCAAAAAAAATTCACATTCAAGAAGCTGTAACAAGAGAATTGTTTTTTTTATTCTTAAAGAAAAAAGACGATTAATCAAAATAGTTGGCAATTAATTTTCTGATTGACTAATCATTGAATGTCGGGCCTGATTCATTTTAAGACCTGAGACAATTAATTTTCTTTCAATCACCAACAAGTAATTAATTGAGCAAAACTTCCAACTTGTGGAGATTTGCTGCTTGTATTTTGTTGCAAACTGAACATCTTTGAGTTTCGGACTGTTTGTCAGATAAAACAAGAAATCTTCAGATGTAATTTCAAACTATAATCAGCCTTAAAATGGATGTGATACATTTAAATCAATTAAAACGCCAGTTAGAAAGGCAAATTGTCAGCAGCTCATTAGTTAGCACTGTGCTATGCTAACCAAGCTAAAGCTTCACGCTGTCTAGAAGTTGTAATCAATTGATTTTTTTCTTTTTCAGAATTGGACTATTTGTTATTATTTCGCCTCCGGAGAAGCTCTGCCTTTTAAAAAAAACAAGCTGTAAACTAGTAACTATTAAAAATGTAAACGTACAAACTGCAGGTATATGGATGCGACTTGTATTGTTTTCACAGTTTTAGAACAAAAAAAGGACATCGAAACCTGACGATCCCTCAGAAAATCTGTATCCGAGGAGGGAAATCCTTTCCTCTCAACGCAGACACATCGGGAGTAAAAAGGCACTAACATTATCCAGATTGTCTTGTCATTTATGGTCTTTCAGGTCCAAGTTACAATCATCCTCCACTGATGTCAGATCAGAGAAAACACTGAGAAAAGAAGAAAAACCTGATTATTAAAGTTAAAATGTTTAAATTGAACAGAGAGGGAAGCTTTATCACACGCCTGCTGTGCACAGAAACTTTATATTTTGCCTTAGTTGCACTATATTAACATTTTATTTGACTTTCGGGGCCATCAGTAATGTTTTTCATTATGTTTTACTGTGATTTTATGCATTTTATGACTTTGTTTTCATGGTAAACCATAAAGCAGCACACCCTGAGGGTCCTGTAAAAGTTTGAGCTGAACCGAGATAAACGTCCGTCTCAGCAAATGTTTTTAATCATAAGTGAGATGATTCATGAGGAACAGTCCTGAAGAGTCTGTAAAAGCAGGAATAACACTTCATCCCGCGAAGAAAATACTGGATTGTGCAAATGGATCTAATAATGTGATGAAACCAACACTGAACTGAGCTTCATACGTCAAATTTAGGTGAAAACCACAAATCGCTACTTACCCAAATCTATTCAAAGACGATTTTCTTTTTGGGAGACTTCTTTTTCTGGAAATAAAAGAAAATAATAATAATAAAAAGAGGTTTTGGTTCATGTTCTGACATCCAACAGGGTTTTTTTTCCCACTTCATAACTGTAGCGACGGGAGAAATGAAGCTTTCTGAAGCACTAAATCAATACGAAACTATATCATGTTCACTTATACGGATGAATTTAATTAGCTAGAATATAAGTGGTCTTACTGCTTTTATTATTGTGATTTTGTTCAATAAAGTCTATACTTTTAAAAGATACTGTGATGGATTAAGTGCACCTCGTATTCAAAACCAGCGCGGCACCTGTCTGATATGAGTGTTACTCGTTTGGGGTGGTCACATGATTGTATTGGCGTGATTAAGTGAGGCGTCGAACTATGTTTCCGTGTTCGCATTGAGAGGTCGATACTGTGTTGAGTCATCAGCTTCGAGCATGACATCACGGCTAGTTTCTTTTAAATTCGACCAAACGAGAATAACAAACTGTTATTATTACTATCTGAATCACGTAACTATTGTGAATGAAAGTCTTGATTTCTTGTAAGCAGAAGACGTTTAGGAGTGTAAACTACGAACCGATAATCAAACACATTTCTGTCTTTGTTTCCGGTCGGTGTCGTACCGTAGAGGCAGTTGTTGTCGGAGTGTCTCCGTCTGGAGCAGCTTCTGTCTCCTCCAGTTTCTCCTTTAGTCTGTTCTTTTCTGCAAACAGCATCACATGAATATCAGCACATCATCAAGTCAGAAATCATTTGAAGGAAGTGTTGTGCTTCTTTCACAGCATCTTTAGTTACTACTCATAAACAATATGGCCGTTATTTGGTACAAGATACCCTGAAGACACTTGTTTCTCTTCTCTCAGTGACAATAAGGAAACTTTACTTGCTTGTGACTCCAAATAATAACACAAACACTTCTGAAATAGTTGCAAACTTAATAAATTGTAAAATTTAAATTTAAAAAGTCACAAATTTAGTAACATGAAGTCTTACTTTTTTTCTTAGCAGGTACGTCATGGCTTGGTGTGATGGGAGCTGAGTTTTCCATCGTCTCCTCGACTTTAGCAGGCTTCGTTTTTTTCTTCTTCTTCTTCTTCCCCTCCTTTGAAGGCGGAGACGAGACGGCTTCAGGAAGCTCAACGTCGTTCTGGTCACTCACCGTGCCTCCTTCCTTCTCCTCCTCCTCCTCCGTCGTCTCCAAGCTGCTCTTTTTCTTCTTCTTTGTCTTTGGAGGTTGGTTTTCTTTTGAGGAATTCTCTTCTTGTTCAGTGTTCATTTTGATCTTTTTCTTCTTCTTCTTTGGTGTGTCGTCCTCCTCCGGAGCAGGTTCCAGATCAGACTGGGGTCTTTTGGATGGTTTTGGTCGAGGAGTCTCCTCCGCTTTGTCTTGAATCTGTTTTTGTCTGAAAAATGTTAAAATGTTAATTTTTTTTTCATTAAACCTCATAAAGTATTCACATGCAGAGACTTTGTTAAACAGTCATATTTTATGGGCATTATCCTTTTACGTGTCATTTATTATTACTGATGTTTGACCCTGAGGAAGACCAGTATGCAGTTGATATGCGTTGGTTTTTATATTGTAGCCACTGCAATAAAGCCTTTTCAACTTTTGTATTTTGACAAAACAGCAACATTGAATTTTTTTCTGTGAGTGAATTCATTGCCAAAATATATTTGTTTCCTCTGTTTTTCTTCCTGCATTGTTGCAAATCCTGCAGACTGAACATACTCTACACTTCCACCTTCATACTGGTACATTTTCACTATATACAGAGCGTGCATGTCTTTCCATATTTTTTCTACGTACAATCAAAATGAGCAACAAAGCCTTAGTACAGTAAGTATATAATAACTTTTACTGTAACCTTTGACACAGTAAGTTGTTTATTGAAAACAGTAGATATACTGATCTGTAGCTTTAGCCTTCACCTGCTCTGTTTGTAGAACATTGTGATGAGTTGTTGTATAGTTTTCTTCTGCACTGTCTGTCGCTTGTAGCTGCTTTTCTGTTATTTCATTCATCTTAAGAACTGTTATAGCTTGAGATGTTCTGAGCTCATCCTAAGGACTGGTATTGGGGCAGATCTGAGCATATTTTAATGCTTCAGTATTGGCTAAAATCAACCCGATCAAATGTGGATGCTTTTTTTTTTTACATTGTACTGTGGTTTGTCCTCCTCAGCTTGCCAGTGTTGCAAAGCTACTCTCCTTCATGACATTTGGGCTCTTCGGTGCAAACATTTCGTTGCATATGCAAGAGAAAAAATGAGTGTGTCGGTGCGAGTGACTGAGTTCTGATATCCAGGCTGGAAAAATAAAATGATTTACTATGATCCAATGCTAACGAATCAGTTATCACATAATTCATCCCTCCTCTCTCAGTGAACAAACATTCAAGTAGCAGCTTCTCATTTTTAGCCGGCGCCGACTGCTACATTCACTGGTTCAAATGTTGTTTATTAGCTTTGACCTTCAGGATGTGAAAATATATAAAAGGTATATTTTAAATTAGGTACAAAATTAGTAGGCTACACCTTTGTTTGATTTGTTGAATAAATATTCAAAAGCACAATAAAAAGCTTAACACACCCATAAGACTGGTCCTTTTATGTGAGTTTCTTCATCAAACTTGAGCGCAGGGGCGAAAAAATGTCTGCTTTGCCTTCTTCAGTGTGATTAAAAGGAACAATTTCAGTGATTTGGGTGTGTGAAACCTTGTTTTGTGCTTTGAATTTTGACTTTGGTTGACCGTAATGTTTTATTTTTTTTTTTTTTTACTTAATAATAAATATTTAATCAGTATTGCATATCTTCTGCAGCTGTGTATACTGAGCATCCTTGGCACAAAATATCTTTCAGGGTGAATTTAGATGTATCTCATTTGAGTTTGCTCTGGGAAGTTGTTTCATTAAAAGGTATAAATAAGTATCAGGTTGGATCAGGACATCCCCAGTTAAAACAAATGTCAAAGTAGTAATTTAGATGTAAATAATGTGAAGTTTTAAACAAAGATACTGCACTAATGAAATGATAAAACTGCACTGACTTCTTTCTGCCTGTGAGGTCTCTCTTCTGGAGCCTTAACCTCTTCCTCAGGCTGAGTTTCTTCCTGAGACGGTGTTTCTTTTTGGCCGAGGAGAGCTGAGAGGAGTTTCCATCTGCAGGAGATGAGAGAAAATATCAGTTAACTGATTTATAATAATAATAATAACACCATGAGACAGAGAGAGAAACCAGTGAGACAATTATTGGTGTCTTCCTTATAATCAACTGCTACCAGTGATGAAGAGTCAAGACCACTTAAAGATGAGTAAGAATCTTTCATTTTTTTTTCTCTACCTGTGGTCTCCAGTGTCTTTTCTTCGTCTTCGTCGCCCTCTGCTGGTCTTTCGTCAGACTGCAGCTCCTCTTTCTCCTGACCTTCCTTCTTTCTCTTTTTTTTCTTCTTCTTTTTCTCCTCCACCGTCTCTACTGGACACACAACATCCTCCGCCTGTTTCTCCTCCTCCTCCTCTTCCTCCACCGCTCCTACAGCCTCCTCTTCTACATCTACAACCTTCTTTTTCTTCTTGGTTTTAATTTCAGAAGGTGTAACTGGAGTCTCCTCGTCTTTCTCCTCCACTTCAGCTCTCTCCCTTTTCCTCTTCTTAGCTTTCTTCTTCTTCTCTGATGGAGTGGCCTGAGAAACATCCTCTTCCTCTTCTTTCTTCTGATCCTCAACCACCACTTCTTCCTCCTCCTGCTGCTCCTCCTCCTCCTCCTGCTGCTGCTGCTGCTGTCTCTTTTTGTCTCTCTTTTTCTTCTTGCCAGTCTTGGTGGAGAGAGGAGCATCGCTGGGTGTGTCTACGGCAGATGTGTCTGTGCTGGTCGTGTCTGTGGTTGGCGTATCCGCGTCCTTTTTGTTCTTCTTTTTCTTCTTCTTGGCAGTTTTGCAGGAGTCAGCAGTCTCCTCGGGGAGCAGCTGGCTGGTTTTTCGCTCTGCCGCTTCACCGTCTTCCACTTGGATGTTGAGGATGATGGAGGCGTCCGGGTCTGCTGGTTCCTCCGCATCCGCCGCCGTCGCCGCCTTTTCTGTAAAAGAAGAGAAGTGAACACATTGAGGATTCTTTTCCTTCCTATATATAAACTTCCTATATGAGTTTAAATAAAAAATAATCATGAATAATATAAAAAAGGTCTTGGACAAATTTACAGTGTCGTCTCTGAGAAAGAACTCTGAAAGAATCCTGTTTTACCAGCATCAGTGCCGTCTTGCTCTTCTGGGGTTGTTGGCGTCTCCGTCTGGTCCTCAGGCTTCAGCGGGGATGTGAGGTCACCGTCCTCTGTCCTCTAAGTGAACAAACATAAAAAGACTCTTCACTGTTTCTGTACATTTCGCCCTGATCACAACAAAAGTCTGAGAGAAATGTAGATTTTTTTTGTCAGTCAACAACCAGCCCACAAAAATCAATCCCATCTTTTGTTTTAGTACCTTAGATTTGTCCTCTTCTTCTTCTTCTTCTTCTTTTAAATTCTCAGATGTGGAGTCACCATCAGGGTCTAGACAAGATGAGAGCAGGCGTTTAGACCCCATTTACACATGGTATGAAAGTGTGACTGTGTGTCTGGAGATCTTGCCTGCATATGGAAAAATGCTTTTTTCAACTTTTTTTTTTAAAAATTTGCTCAATGATCCTACAAATGCAACTGCAGAAATGAGACAGTAAGCAAATAAACAGAAAATGTAATTAAATTTAAAAAAACAAACTACATTCTGAAGAAAATAAATGCAAAGAAAACATCACCCAACTCCACCTCTTTCTGCTCTCTTAAGTTGTTCAGCAAGAGGTTCGACACCACTCCCATAGAGATAAAGCGCGGTTAAGTCCCGCCTACCCTGGACGTATTGTACTGTGTGAAGGTGTCTCCTGCTACCAAACAGAAAAAAGGCCTAAAAGCTGCTGTGTGGTGAGATGCACTACCAACACGGTAAAGAACCCAGAACTAAGCTTTTATAAGCTGCTGAACCGAAAAACTGAGCCTTTAAGACGACGAAAGTGGATAACGGTAAAAGGGCCGTGTGCTGAGCGGTGGGAGAGACCGACCCGACCTGAGCTGAACAGACAGATAGCCTGCAGCTGGAAAACCTCCTTAAAAAACAACACATATACCTGGACACGCTGTTAGTCACAGAGAACACACATGAAACAACTTGCTGTGTTTGTAATAGATGTTTAAATCACAGAGTAGTTAACCTGCTTTCAGCTGAAATGAACTGTAAAAAGAGCTTACATGAGAAATGATTGCGTGTCTGTGCGTGTGATTTCCCGCCTACGTTTACAAACTGTACTCACCATATCAGCTGTGAAAAGTGTCGAGCCAGCCTGTTAATGTAGTGGAGTTTGCTCTACAACAATTTCAACATATGCTATAAACTACCTTTTCTACTATTTCTTGGCCCGGGGTGCAATAACTTTCTGGAGTCTGATCATCACTGTAAGGTTGCCAGGCAACCAGCAGAGACACCAGGAAGTCACTACTAATGTTGGACTATTCTTTCAATTCATCCTTCATCAAAATAACTTAAATTAGGATGCTTCTTGGTCTCAGAAATCCAACGTAAACACATTTTACACGAGCTGGAAATATGACAAAATAACTGTACTGTAATACGGTTCAATACAAAGCCAACACTAACAACCTCCAGCACCAAAGAATCAACCTTTTTCTCAATTATAATTTTCACAAAGGCAGGATTTACTGCGTTAGATCAGAATTAAGATACAGGATGCTGGTATCCAAATCTACTTTCCACTCAGTAATGTCCTGTCACCCTCATTTTGTGTCAGATTCCTGCATCTCTTCACCTACATCAATTATTTCATAATTTATAATACTTGGTAAATAAGGTGAGTGTGCTCCAGATGACATCAATTCTCTTGACTAGCCATCGCTTCACTTCTCTTAACAAGCTCTGACAAGCTTAACAAAACCTTTAGAGAAGTTAAAGACGTGACTGATGTGGAAAACTCCTCTGAACGGAGCTGCTTCTCTGGGCTTTGGCAGCAATCCTTCAAACTCTTTACAAGTGGTGTTGAATCCAAGTATCTCAAGGTAAAATCTGAAACTTTATGACTTAATTTCTTTTGCTTCAAATAAAAATGATCCAAACGTTAGACACTAAAACAGCTAGAGACGAGGTGCTGCCAACAAAAAAAAGGAACTACGCTTCTTTTTCCTCAAGAGGTACTTAAAGAAATATGTCTGTTGTAAAACGAAGAAAGGTGGGAGTAGGAAACTTACATCCAAATCACACACACACACAAAAAAAAAACATGTTTTCTTACATATCACTAATGATGTCTAGCCATGCAGATAATTTTAATTTCACGTGCTGAGGTGAGGTTTCCGCCTCCACCCAGACACAATGGAGGTGAAAGGAATTTTGGTGCTTGCAGCATTGAAACACATTTAGAAAACTCTACAGCTATGAGTCTTTCCAGAAACCGAGTCCCAGTCACGCAGGATTATCCAGAAACCTTTTCACTGGAACCACTTTTCGACTGAGGAAATAGTCCCTCCAAGTACTGCTGCACATCCGCTGGATTTTTCCAAAAACGAACAGGGACACGATTTTCTCTGATTCTTCTGGAAAATACTGTGCGTTTTTTTTTTTTTTGATGATGATTAGTGTCATAGATGATTATACTCTATGACTCTATGATTATACCACTAAACCCTACCACTGGTCCTTTAATCAATAAAGAGATGGAATCCTTTTCCTCTGGATGTGAAGTGACGTGCTGATGAATGACGATGATGCCAAACGTTCACTTTCCTAATTGTTTTTATTCTTGCAAATACATGTAATAACATTTAAAAAGATCTAATTTAACTCTGGAAACTTTTCTTCTTCATAATACATAATAAAAAAAAAAAAAGATCATGTGGTCTTTTCATCTGCAGCTTTGAAATCTGCTGCAGAGGCTTCGATGAAAAAAAAAAAAAAAACAAAAACGCAGCATTGAACCCTGACAGCGGCCTCTCAACACTTTCTTCACAACAGCTTGTGAGTCTTGTCAGCGCGGTGAGAAAGACACAGGAAAGATGCCATGCATAACATGTAAAGAACAACCCCGGTTAGTTTTCACACGACTATTGGTCGTTCGTACCTGCAGGGGGCGGGGCTTCGCTCTCCGCCGGCTGCTCATTGGTCTCCTGAGGCTCGGCTTGGCCGGGCTTCTGCGGGAGAGAGATTACAGGTCAACAACAGTCTCCGACACCAGACACAAAGTTTCCCCTGATTTTTTTTTTTTTTTTTTTAATGTTTTCTAATCAGTTGAAACAACAACAAGCTGCAGCGTTTTTTTTTTTTTTTCATGTTTTGATTTGAAAGATGTGGACATGAGCTACAAAATGAGAACCAGAGATGCATACCAGCAGGACTAGAACATTTTGCTGGCATTGCAGTGGTTAATTACGTCTTATATCACTCATCTAAAGTGGATTTTAGGATACAGCCGACCAAAAATAATAAACAGGTTCAGTCTGCCATATCTGCCACCCCCCCCCCCCCCCTCTGTTTTCCATACTGCACCTCTGCAGCGCCGCCTTCCTCAGTCTCAACCTCGCTGGCCTCTTGAGTACCGGCAGACGTGGCTTCTGTTTGATCGACGGCTGTCTGCTCCGATGATGATGCAGAGGTTTCATCCGCGACCTCGGAGGCGTCCGTGGCAGCTTCTGGCTCCTGGAGAGAAAGAAAAAGAGAAGAAGAGAGTGAAGATCACTCGAGGCTGAAACAAACAAAAACAACAATGTGCAGTTTCTCATTTTTTTGGTTTTCAGTTTTTGTGCTACTGAGATTAAAACAGGCAGTTTCGGCACTTATGTTATTAAAATAGATCTGCTGTTGATTCAGTAAAATCATTAAAGATGCTAGAATAAAATATTTAGACAAGTGACTGAGACAAAAAAAAACAATCTTGTGCACAATTCTTGGAAAGTGCAAAAACAATTGTGATTTTTCAACTTAAAGTCAGGCCCTCTGCAGCTGATGGTTGCAAATTTTTTACTTTTGTGTTGTTTTATTTTATTTTTTTAAAAAGGTAACCATAAGCAGACTAATAGAAAGAGATGATATTAATATTTTGTTCATTTATGTCCATCGCAGCTTGTTCATTAATATTCACTTATTGTCAAAAGCTATTTTAAAAAATACCTCCAATAAAAGGTTTGGTGACATTAAGGGCTGCAACTAATGATTATTTTCTCAACTACAGATTCATCATTTTTTTCTATAAAGTGTCAAACAACAGTGAAAAATGTCTCCAGCCTAACGTGACATCTTCAAATGTCTTGATTTGTCTGGCCAAACAGTCCAAAACCCAAAAAGATATTCAGTTCACTGTCATGCATGAGAAGAAATTTTGGCGCTGGCGTTGTTTAAAAAAAAAAAAATTATTATTCATCTTCTGTCAATCTTCTTGATTAGTTTACTAATCTCTAGTGACATTTAATCCCAAAACTTCAACGTGCCAGAATATTCTTAAAAACCCTTGTGACTCAGCTTTCGGCGTTACCTACTGGAAGCTAAACAGCACAAACAATCCACCTCAGCCGCTCACAATGCTGCAAAAATAAGTTTCAGATGTGTGGCGGGTGAGCTGAGGGAGAAGAGGCTCGGCTGTGCCAGAAATCCACAGCTACTCCTGTTTTTTAAAAGGGGGTTGTGGTTAAACCCCCGATTAACATATCTGTTCATTTCTTCACACTTCAGCGCAGTTTACTGGAGCAGGAAGAAAACGTACTGTACACATACAAGTGTTTGTTGGACTACGAGCTGTTAGGTGGATGGAAAGCAGGTCAGATTAAAGTGTGGACATCAGCAATTTGGGTGTTTTTTTTTTAAGTGATAAGCAAAGTATGTTCTGATAAGAAAAGCATGATCTAACTGTTATAATTACTGGTTCATGATACCTGCAGATATCAGAGCTGAGAGCTGATAAAACTATGAAAATCCAGGCAGCACTTTTAAGTAAAAAAATGTTCTCGTGTTGCTGGGAAGAAGGAACTCACACAACTACATACTTGGGATTCAGCCTCGGGTCACTAACCTGCTTCGGCTCATCGTCGTCCTCTTTGCGTTCCTCGCTGCTCTTGCCATCTGAGCCGGAGGCCTCAGCTGCATCGGGGACCTTGAGCTCAGGAGCAGCTTGGTCGGGGTCGACCTGGGTGGGTTCAACCGCTTCCTCAGAGTCCGACACGTCGGAGCTAGACCTCGGTCTGGACTACAAATCAGAAAATATAAGGAAAAGGTTTCATGAAAATTAAACGTTTTAGACACATGATGTGAAATATGTTTGGCAGATTGTATTAGTGTTGTCTTCTGCATGCTGGCTACATTTAATTTGACCAGCTGGAGGTCGGGGGAACAAAAGAAACTAAAAACAAAAGTGTCTGCTTTTAATTCTGTTCAGTAGAAACATCTTTGTTCTATTAGAAGTCTGTAAGCAGAGAAAGACTAGAAATACTCTGCCTCGCTGTTGTATGCCTCCGCCAAACAGTCAAGTTTACATCCATGTCTGTCCAAACTCATAATATTTATAGTGAGGACTTTGAGGAAATTTAATAAAAAACGGTTATTAAGTCTATTTTCCTTGTATGTGTTCACATGCTTGGCCGATGAAGCCGATCCTGTTAGAACACAGAGTTGTAGCCATGACAGCGGACGATGAATCAGATATATGATGTTGCGGCGAAGATGCTACAAGTTGTAAAACGTGGATGAGATGAAGATCTTTACAATCACCACAGTTTCAAGGTGAGTTTCAGTATTCGATAGTCACAATCTTTCCTTCTGTCCCTGAGTTATGGTGTTGAATAACAGCCAGAAAAAAGTGTTTTTGCAGAACATTATGATGTTCATCCTATTAGATATTTGTGTGAAACTTTGTCATAATTAGCGTTTGAATTCTTGAGTTATGGCCAAAAATCAGTTCATCATTGATGCCAAGTGGACGTTTGTGCCAGATGTGATGAAATCCAGGCGTTCCTGAGATATCGCGTTCACGAGGACGGGATGAACGGACACACGGATGGATGGACAGGCGATCTGAAAACATAACGCCTCCGACCACGACTGTCGCCGGCGCGGAGGCATAAAGACGCAGTATAAACCGCAACAATTTTCGCTGTCAGACACAAAGCCAAGTAATCAGGGCCTCCCACTGTTGTAGACAGAACTACAATGAGCCATTAACACACGAACAGACGCACACGCACGCGCGCACACACACACACACACACACAATTTGTCTCAGAAGATTATCATTCTGTCACACACACAGTTTCTGTCCAAACAGCATTATTCACTGCATCACTGGGCCAACATAAAAGAACAGAGACAAGACTTGAATACACACACAAAGACACACACATACATACACACACACACACATACAGAGTTAAAGTCACACACACAGACACACACACACACACACACTTGAAATAACACCCGAGCAAACTAACACAAACTAACAGATACAGGACAGACGAGTAGACGTGAAATGTGCCTGTGTGTATTTCAGAAGCGTAGAACAACACTGGAGCTACTGTCCATCCATTCACACATTATTACAGTCACTGGACAACAGTTATGTGTGTCTCTGTGTGCGTTATGATGGCGGCTGTTTCTTGCTGCTCTGAAATGTTCAGGACTAGTTACTTTTAGTTTGAATTTAATAGATTAAAAAGCTTACGTACCACTTTTAAAATCTTACCACTACATTTCATTATCATTATCTTGTTTGTGCCGTTAATATATAGATAAAAATCAGATATAAATGATGCATAAATAAAAGAAACTACCTCATAACAAAATTACATTCTGCATGTCATCACTGCTGAAGTAATACAACACTATAATTAAGCAATTACAGTGATAGTTTGACTTTTTGGGGAATATTTTTTTTTGTTTTCTTGTAGTAAGTTAGATGAGAAGTCTGTCTGTTAAATACAAGGCTACAACCAGCATGGGGATTTGTTAGGCTAACTGTTTCCCCTTTTTTTCTAGTCTTTATGCTACGCTAACTGACAGCTGGCTGTAGAATACACATTAGTCAAACAGGAAACACACTTGTTCACTTTTTTTGCTGAGAGTTAGATGAAAAGCTTGATGCCACTCTCATGTCTATCTGCAGCCAGTTAGCTTAGCATAAGCATCTCTTAAGCTAACCGATTAACATATTATATATCACTTGTTTAATCATACAAAAACCAAACACTTTGGGTTTTTGTATGACTAAAGAGAGAGAGGGGGGTGGGGGGGTTATGTGCTGGACTATTTCTTGTAACTTCCTGGAGTTGCCACTGGTTGCCTGGAAACTGCTCCTGGCAAAGAGATGGTCCAAAGTTATACAAACAACATGCAATGTGTACTCCCACAAGAAGCTAAGTCATGTTGTGATGACATATGAGGGATAGTATTTTATTTATGGTGAAAGAAGAGATAAAAAAACTACATTTTACACTCAAGCCTGACTTGATGACGTTTTTTCTGATGCAGATAGTGAATGAGGAGTACTAAGTTTTCCTTTTGTAGATATGGCCACGACTGCCCTTTCACTGTTTTCCTTTTTTTTCAATACGTGTGCCAGTCTCATCTCCTTGGAGACGGTGGTTAACAGCTGGACCTTGTTGACGTAGGGACTACGCAAGCAGCACACGGATAGAGAATAATAAAAAAGTGTGAAAGCCAGAACCAGTTAGGGGGGATTAGAGGGAGGGGAATGTAATCAAACTGTGCTTTAAACTCAAACCCAGTGTGAAAACATCCTGAGGTAAAACTTGGCTTCCAGCTGAGCGGCTCCATGGCAGCAGCAGAGTGTTTAATGTCATGCTTTCCCCTTTCCATAAACTGTAAAAAAAAATAATGGACTTAGCCACTGTGACGTCACCCGTTGGTTTGAAGACTCCTGTTTTGAAGCGAGTCATTTTGACAGTCACCATCTTGGAATTTTGGAGCCAGAAGTGACCATATTTGGACGAGAGGGTTGCGCTAACCCTAACGCTAGCTGCTAGCTTGGTTAGCACAGTGTATTTACAGTCTATGGTTAACTGTGATGATGCTAATGCTAATTTTCAGACTTTTTTAGATTACCAAAATGCACAGTGTATTTACAGTCTATGGTTAACAGTGATAACTGTGACTTAGCATTAACTGTGATAATGCTAATGCTAATTTTCAGACTAATTTTAGGACTTTTTCAGATGACCAAAATGTTACAATTAACTTGACTGAACTGTAAACACGCTGAAATAGCGACAACGCCTATACTCTGTGAAGCTGGGGTTACACCATGATTACTTTACCTAACCAATGTTGTCGCCATGGTAGCAACTTGTCAATCACAAGGTAGCCACACCCTAAAGCATAACCTGCTATATCGTCTATTTTACTCTAAATGCGACCATAATTTACAAAATAAACATCATGTTATATTGAAGCGATTAAGACCATAAACTCATCAGGAAACAGTTTACTGAGGCAATAAATCAAGTGAGAAGTAGCGTCATTTTCTCATTGACTTCCATACAATTGGACTTCTTTTTGGAGCCAGTGGAGTCGCCCCCTGATGTCCATTAGAGAAAATGCAGGTTTTAGTTTAAGGTTCCTTTCTCTAGCCTCAATTTCTCAGATGGTTCAGGGGTTCAAACTGGTGATCTTCCAATCATTACTTGCTTCTCTCACTTCTACGCTACTGTTTGCATGTATTTATGTATCTGTCAATACAGTAATGTGCCTAAAATTTTTGTTTGACACCCGAAAACTCCTCACCTCTTGCCCCACTTTTGTTCCCTCCTCCTCTGTCTTTTCTTTTTCCTCTTCATCGCCAGAGGATTTGGATTTCTTCTTATCCAAGTTTGTTGGTTTGGTTGTACTTGCAGGATCCAGCAGCTGCTCAGAGACAGTCTCGCTGTCTTTCCCCACACAGGGGAGCTCTGCATGGGATGACTCGGCAACATCTGTCATGGACTCTGAGGCAACAGTATATAATGATTAATGTTAAAATTATACAAAATTGGGTAAAACTAAACCACAACCACCTGAACAGCTGAAAAAAAAAACTTGTATTTAAGAAATTTTTGACAAATTGTTAAATAAAAGCAGAATGTAGAATAATCAATCAGCAGGTGCAACATATGTACTGTAAAGAGAACAAACACACCCAAAAAAAACAACTTACCAAGTGTAGGTTTGGCATCTACATTATCTTCTTCTGTGATGTTGGAGAGCTTAGTTTCCACACCCTCTTCTTCTTCACTGGTGGCTGGTTCTGGTTTGATGCTCTTCTTCTTCAAAGTGATGGAGTCCTCGGTCTCCTGCTTGGCATCCTGGGCTAGTGAGCACAGCCTACACACACACACAAACACACAGACGTGTAAATCATATTTCTCACTAATTTGGAAACACCTTAAGTGATTTAGACAGACTAGAAATACTGTGGAGGTCACCTAGACATTTATATATTTGCAACAGCGCATTTTCACTCTGACTGGAGCAAGTCCCAGTTAGTTATAGCCTAATGTTGATACTCTAGTGAGCTGAAATACATGTATAATATGTTTAAGAAGCCAAATTTAACCTACAGGAGCTTCTGACAACTTGTTTAACATGTTTTGGAGGAAATAAATTCCTGGCGAGTGAAAACAAGTCGACAGCGTCTCCTGACATCTTCACTGCAGAAACTGACCGGGGACAGAGTCCTCTGTCAAGCAGCCAAGAATTACAGCTGTCCCTTTAAGTCATGATGAGGAGCTTAAAGATGGTCTGAAAAAATGAAAACAGCTAGAAAATAATCATCTTGACAGGGGAATGTGTAAGTATGTGACTGACAGGCAGAATGAAGAATTAGCTTAAAAAGCACCCTGTGGAGTTTCTGACCTCTAGTAGCGCTATGGAGCAGTTTTGGTTTTTTTTATATATATAATTGGGTCAATTTGTGATTTTGTTTGTCTTCATGCATGTACATGAGGACTCACATGCACACTGGTGACATGATACACAGTCATGCTAATTGTGTCACATTATTCTAATGATCTACAAGTGGCTGTAATGTGCCAAGAACAAGCAAAGGCAGGGACGAAGAAAAGTGGTGAGTAACACTCAGTGTAAACAAAACTCCACAGGACACCTTTAACCTAAAGGGGACATATCATACACATTTCCAGGGTCTATATTTATATTCTGGGGCTCTGCTGGAATATCTTTACAGTTCAAAAAACTGCTTATTTATCTTATACTGGTCCTTTATGCAGCCCCTCAGGTCAGCCTCTGTCTGAAACAGGCTGTTTTAGCTCCTGTCTCTTTAAGGCCCCCCTCCCGATGAGCCTACTCTGTTCTGATTGGTTAACTCCTGAAAGCTTCATCTTGGCAAACTTCCGGTAGCTCTGGAGGCTTTGTAAACAAACAGTATTATTGGGATTTCTTTCTCTTCTTATATTCGTTCTTTACTCAAAATGTCAACTTCTCAAATACATAAGTGCATTTTTGAGCCCAAATTCAATCCAAAATATGTGTGTGGACAACACGAACAACCCTAGGGATCAACCTTAGCAAAAAAGGCTACAGGATGGACGGCCATTTGCGGGCATGCACGAACAATCTGACGTCAGTTCAATGGGGAAGTAAAGGTAACTTTGCAAACTAAGAGTTGATAGCAGATTGAAGCGCTGGCGCTTGATTTGTAGCTGGCAGCTACCTCACTACCTCAGCCTTTCTGGTAGGACTGAGTATGTCTCACTGGGAGGATGCAGGTCTAGATCGCTCCCCGTCACCTGTGGTGTTCCACAAGGATCAGTTCTCGGCCCCAGCCTGTTTACATGCTTCCCCTTGGATGTGTCATCAGCAGACATGGGATATCTTTTCATTGCTATGCTGATGATACCCAGCTGTACATCAAAGCCCCTCTGCAGCAATCAAGCCTTAGCACTTGTCTTAAGGAGATAAAGGCCTGGATGAGCACAAATTCCCTCCAAATAAACAGCAGCAAAACTGAAGCTCTCCTTATCGCCACTCCACACCAGATTCAGTCATCTCACCTTTGACGGCCAGGACGTCCCCCTTTCCTCCTCAGTCACTAATCTGGGTATTAGGTTTGACCCTCAGCTGACTTTTGATGACCATAAGACATCTATGCAAAACCTCTTTCTACCATCTCAAAAACATTTCTAAACTCCACCTCTCTCTCAGCCTGTCAGATGGAGAGAAACTTGTCCATGTGCGGCCAATGTGCTCTTCACAGGGATCCCTGGCAGGAGCATCCACAAGCTCCAGTACATTCAGAACAGCGCTGCCAGGATCCTGATGAGAGTGTAAAAACACAAACACATGACACTAATTCTGTTTTCATTGCACTGGCTCCCTGTCTCCTTCAATGGACATCCACCTCCCTACCTATAGGAACTGATCACACCACAAACCTCTACCTGCACCCTCAGATCTGTCAGCAGCTCGCTCCTCCGGGCCCCCAGTACTAAGCTCCGCACCATGGCGGATCGAGCCTTCTGCTCTGCTGCACCACGCATATGGAACAGCCTTCATTACCATCTGAGGGAAACACAGAGGCTAGTCTCTTTAAAAACAGGCCTAAAAAACTTTCTATTCAGGAACTCTTATAATTATTATTTTCTTTATGTTGTGTATTCTATATTATTAATACTGTAGCACTTTGAGTTTCACTATATGTGATACTACTAGTATCTTGGGGAAACTTTCCTAACAGGACTAATCTAACACTGTGTTTCTTTGCCTCAAAAGAAAAAAAAAAAAAAAAAGTCAAAGTATTTTCATTGACTGGCTCAGATTTGAATATTTTAGCGTAGAATTCATAGAGGAAAATCATAGACATGAAGTGATGTCATTCATTCAGTCACTCATCTGCTGCCCATTTAATCCTTTTCACGGTAGCAGGGATTTGAAGCCAATCCCAGAATGCACTGGGCAGAAGGCCAGACAGTCATTCACAGGGAGAGCGAGCGCACGCACACGCACACACACACACACACACACACACACACACACACAACACTAATCACATCCTGTTCATATGCTCAATTTAGAGTCTCCAATCCATCTAAGCTGTGTGTCTTTGGACTGCGTTACCTGCTGAGCTGACATGATTCCAAAAAGCAAAGTTGTAAAAATCCAGTGACAAAAGCAAAAACAGGAGTAAGAGATGATGAGTGAGACAATGTGAGTCAAGTGAAAACCCTAAAAGAGCTCACTAGTCACAAGTTTGGAGCAAATACAAACTACTTTATGCTCTGCATTTGGTTTAAGCCCAGTTTAAATGATCAACCTTCTGATAACCATCATCACGTTTACTGAACAGGATCAAACATTCTTTGTAGGGCTGCAACTAACCATTATTTTCTCAATTAATCAATTAGTTGTTTGGTCTAAAAAATGTCAGAAAATGTTGAAACAGTCCAACAGTCCACAACCCAAACGCTTTCAGTTTACTATCATTGAGGACTAAAAAAAAAAACCCAGAAAATATTCACATTTAAGAAGCTGGAACTAGAAAATTTAGGCTTTTTTTCTTACAAAATTACACAAAATGATTACCAATTATATTAAGTCTATCGACTAATTGTTGCAGCTCTAATTCTTTGAGGTTCTTCTTGGGGAACGACACAATCGCATTAGATTCTCAGATACCATTTACAGATAAGTTCTCTCCTCAAAACTGGTTAAATGATACTATAAGATTGATAAAGTCGCCCCTTATTTAAACCTGTAAAGCTGGAATCATGCTTCTCTGAGCTGCACGTACTGTAAGTGAACATATACCAGTTTTGCTCTGAGACGTTCGCATGGCTGTTTCTTGAAAACTTCTTATACTTACATGTGTTTGTTTACATTGTTTTGTCTCAGTTTCAGACTAAGGTTTGAGGCATGCATGCAGCTCCTCTGTAAGTCTTTGTGACCTACAGTTACCCATAACACCCTTCTTCTCTGTATAAGTTTGCAAAGATGTTTATGTGCATCTCCGGAAAAGCATTACTCTTGTTTAGCTGACTCTTTACAAACTGAGCCTCCAGCTAACAATCTGTCAACAACACATCAACTGTTGCAAGTAAAGTAATACAAACTTCCAGCACTGGGTAACATTTCTGACTTACTTCATCCAGCCTGTGTAGATATCATGTAGATTGGAGCTTTCCTCAGGTGTCTCCACCTAAACACACACAAACACAGCATCACATGAAGAGCAGTGCTTTAAGCATATTTTACCACTTTGGACCAATTCCCTCAACATTCATGTCATACATCTTTACATCTACAACCATTTGGCTGGCCAAATATTCCAACTATGATCATATAGACAGAAAGAAAAGGGTTAAAAGGGAAATAGCATATTTCCTGTGGTTCAGGAATGCTACCACTTTGATGCCACATGCTTCCGGAAATGAATCCACGCAAAGTTATCAATAAAGTGTGTGAGGGATTCAAAGACCAGATGGGAATTGATGCTCAAAATACTGAAATAACGTGGTCTCTGTTGGAGAAACTCCCTTTAAGTATAGGTAGGTTTCAGATTTTAAGCATTCTTGAGACCATTTTTATCTATTGTGGTCTTCCAAAAACTCTTGTCAGCAACATTTAGGGATATTTTTAGCCAAACAGCCTGACACCAGAAACTGACTGACCAAGCTCAGGTTTCTCCATGGCAGACATAAGAAACAGCACATTTGTAATCTTTGTGCATGTTCTGTACAGTGAGTACAAAAAAAAAAACAATAAAAGTGGTGACACGTGGGGAGAACAACCTGTATTATAGCTCGAAGAATGAGTAAACAAAACACTGTGACTTCACTTACAGGTTTGATTTTGACTTTGTTTTTTGCAGAGTTTATCGATATATGAAAAGACTTTAATCTGATTGAATCATGACTATGCATAAGTGCACTGACTGGACATTGTGGGCTCCAATTCACAGCTATTTTTTTTTTATCATCCATTACAATTTCCTACAGCTCAAAGTGATTGCTAAAGTTTCAGCAAAAATCCCAAAATATTCCATTTTCTTTCATGTAAATCAAGGAAAAGCATCAAATTCTCACATTTGAGAACCTATGAAATGTTGACCTAAATTACCTAAATGATAAATCAGCTATCAAAATAATTGTTGATTAATTTTATATCAATCAACTAATCGGTTAATCGATTAATTGTTGCAGCTCTAGAGCATTTTACTAAAAAAACAACGACTTTTCTCACTAAATACTTTAAAAATGTGAGGAGGTTTTGAATAGGGGGTCAGTGTGCAGCAGCAGGCCTGCAGCAGGCTCCTGTAACATAATGTTCTTTTCTTCCAGCAGGCCTGGACGAGCAGCCATGTGCTTTTAAACACACACAGGACTGACCTGCAGCTTACTGACTGTAACACTGAGGCAAAAATCATCTTCAATTCACACTTATAATTAATTCAGGATCTTATAAAACATGCAAGACGCGTGTTTCGGCACAAGAAATCGCAATAAAATGACCAATTTGACCAGATTTAACAAAAATTAGTCAAGTAAAACCCAGTCAGGTTGGTTCAACACTCAAAAAGGCTGCAAACGTTGAAGAATCAGGCCAAACTTCTTACCTGAGTAACGTGTTTTTCCAGCACCTTGGCAGCTTTCTGGTAGCCGTTCACCTTCAGATGCTGGTAAATGAGAAACAGCAGAGCGTCGTCCTCCTCAGAGGCCATGCTGCCCGACAGGACCGGCTGACACGACTGGGAAAGTGGATGAAATGTAGAATATTATTGACCAGTTATTAACAGTTCAGTTCATGCTCGCTATTCAGCGTGCGCCCATGCGCGCTGACGACGCCCACCTCGAAATGCAGCATGGGAAGTGGAGTCTTTTTTTTAGGAGCAGCGTTGAGACGACTACAAAAGCATCTTTACCTCACAAAAATGGACATATGACGCATTTAAGAAGAAAATTGTGTCTATAAAATTGTCAAAACATAACTGTAGGCTGTGTGTACATATAATAGATAAAACATTGGAAGAATCATAGTTTCTACGATTGTTGTATTAATACTGCAAGCCAAGTTTATTAAAAACATGCGTTGAAATTCATTTCTCCGTAATTAACCACCTTAAAATGACTTTAGTTTGTTACGTATCCTCTTCCTGATGAAAGAGGACACATTTGTTTTAAAATAACAACAACAATTTGCAACTGTAATAAAATTGTAATCAAATTTACAATTACAACAACATTTTTGAATAGTGATTTTTTATTTTTTTAATAACTACGGGTCAAATTTAACCTGGAACACTTTCTATATACAAAAATGTGTATCGCTTACACAAACAATTTACAAGTTGAAATTTTTCCTTTTTTTTCATATTCTGGGTCACTTTGGAAAAGTCATAAAAATTTCAGGCTTAAATAATGATGTTGAGTGTTTTTACTGCTCCCAAATCTAAAAATTGGTCAAATTTGACCTGAACAGTGTGTAAGGGTTAAAGGCCCATGATAATAACAATGTGTTTTTAAAGCCATATCATTTTAATGAATAATTAATATTGGTTTTATTGAGAAATTCGGGACATTTAAGGTCTAAAATGATGTGTTTTAAGCGTGGATGGACAACTGTTTCTCCTCTAAAGGAGCCACAACAATGTCTGGCAACAGTCCTCCATGTACTGCTCCCTGCCAGTGAATCAGGCTTTAATAATCCACACACCAACTCTTTCACCACTTGGTTTGCTGGAAACTTGGAGTGGGACGTACTGCCAGCTCTCCAGCAGAGTCAAAGTGCCCCACTCAAGTCCAGATTGTTTGTACTATTCAAATAAGGAGCAATTGTTTGAAATAAGTCAAGAGAAGTCAAAGGAAATACAGTAGACTTTAAAAGATGTTGATAGAAGTTCTTCAAGGGGACCAAAGTGACTTTACCTTCATTCTTTTGGTTTTTCTGCCTAATTTACATGTAGGTGTTTTAAAATTCAATTAAGTTCTATCTCTTATGATATTCTCAACACGTCTCTGAACCTTCAACATGTGCCTGACCTGTGGAAGCAGCCCAAAAGCTTTTAATCATTTCAGGCCAGTCCAAGCCCTCACTTCTCTTGTAATGAAAACCTTTGAAAACCTTGTGAAGACGGAGCTTGCAAGGGAAACCGAGCGTGCAATCTGCCTATAGGGCACACGGAGGAGTCGCAGATGCTACAATCACCCTACTTAACCTTTTGTTTAAACACCTAGAGGGGAATAAAACCAATGCTAGATTGCTATTTATTGATTTTTCTTCAGCCTTTAATACTATCCAAACCCACATCTTAGCCATGAGGTTGACAGAGCATTTCGAGTTGAGTCACAAACTTTGAGTAATGGATTTTTTGACAAACAAAGGTTGAAAGTGAACGGCGTCTTTATCAGATTCATTATGTTCCTCTACTGGAACATATCCCCTGCACCCAAGGGATGAGTTCTCTCACTTATACTTTATATTCTGTGTACAAACATGTGCCAAAGTAAGCATGAGAAAAGGGCCATATTGAAATTTGATTTAATTCAGTCATTGTGATTCCAGCCATGTCCCGGTCATTGATAGGTTCGTCCCCTGGTGCGATGAATCTTTCTTGGAGCTAAACATATCCAAGACGAAGGATATGATCATAGATTTCAGAACTCAAGGTTCAAGACTACGATCATTAAAGACTGTGGACTGTTTAATAAGCTTCAAGTATCTTGGGACAGTCAAAGACTCTAAATTGACCTTTGAAGAATTGTGAAGCAATGTGTAAAAAAAGGGACATCAGCGTTTGTTTTGTCTCTGAAAACTGTCCATATTGATTAAAATCATAATGACCATCTTTTATTGGGCTTTTTATTGAATCAATCTTGTCTTTTTCCCTTGCGTCACGGTTTGGTGAACTCTCTCTGAAAAACAAAAAATTCTCTAAACCAAATTGTCAAGCGAGCTAGTAAGCTTATAGGTGAGTCTCAACTCAACCTATGAGTTCTTTACTCCTCACAGCTGCAGCGTAAGATGAGCTCTGTTCTTCAGGACTGTGCCCCCCCCCCCTTCCCTTACATAGTGAATTCCAGCTCCTTCGCTCCAGCTGTCGGTTTGTGGCCCCTGAGTAGAGAACAAAATGATACAGAAATGCTTTTGTTCCTGCAGCCGTTGCACTACTAAACAAGGCTAGCACGACATGATGCACTTCACCCACGCATGACATTTTAAGCTTTTGAGTTAGTGAGAGAGTGAGTGTGCGTGTTTGTGTGTAGAAGCACTCAGTCGTGACCTTAGGAGTTCTTATATTCTGATACTGTTTTTGATACTATGATGATACTTGTCATAATGTATTTTGTTTTAATGTCTTTTTGAATCTGTGTTACTGTCTTGTTTTTAACTCTGGATTCTGAACTCTGAATTTCCCGTTTGCACAACAAATTTACCCATGGGTACTAACGAAGAAACTTTGAACCATAAACAATTGCTATCAATCATCTATCCATCCTCCATTGATTATTGTTTATAACTTTCAAAACTGACGTTTGAACCAGCTGCAACATGCCTTGAGTTGTGCAAAGCTTTTGTGCAGCTCAAACAAAGACATGTGGAAAATATTACTCTGGGCCCTTAATGTTATGTTTCCCCCTCTATACTTTTCCTTTGCTTCTTGTTTACCATGTGAGCCATATATACTAGGCCAGTGGTAGGCAAATAGCGGCTCGTGGGCCAAATCTGGCCTCCAACAAAAATATTTGAACCACTAATGAAAGCTGAATTTTTTTCTTCTTTTATAGATTACATCAAATCTTTTACAAGACTCTTCATAACAATATAAACTAAGACTCACCTAAATCCTTATAAACATGAGTTTGTATCCTTTTATACTATTATACAGACATTTATTTCAATAACAGTACTTCAGCTTCAACCGTGGATGAAGCAGGCTGCTATTTATTGTGTGTGGATTAATAATGGGGATTATGACATTTGCCCTAAAACAACCCTAAAACTGTTTTATATGAACAAAAACATTAAAAAAAACATGTGTTTTCACCATGCCTGTGCAACGTTGGCCCCAAAATAAACAGTGCTGAAAAAAAATCTGGCCCATGGTTGAACCTCATTGCTGACCCCTGCAGTAGGCCTTTTGAAAATGCCACATGTGCCAAAAATGCATAATTTTCCCACCAAACGTGGCCATTTTTCCACAGAAATCAACTAACTAATATTATCTTATCTTAGGCAACAGCACTAATAAGCTCTGAACGTTTTCTTGCTCATGTCTGTATAATTATTTAACTATCCCTCATTGCTGCATCATATCCTTTATCCCCTGAGTGTTTATTTGATGTTTTATTTCTTGATTAATGTGACTTATTTCCGGTTATCTCTGGATGACTGGATGCGGTTTTGCATCTGTATAGTGCGTTTCGTTAAGACAGAAATTCCTGGTTTTCTTTGGAGTGCCAGCTGGCTCCTCTTCCTGCGGTCATACCGCTCGGCTGATGAACTGTTCGCTATAAACAGGCCAGTCTGTTATAATGACTGTCAGCAGAAAGTACAGAAAGACATTAAAGTAACGTATAGCCGCTAAATAAATGGTGTTAAGGGGGCTTTATTGCCGTTTTTTTCCCCTGCGTCAAGTAACACAATTAAAACCAATGACAGCGGATGTTAAGCAATTCATCCTTCAAAATAAAAGTGCCAAAGGAAAAACTAAACGTATGCCAGTTACGAACACTGGAAGCAGGAATAATTTTAGCAACGTGTCTTCTTTCTCTGTTAGTTAAAGATATACTATGCAAGATTTTCCTGAAAAACAATGTGTAGACTCATACAAAAGTAATCCCTCTCAATCATCAATAGAAGTGTGTGGCAGTGTATTTATCTGCAGAGACTCTGGCCTCTGCCTGTGTTTTCTTATTTTCTTGTTATATATTTTGCTGTGTTCGGGATGTTTCTGGCTGTCAACATTTGGGCAGTGGGTGTGTAGCCCCCAGCCAATAACAAATAACAGCGTACAGGGTGTGAGGTCAGGACTCGTAGCGACCAGGTTACATTGCTGTCTCTGTTTCTCTCCTCTGCTCCTCTCTGCTCTTTGTCTGTGTGTGACGGATGTGTAAAGAGCTGCAGGTCTGTGTATCTGCTTGACCGAGGGCAGGACTGAGCTACACACACGCAGAGCAGAGAGGCCACAGCGGACAGAATGAAGCTCCACATTCACACAAAATCCCACAATGTGGCACCTTCCTGCAGGGCTGTGTGGAGGTGTAGGTGTGTTTATTTGTGCTTTACAACATAACTGCATGAAACAATCTGAAAAATAATGTTTTATTGATCTGATTCACGGCTTTGTTCTTGCTTCCGCCACTCCCTCTCCCTATTCATTCTCTAGCTCGCTCAACCACCGCTGCTCTCTCTCTCTTTCGCTCTCTCTGTTCTCAGCTTGCTCTGGTCAACCCAGGGAGGAGGGGCCAACTTTGAATGCTGTGTTTACAAACACCAATGACAAATCCTGCATAGTATACTTTTAACTGATATTAATGTTAACCTGGGGCAAAGTCGTAGCTAAAGAATAAAAAATATGAAAAGAGAGAAGTAAGATATTATTATGAGATTTAGCTATATGTAACTAGGGGAATACAAAATCCAAAGTTACCTATAAACAGCAGTTAGTTAGCTAGTTTCATTCTAGCGTTAGCTTACATGTAACATCAAGGTCACTAGATAACTTTAGCTTAGTTGACAGTTAAGCCCAGAGTCTAAGTTATGTCTCTGGTGTCATAATCATATTATATTATATATTATATTATAAAAATTATGCATCATGCATGATATAATGCTAGTTTTAAATATAAAAAATGCAGACTGAGGCAAAAACATGGGCTAGCCTGCACTCATAAACTAGCGAAATGAAAAGTATTTGACGTGTGATGGTAATCCAATGGTTAATTTGGCATCATGTATAGCTTAGGTCACTATAACTGTCACCAAGTAAAGCTAATTTTTGAAAAGTTATGGTTTTGGAGAAAGCAAAAGTACAATTTACACCCACGTTTTTCATAGGTACTGGCTACGGCTATGGAACCAGTTCAATAATTTAATAATTTACTGACTTTTGACACGGAATGGGATTCTGTGCTAGTAGTCCACAGGCTGTTGGTCCGGACTGGTTTTCCATGCTGATTTTTGCTATTGGTACGGAAAGGGTTTCCGGAATTATTACCAGACCTCTTGTGGGCCACTAACTGGACATTTTTTACCGCCATGTTTGGCTTTTTTTTTTTTATTTTTTTTAACCATATTTTACTGTTTTAACCCAAGCCACGAACTTTCCCTAACCCCTAACCAAGTGGTTCAAGTGCTTAAACCTAACCGTTTGAACCCAGACTTGATAAGGATTGGCATGTCACCTGCAAGTAAAAACGTTCCTCCGTTTTAAAACAATTTGAACTTGATCACGTGATATCGAGCAATCAATACCAATGCGCATGCGTAATAATTCCGTACCAGCAATAAACGGACTGACACGGAGGAATCCGTACCACACTCTGCTCCTGAGTGTTTTACTTCGGCAGGTCAGACCGGTAGACTGGGCGTGTTATTGCGGCTGCTTGACTCCGGTCGTATTTCATCGGGAGTGTGGACGCTCAGACTGAAAGAAGGAAGGTTCTGTTGAAACTTGAGGACATGCGGCGTCTTCTACAAACTTTCCGCAAACCAAACTCGCTCCGAGCTGAAGAAAGACCCGAAGTGTGAAGAATGAACTGAAGTGACGGAGAGGAAGAGGAGAGGAGAGGAGAGGAGAGGAGGGAGAAGAAGAAGCCGTTCACTCCCATTGATCCTTTATCGAGGTATTGATTTAGGCCTGGCTGTGAAATAATACAGCTGTTCCGAGGAATAGAGGTGTGTTGAATTAGAAAATGTGCTGATTTTAAACACAACCTAGAACTGTCTGGATAGTTTACACCTGGATACGCAGAGATGTCAGACTTAAAATCCAAATTAACACTTATAATGACATGTAGGCTACTGTATTTTTAATAGAGTCCAGACCTTTCTTTTTAACCTTCATACAAGCTAAAGGCTTCATCAAAACTAATTTTATTCAGTACCAGTCTGTGCTTGCACCGTTTGAAGTAACACACTCAAGGCTTTTCACAGGAAAGTCCAGCACACACACATAAAAGTAGATGGAAAGGTGTGTGTCCAGTGCTGTTTCCATCAACACCAGTATCTCATCTGGTGGGAAACCAGTTCAGACAGCAGCAGTAATGGTCTCCAGCTTTGTGACCAGTCAAGAGACAGCTGTTTTTAGTCATGTCTTAGACATAAAATCAACATTGGATGCTGCTGCTTGGCTTCAAAGTTTATAAACATGTAACAAGTATACAATCTGCCTCTTCCCTGAGGCTTCAGTTCATTTTACAACATGTCACACTGAGAAAATACAGTGTGAAGACCTTAAAATTACCTGTACAGTCTTAATGCAATGCAGTGCGGCACTACTTTCGAGGAGTTTAATTTTGTGGTTTAGTTGACAGTATCACAGAAGCGTTAAAGGATGGGTTCACAATCTTTCAAGTCTGAAAATCAGGTGTGCCAATGAACATTGACACGTGTTTTTTTCAGTCATTCCTCCTGTTCATACTGGACAAGTGATGGGGGCCAAAATCCACAGCCCTCCCTCCCTCTGTGCAAAAATGTATTTAAAAGTTTATCTGAAGCTAATATGAAGCTTCGGTTATCCAATTTAGTCAAATCAAGTAGATATCTTTATAGTTTCAGTTTTTTTAGTGCCCAACTCCCTCTTTTTTTGTTATGATTCTTCCACTGCAGCTGAACAGGAAAACACTGTCCGTCGAGACTCAAAGAGGTAATTTTTTTTTAACTAAAAAGACTTTAACTGTGTAAGATATACACTCTTTTTGAGTAACTCAGACAGCTGAAGCCTCATATTTTTCTTCAGATATTATTAATATTTCATTTGGGCACCTGCCTGTCGTTTCAAGACAGACTTGAAACATTGTGAACCTATCCTTCAAAGAAACTCTATGGTAACTTTTAGGGAGTAGTTTGTTTCGTTGTTATATTTAATTACATTGTATTAGCGTAAGGTGTATGACAAACGTTTTAGTGCTGGGATTAGTTGATCAGTCAATCTGCAAGAAAGATATAGTCTACGTTTTCTCCAACGGAGAAGTCATCTGGCTCCGTCCTCCAAAATATGACACGATTTACTGCTTTTGTCTGTTTTATATCATTGCGCATTGAATATCTTTGGGTTTTTTTACCGTTGTCGGACAAAATAAAACATGATGTCAGCCGGGGGTTGTCAGAACTTTTAAATTATGTTTTTTCACTTTCTTTTTCATATTTTTCAGACAGAATAATCAATTTACTATGAGATTTATTTTGGGTGCAAAGTAAGTCAAACACTCTTGCAAAATAGATATTATTCTATTTTATTTTATTATTTAAGAATAAATAAAACTTAAGTAACAGACTATGATTAATAGTAGATTACTAATAATCTTCCAGGAGTTGATTTCTGAATGTATTGTACATATTATGATCAAGCAAAAAGAGCCTGGTTTGTGTTTTGTATGTGTATTAGGACTGGGTGATTTGACAACATATACTTTAAGATAATATGAAATTGTCACCCAACAGAGATTTTCCTATACCCTTTAAAATATGGTAGGTCTTATTTTCAATTTGCATAAATTTGTTGAGGTGCTTTGATTTGTCAGGTGTGTAATTTGTTGGATAAGGCAAAATCAGACATTCCTGTTTGGCTGTTTGATACATAAACTGCTTCTTAATCAGAAAAAAATCCAGCAGTATCACAATATACAGATGTGGCAAAAATTATTGGTACCCTTGCATTTTATTAAAATAATACACCATTCACCCTGATCAGTGTTGAAATTGATATTTTATTATCAATGTATGTCTATGTTTGGTTTGCAGTGGAACAGAACAAAAAAGTTGTGAAAATAACTGAATTCATGCTTATTCTACAAAGATATTCTAAAATAGCTTGGAAAAAAAAAATATTGGTACCCTTTAGAAGTTGTAAGAAATAATTGATTTGTAGTGATACTTTAAGCAGACTATTGTGTTTTAATTAGTAGCACAGGTTTTTTCAATCTCATAATCACTCATGCAGTCAGTTTAAAAGGAGAAAAATTACTCACTCTGCTGTTTTGTGCCACTGACATCACAATGAACATGGAAAACAGAAGGAAAACTAGAGAGTGGTCTGAAGACATTAGAGAAAAAGGTAATAGACAAGCATGGTCAACATAAAGGTTACAAGACCATCTCCAAAGAGCCTGATGTTCCTGTGACCACTGTTGCCAATATTATTAAGAAGTTTAAGGTCCATGGAACTGTGGCCAACATCTCTGGATGTGGTCACAAGAGGAAAATTGGCCCGAGATTGAACAGAAGGATTGCTCGAATGGTCAAGAAAGAACCAAGGAAAACTTCAATACAGATCCAAGCTGATCTTCAAGTTCAAGGTACAATAGTTTAAAGTGGCACCATGCGTTGCTGTCTGAATGAAATTGGGCTCCATGGTTGAAGACCCAGGAGGACCCCACTTCTAAGAGGGAGATACAAAAAAGCCAGACTTGACTTTGCCAAAATACATGTTGACAAGCCACAGTCCTTCTGGGAGAATGTGCTTTGGACAGATAAAACAAAATTAGAGCTTTTTGGTAAATCACATGAACCCTAAGTTCACAGAGGAAAACATGAAGCCTTCAAAGAAAAGAACATCATGCCTACTGTGAAACATGGAGGAGGCTCAGTGATGTTTTGGGGTTGCTTTGCTGCCTCAGGCACTGAGTGCCTTGAATCTCTGCAGGGCACAATGAAATCAGAAAACTATCAAGGCATTTTGGAGCAAAACATAGAGCCCAGTGTCAGAAAGCTGTGTCTTAGTTCCAGGTCACGGGTCTTCCAGCAGGATAATGACCCCAAACATACATCAAAAAGCACCCAAGAGTGGATGGGAAGAAATCGTTGGACCGTTCTGAAGTGGCCTACTATGAGTCCTGATCTGAATCCCATTGAACATCCGTGGAAAGAGCTGAAACTTGCAGTTGGGAGACGGCACTCATCAAACCTGAGAGAACCGGAGCAGTTTTCTCAACAAGAGTGGGCTGAACTACCAGTGGAGAAGTGTAGAAAACTTATTCAGAGTTACAGAAAATGCTTGACTGCAGTTATTACCTCCAAAGTCTGTGCTACAAAATATAAAGTTAAGGGTACCAATAATTTTGGCCATGCCATTTTCATTTGTTTTATTGTATTAAATAATATGTTAAGTTGTAAATCAAAAGTTTCAGTTATATTCAATGGGAAATAAAGAATGATGGAAACCATTTTCTTCTGTTAGTTTCAATTTAATACGGAGAAAACTTTTTTTTAAAAAAAGGTGTAAGGGTACCAATATTTTTGGCCACGTCTGTATGTCATTGTCACAATATATAAAATGACATTTACCATGATACAGGAGCGCTCTCTCCTGAATTATATCATGTAAAACAATCCATAAAATGCAGCTGCAAATGCTCACAGAAAAAATGTCCTCATCTCGTCCTGCACCGTGTACATTCAAAATGTTCTGTCTCTGCTCTCATGGGTACTAATATTTTCATCACTTATTATTCCTTTCCAAAAGACTATAAATGGTTAAAGAGCCCTCCTCTGAGTTTTAGCTCTTTCCGACACATGGATGTGTTTCAGATTGCAGTTACAGCCAAGTTGGCAAGTCCACCTCAAATGTGGTTCTGTGATCTACAGTTCGCCCTCCAGTGATTGCATGCTAGTGTGAGTTTATGCCGAGTCACTGCCGACATTTTTGAGCTCTACTTTCCTGGTAGTTTATTCATAGAAAATCTCTCTGTTTTGTTTTCTTTGTTCCTTACAGGGCTCTGGTAGGAAAAGATGCAGGCTGCTGCTGTCGCTCTGACTGTACTGAGTGCTGTCTTCAGCCTGGACTGCCTGTCCGCTCACTGGTCCAAACCAAACCAAATACAGCACCAGAGTGACGGAAATACTCAAAATGACGAGACGGCACCGAAGCAGAAGAACCAGCCGCACATCATATTCATTCTCACAGATGACCAGGTGTGTATTAAAGAATTTGTATGAGTGTGTATTTTCCTAAAGGAGACACTAGGATGATGTCTCCAGCAGCAATAATATTATATATAACAAGCTGTTAATCTGACTACAACAGTAGTACACTTAATAAAGGATTTTACAAATAATCCCAAAACATCAAATATATGATAACATTTATATAAGAATAAATGATTTCTTATGTATTTTACTCTACAAATTATGGGGTATTACTTTTTTTAAAAATTATTTTATTTGAACTCCCGCATCTCATACAATGCAGTACAACTGTGATGCAATTTTCTCATTTTAGTCAGTTTTTCGGGATCCAGTTTCAAGCTGCCTACTCAGCTTTTAGAACATGAAATATTTTTTACATGTATATATTACAAATTAACAAAAAAAAATGCACAATTTTTTTTTTTTTTAAAGTGTTGTGTTTAATGTGTGTATAATATATGTATGTGTGTTTATGTATAATGTAATTTAGGTGCGGGGCAAAAACATAACATTTGTAATTTAACAGTTTTATTATGGGATAAAATTGGAAAAGTAGACCAAGTCAAAAGTAATTAAAAATTTGCAGTAAAACAAATAAAACTCTCCCACACAAACATCAGTGTTTTTCTTTCTTATGACGGAAGAAAAAACTAAATCACAAATATGTACTATAAACTGACTGAAGGATCAGTTTCAGGGCGACCGGCCCACTGGGATTTCTCCCGGTGCTCCGGATGGCCAGTCTGACTCTGATGAAAACAGATATCACAGAGACATTATTTGTAGCTTCGGGGTTTGCAACACCAGCATCCAAAAAGTGACTATTTGCTGCCTTAAGAAGCCACTGAGGGGCTGCTGCTGTGAGGTTTAGTAATGACTCGTGCCTGAAATGACAAGTTTATATTGTTCTTTACAGCTCCTGAATTGTTGTTTTAACGTTGTCCGTTTGTTTCCTTCTCACATGAAATAACTCAAAATGCTCCAAGATAGGAAGAAACCAAAAACTGGGCATAAACAAATGCTGGGAACTCAGCATGACATGAGCATGGTCAAAAACTGTATGCCTCAAATCTTAAATTAACATCTTTATCAGTTATCTGAAAAGAAGGATACTCTGTCGGGTGGTCGGAGGTTTAAACATAAATACACATAGAGCTGTAAATGGCTCCTACGTTCAGAAAGATATAAAGGGTCTGTAATCTTTGTATTGACAACGATTACAAAGGTCCATCTCTGTTTAAGTTAATTCTGTTATTAAATGTAAGTAATCTGAATCTGAAACATACAACTGAACTCTTTTATGCCTCCATTACTCTATAACAGGGCTTCAACGACATTGGTTACCATAACCCGAGCATCAAGACCCCTACTCTGGACAAGCTGGCGGCGGAGGGCGTGAAGCTGGAGAACTATTACGTTCAGCCCATCTGCACGCCGTCACGCAGCCAGCTCATCACCGGCAGGTACAGACGCCTCTTCACCGGCCTCCTGCATGAAATTTAGGCAGTTTGTGCATCTGCTTGTCTGTCTGACACACACAATACTTTGAACGTTGCCTATCGGAATATGACAACTCTCAGGAAAATGATGTTTATCGGGAGCAACTTTTATTTCCAACTTAAACTGTTTGTCAATCAGATTTTTTAATGACTTTAGTTAAAGCAGTATTGATTTATTTTGAGTCTAAGGCTCTGGTGTAAATGAGCTAGCTGTTCTGAATAATGTGATTATTGATTAGTCAAGCTAACTGCAGGTTGCAGAGAGGATCCAACCCCCATCCTTAGCATTGGGAACAAATGAATCCCTGATTCTGTTATGAGGCCCTGCAGCAGCTTATCTGTACTCTGGTTAAATGACAATAACAAGTCTTTTTCTTCCAGATATCAGATCCACACAGGACTACAGCACTCCATTATCAGACCCAGCCAGCCCAGCTGTCTGCCTTCACACATGGACACGCTGCCTGAGAGGCTCCGCGAGGCCGGGTACACCACACATATGGTCGGCAAGTGGCACCTGGGCTTCTATAGGTAAGATGGAGACTGTGCAGAATATAACCTGTTACCAGGAGTAGTAACAAACACTTTAATGACTACAGAGTTATTAACCCATTTAAAAAACTTTGCTAATGAGACGAGATTATTTTAGATCCCAAGGTGGTTATTACTGCTTATTGACAACTACTCAGCTTTATATCTATTAATTCTGAACAAAGCTGAATGTCTTGACATTTTATCATTTAATAATATAGGTAAAAAAGCACAGCAGAGTTTACCACTGAAATCTTATGAATATGAAGTCTCCCTACTATCTAAACAGTCTGGTGGTTCAATAAATTTAGGCTGGACCACCATCAAAAATGACCTCATGAGGCAGCTTGATTTGCAAGATCACGACATCACGAGATCATGTGAGAATCCATCTTGTTAGGCTTCAAGTTATGCGCTTGTGTCTAAACCACCAGTGGTTCTGACCAATCAGCGTCCTATGAAGATTTTCGCGTGATCTCATGAATCCAGTTGCCTCGCAAGGTAAGATGGTGCCAAGTATTTTTTGAAAGTCCCCTTTCCAAACAGTTTCCAAGGACGACTTCTCAGATGGTTCTGTGTAACAAACAGTCTGGTGCATCAGGTTACACCAAAAAAGAGGTTGGGTGTTAGAAGTTTAAATTGAATTAAGTTGAGCCTAATAAAGCATTTTGCAAGTTAAATTCCCAACTCTGCTCAAAAAGAAGTAATACATGGATTTATAAAATACAAAATACTCTATATAGTGGTGCAATTACGTTTCTTTTTGTCTGTTATGTATGTAAATACCATTGTTAGCAGCTTTTATCTAACAGAATGTTGGAAATCTGATGCTCAGTTTTCTTTCTCTTATCTTTTCTTCCAGGAAGGCATGCCTGCCCACCAGAAAGGGTTTTGACAGCTTCTTTGGTTCTTTAACAGGAAGTGTGGATTACTACAGGTATGAGAATTATTATTGGAATAAACAAGTTAGCAGTGCATAGACTTGAACTATCTACAGACTGATTTGCATGTTCACTGCCTGTCTTTCTTACTCCATTTACACCTGGCCTTAACATGTGATATGTTTCTGGATATCCCATCTGGATCAGGAAAAACGCATGTTAAAATGAAGTGTAAATGCGCACAGAACACATTGTGATCAGAATAACCGCATCTGGAGGTGGTCTGGTTCACATTGTGCATTCTGTACAGTGTGACCACATCCTTTCAAGTTGAAAAGTCACCTGGTGAAAACCACATCCTTCCTGCTGGCTTAAGCAAGAGCTACAAAAGATATAAGTAGTAGCAGTATCTATATGGTTCCCTCCAAAATAATATATGATGCCTGACCATGGCATTGCTTCCCTTGACCTGTCTGCCAGCCCTGCCTTACTAATGAGCATATTAAGATCTGATCATGGTGCGGACAGAATGGCGATAACAAAAGTGCGTATTAATATCAAGTGTAAAGGCAAAGGCCTGTAGATCGAAAGTCACTATCCAGATAATGGGTGTTTCCATTAGCTAACGTGGCACTCTTCCTTCACTTGTGCCTCTTCCTCACGTCTTCACGTCTCCTCCCATTGGGGATGCAAGAGAGAGATGCAAGGAAAAGACACAAGGACGGAAGAATTTAATTTGCCAATTGGGACGTAGTCACTCAACGTTGGTGGATTCATTTCCAGCGTTATAATCAGTCTTATCACAAGCTCATTCCACTTCTCTTGCATCTCTATAACTCATACTGCATTTTTCCATCTGTCTCTAGTTATGGGTCCTGTGATGGCCCGGGTTTGTGTGGGTACGATCTCCATGACGACGAGGGCGTGGCGTGGGGCCAGGAAGGAAAGTACTCTACCGCGCTCTTCACACAGAGAGCTCGCAAGATCCTCGAGAGTTACGACCCAACAGAGAAACCGCTCTTCCTGCTGCTGTCCCTTCAGGTATCACACTGACGTTGCCCCTCAGAATCATAAAGATCTGGCGCTTGTTTTAAGAACCACCAAAGATGCAAAACATATTCCACAGTACAATGCAGCCTGAAGACATGTGTCTTGATGCTGCATTAGTTTATGTCTGCTTGTGGGAAGTAAACAAAGTTGGAAACACATGGAGGCCACATTGAAGTGTTTGTTTGTTCGACTGTCTATGAGCACCAGAAATTTATTTAGACACACTGTTTGACCCATGTGAACCATAACTTTTTAATTAAAAACATCCCACACAGAAAACTTGTTTTTTAACTCAAGGGGGCAATATTTGTCTATTGTTGTTTTTTGTGGGCTGTTATGTTCATTTGATCTCAGGTTGGTTGGGGTTAAAGGGTTTGAGAAAATGAATACAATGTCCTGACATGGAACAGCAAGATAATTGATTTTCCCAGTAGAAAATAGGAACACAGAGTTCTAACTCATGCACAATGAATAAAGCTTCACCAAAAATGCTAGTTGGATGGACTCACAGCTTTAGAAACCACCTTCCACCACACAATTCCAATATACGAATTGGCGGGGAGGGATGAGGGGGGGGCTGTGTTTGACAATTTTTATAAGTTTCCAAAACTGACAATCTCACATTCAGACTCACTTCATGCAGTGATTGGCCAGGTGTGTTCTCTCTAGCTCTCCCTTTTAATTATTTAAACAACTGTTTCTGTCACTTTTAATGTGTACAGACAAGTAATGCCTTCCAGGAGAGACTGTCTGAAAGTGTGTGTGAGGTGTGCCATAAGTGTTGAGGGGCATTCTGGGAAATGTTGGAAATCACTCATTGATGTAGAGGTACATGAGAAGGGAGAGGAAAAATACATGAGAGAATTTTATCCAAAAATATTGTTGCTATAAGATGTCGGTAGTGATTTTCTTGAGTGAGTATTATAATGAGTATTACATATATACTGTTTAACACACAGTGTCCGCATATATAATAAGAAATTTTCCTTCTAATGTAGCTGATCATACCATCATGATAAAAGGTTGTTACACTTTCAACTAAACTAGACAGTACACATATTACCGTTTAAACTTTAAAAAATAATCACATGTAAATGAATTGTGTAAATGTTTTCCACCAGGCGGTTCACACTCCACTACAGCCCCCAAAGTCCTACATCTACCCCTACCGTGACATGGCCAACGTCGCCAGGAGAAAGTTTGCCGCCATGGTTTCTACAGTGGACGAGGCGGTTCGCAATATCACCTACGCCCTCAGGAAGTATGGATACTACCGGAACAGTGTTATCATCTACTCCACCGACAACGGTGCCCAGCCGTTCACAGGCGGGAGCAACTGGCCGCTACGAGGCCGCAAGGTATCAGTAATTCATTGTATTTTGTGTCACTTTTTATGTTCATGTAATTTTAGTCCATGTTAGCAGCGTGTCAGTTGGTCGTTCAGTCACTCCACTATTTTAGTTCAGACTGAAATATCTCAACAACTAATGGATGGATAGTTATGACATTTAATAAAGACATTCATGGTTCCAGATGATGAATCCTAATGACTTTGGTGATCCCCTGACTTTTCCTCTACTGTCACCAGGTTGTCATTTGTGGTTTTCAGTGAAATGTCTCAACAACTATTGAATGGATTGCCATGAAATTTGCTAGACATTCATGCTCTCCTCAGGATGAATCCTACTAACTTTGGTGATTCCCTGTGGCGGCTGTGACTTAGAAATTACCTCTTTGTATTTCCACAGACTTTTCTTGTTCAGCTGCTGTGCATTGGTAATAACAAAGAGGTAATTTCATACTAAAAGGACTGTAACTTTGGAAGATATCTGCTTCATCTGATTAACTCAGGATGCAGAAGCTTCGTATTAGCTTCATATAAACTTTTGAATACGTTTTTGCAAAGAAGAGGACTGGATTGGATTCGTCCCCCATCTCTTACATTGGAAGTGCATTAGAAAGGCGATTGTCTAATGGCCAGTATGAACATTGTAGTATCTACTGGCTTAAGAAAAAGATGAAAATGGATTAAAAAAAAAAAAAACATGGATAAAGAAGGCTGCAATTAAACTTGTTCTGTTTTTTCAGGGTACATATTGGGAGGGAGGAGTCCGTGGGGTGGCGTTTGTACACAGTCCTTTGCTGAAACGCAGGAGACGGGTCTCTAAAGATCTTCTCCACATCACTGATTGGTTCCCCACACTGGTGGGCCTGGCCGGGGGAAACATCAGCCAGGTCAGTAGAACTCAGTACTTTCTCAGAACAACAAAGGTAGTGAATTTTTGCTATTTCCTGCCCCTTTTTAGCACTTTTAATTGCTTTTTTGATTTGTATTTGGTTGCATGTTTGTTGCTCTCTTAGCCAGGCCTCTCCTAAAGTAAATTGTTGTCTCACATTGGCTACAGGATAGTAACGATTAAATACAGTGGAAAAGGCACTCTCACTGAGTGCATTACTGACTATTTTATTGTGCTGCAAAACAGAGCAGACATAAAGATGCAAGGCTTTTCCACTGGATTTTGGTTCTGTACATTTTTCTAGTTGTCTCGCCAAACATTTTACTCTGTTACAATCCGTTCTGTGCTACCCTGACTCGCTCTGTGTCTCCCACTTATTTTATATTAATGAATGAATTTATTTGTTGTCACAGAGTTGCATGTGGACCTCCATCTACATGAATAATTGTTTTGGCCTCAGACTTTACTAAAGTTCAAGTTACATTGCTACTGTAAAACTGTCCTTATTTTACCATCATGTAGATAAATGTGCTTTTGACCTGTTTTGATGAGTGCACGTTTTCTAAACTTTGCATACAGACAGAATAATTTAGTTCAGACATGAATTACTTTCATGTCCAAGTCTGTGCACAGCTCCCAAAAAGCTTTGTTGGCTTGTTATGCTCACGGGTTCCACTGCCAAAAAAGATAAGCACGGATATTTTGGCTGCAATCACAACAATATCTGACTAATATAGCAACTCAATAACCTCTATTACCAAAGGAAATCTGTTATTATTTATTATTCCTGTGTGGTCAGTGTACAAGTATTTCTTCTGGCAACATCAATGCACGAAACATGTAGACAGTTTTTATGGTTTCACAGTACCTCCTGGGACCTCTCATTAACCTACGTATAACTTTTTTTTGTATTCTTTGTGTTTTATGTGCTTGTGTCCCTCTTAGAGCCAGGGTCTGGATGGTTTTGATGTTTGGCCCACCCTCAGTGAAGGGAGGGAGTCACCTCGTCAGGAGATCCTTCACAACATTGACCCGTTGCACAAACCTCCTGCTCCAACCATGACCTGGGACGCTACCAGCGCAGAGGGAGTCTCAGGTAACCAAAATAAAGAGAATAATGTAAAAAAAAAAGTTGTTGTACTCAGACGCTACTTGAAGTCATTACAAATCCAACTTTTTATTCAGTGTGAGATGAATTATTAAAATGCACACATATCGTAATGGGTTGTCAACTGCCAATGCATGAAGTTTGTGTTGATTGTGATTAACATAGTATTTGTCATAATGAATATTAAATTTAACGGTAAGAGCATGGTTAGTGAGACGTTTTATGTCACTGAAAAGTACAGTATATTTTTAAGTGAGAATTCTTGACCTTGGAAAAAACTCATAAGTCAAGATTAAGCTTTCAACCACATCCTATGGTTTGCTCAGTGGTCATGAATATTAATAAGATATCTGGTACATACCTACTAAATAATAAAGTAATTTTATAGTCGTATTGTCATAATTTCCTCTTCATGACAATTGAGCAAACTCCAATCTCCTGATGACGATCATAAGATGCAGGTAAAAACTCTGGAAAAAGCTAGTAAGTGGACCTTGAGTTTTTTGTGTTACAACAGTATATTCAGTTTTAAGCTAGCAGCGTCAATTTAGGGTTGAAAATGTCTAACTGTACTGTACTTTGTGTTTGTTTGTTTTTTGTGTTGCCGGTGAACATGATAAATATACCTGCTAATCATCAGCATGTTAGCATTGTTACTGTGAACATGTTAGCATACAGATGTTAGCATTTAGCTCGAAGCATTACCGTTCAGCCTCACAGCACTGCTACTGTAGCTGCAGACTTTTCTTGTTAATACTTGCATACACCACAGTTTGGTGTATTTTCAAATCAGGTTTGAAGAATGGGAAGATAAAAACAGAGAGGAAGGAATCAAGAAAAGAAGTAAACACAACTTGGAAAAACAGGAAAGAAGGGAAGACAGAAATTAAGATAACATGCGAAGGAGGATGTATGCAGGGAAGACAAAGCAGATAGACACGTAAGCACCAGTATCCCTTATAGATAACTGCACGATATAAAAAGTTATTTTATCCACAAGGGGATTTTACACAGCATCAGCAAAGCTAAAAGCAAAGGTTAAAGGAGTGTTTACTTCATATTCCTCATTTACTTGTGTGTTTTCTTTGATTTGGCAGTGAGCACATCAAAGGGCCCCGCCTTTAAGAAGCCCAAGAAGAAGAAGAAGAAGGTTCTGAAA